>NW_008795926.1:478964-557154 GCF_000699145.1 Aptenodytes forsteri
AGGAGCTGAAATTAAAAAATTACCTTGTGGCCAATTATTTACTTAGTTCTAACAAAGGCAGAGGGCCACATCCTCAGGTGATATAAGTCAGCCTAATCCTACTGAGGTCAAGTCATAGATTTTAAGACCAAGTGGGACTTCTACATCATGGAATTTGACCTCTACCAAGACATAGGACAGGAAATTTCACTCATTCATCTCTTTATTGAATTTAATAGTAAATATTTGTCAGAGGTGACATTAATGGAGTGTTGGGCTTGATATGTTTTTTCATTGTTTCAAAAATATTTTGTAACACTGTCACTATGGAGCAAATATATATATATATCTCTACATATGCTTGTGTGTGTATACATTCACTGTAAGCATGTGGTGAGTTCTTTAATGTTATGCTTATTTAATTAAGCTCCTAGAAGAGGGACTTTTCAACTTATTTTCAGCTGAGGTATACCAGTATGGCTGAGTGACATTCACATCTCCCACACTTTTTCTAACAGAGCCCTAATGTTTCCCAGTGCCTCTGGCTAAACTCTCTCAAACCCCAGAGGCGAGTTTTCTCCAGTCTGCTCTCCTTAGCAGCACCAGGGAAACATTCTCTAGATGGCTGATGTATCTGTGAGTACAACTGGAGAATCTGGCAGCGTACCACAGAGCAATGCAGAAGAGAGGAGGCCCCACATCCCCAAGACAGCACGTCATCAAAAGTCTAAGTGATATTAAGTGCTTCTCAGATGTCAAATATTTGTTCTTCTCTGGGTCAGAATCACGGTAGCTGCAAAGAGTGTGGATACAGGCACAGACCTGATGTGTTGCTTCTCTCAGCCATGAGAAACAGCATCTGAGGCAAAGAGTATAGCTAAGGCAAAAGGGGTATAGAACTGCCCATCTTGCAGAGTGCAGGTTTGATAACCAAGAGAAAAAACAGCAGTAGGTGACTGCTACCGAAAACGGAAATACACTTAAACCAAGGACAGAAACCTAGTATTTTCATATGCATGAATGACATACTGTGAATTCTCTTGTGTTTTCTATGCTGTCTACGTGTGTGTGTATCTGTGTGTGGTTGCTAATTAGTTTATATGACAGAACACAATATAATTAAAATATTTTATATTAAATCTCACCATTAAAAATTGCTACAGCTGATAACCTGTTTTCTGAGTTTAGATTAATGGTGACATCTAATTGAGCTGTAACTGAGCTACAGCTGGCTATCCATGTATCATTATGGGAGTGCCCAGAGTCACATTGGAGACTGATAGAGATCAGCCTGCCATGCCTGTCCTTAGTGCCTTGTGTAACCTGGGAGAATAAAATCAATCATATGCAATTAGGCATTAATTTTATTATTGGAAAGATACTGTAAAGCAAAAGATGCCCCTTGTGCTCCTGGTTAACACGTACATAGTAAGCACAAATATGGCAGACCATTTTCACTAGGCAAATGTTTTCCCAGTGTGAAAATCCTGTTAAATATATTAACAATTTTTAAAGGGTAATTGCTTTTAAAAAATCCCTGGTAAGTAGGCTGTGATTCTTCATTCATGCACCCTAACAATGGTCCAGTACAAGTGAAAAAATGTTACCTATCAATTTGATTAAATATTCTCCCACTGTTGCTTTTTCCTCATTCAAACAGGTGTCCTAAATTGCCACTTGTTTGTTGTAACGCTTATAAAGACGCCATTTTACCAACACTGTTTTTTGTTCTGTGACACTAGCCTCTCCTTAGTGACCATGTAATCTTGTTTTTGTTTTCACTCATGCTCTGCTGCTCCTAGCTTCTTCCTGCTATGTGTATGGAGGAGACAGGGGAGGAGGAAGGGATTTCTGTTCTTTTGTTTTACCCTCTGTTGCATCTGGCAAGGTTCAAATTGGTCCCAATTCTGCAACTTCAGCCCAAATGCCTGACACCTGCCCTGCTGCCCCCAGTGATCGTATTAACTGATACTCTGTGGATTTTAGATTGCAGTCCCTTGAGAGAAAGACCATGTCTTCGCTGCACTGCAACGTGCCTAGTACATGTATGAGAAGAGTCAGTAATCATAATAATAAAACTCCAGTGAGAAAAATTTGCACAGCTAAAAGCTTTTGAACTTCTCAGAGTATTTTTTCACTTTGATTTTACAAATATTTTTTCCTATAATTTAAACAAGTTTATTATCTTGATTTCTAACCTATCCTCCAGCCTGTATATAGCTTAAAAGTAAGAGCTTTGGACAAAGTCTGTAAGAACAGCCATCCCTCCTTAATGCATAAGTCAGGCTTTTTAATCCACAGCGTTCAAGTGGTTTCACAAGGGTGTCACTTGTTTAGTCACTTGTTTAGTTCTCAGCTTCCTCAAACAAACCATGCCCAACAGTGTAATATGAATTTTCATTTTGATCAAGGGATTTTAGTGACTATATAAGCCACAAGAACAAAGCTGGTATATTTTCAACTAAAATCCACAGCTAAATAAAAAAGACACATAGACATTCTAATGATGCACTCTAGGTGTAGTCTATTTATATGGCTCAGAGAAGATATGAAGAAAAACAAAATCAGCAGAGGCAAACATTTACATTTGGAAAACATTGTGCAAGTTACATCACATACCTTCTTCCTTTGTGGTATCATGTCACTGAAACCCACCAGCAATGCTTTGAACATGTAAGTATAATTGCAAATTTGAGTAGCTTTTCTCAAGATTTTGGTTGAAATTTGATAGTTCCTATCAGAATCACACAGAGTGGATATTTATAGCATTTTAGCTCCTGCTGCAAGGTTCCTTTCATACTTGAAAGCTTCACATCATGTTTAGCAGTCATAGAATAAATAGCTTAGAAGATCATAACATTTATTTTTTCCATAAGAGCTTTTTGTATTTCATTACTTTTTGCTATCTTTTACATGTGCTATTAATAGAATTGCTATACTTCAATTAACAATTACCAGTTAGCAGTAGCAAGATCACTTCTGTAATCCATTTCTTTTTAGTCATTTTGTTTATTTGATTATCTGTTAGAAAATCAGAGATTTCACTGTAGTTAACATTCCCAGTGACACAGATGCAGTCTCCTTCAAATAACTGAACAAACTGGGTTTGCATTGGCTCATGAGATATGGGTTAGCTAAGAGCTAAAAGTAGAAAGACTGCTTTGAGGTTAGGTTTTCCTTCTCAGCAATGTCCTCCACAGCTTTTAGGATTTTTATTCTAGACCACTTTCTCACCGTCATTTCAGGTCGAAAGAAAAGACTACAGAAGGGCATATACATTGCTTAGCTTCATAAATTCTTCTGGGCTTCAGTTCCCGATGCTAAATGGGAATATTGTACTTCCCTAATAAGTCTATTTTTATTTCCCATATTAATAATGCACTGTTACCTAACAAAGATGTCACAAGAGTGAATGAAACACAGATAACAATACAGTGCCTCAAAATACAGGTGCTTTGTCTTCAATTCGGGACAGATTACTCTTCTCCCGTAAAAAATGCCGTTACTCCCCATCCTACCTCTGTTTCTTTCTTCAGGATATGCAACCATACTAAGATCTTGAATAGGTGTCTAGCCTTATAGTGTAGTGCTCTCATGAATCTCAGAATATACAGAGCAGTAACAAGTGCTGGCTTAATGTCTTAATTTTTGGATGGAGTAATCACTCAGTTACAGTGGGGTATCTAAGTGACATTGAAACCAGGACTCACTTGCCACAGAAAACAGAGTGAGTAGTCATCAGTTATTCATGCTTCTTTGGTCAGGTCACAAAGAGAAAAAGTAGCTGGTGTCCTGTTTTGGAGATGACACATTAGCAGCATGAGTGTCTGCTCATCCCAGCCACAGTCCATTATGATCAGGGAGAAGTGTGAGATGGTATAGAGGGGCTGAGCTATAGAGGCTGGTGAAGATCATTGTAAGATGGAAGAGAGAACAGTTCAGTAGGATGGGCAAAATTTGGGGGTTGTTTGGATGGTCATGTAGGTGAGGCTTGGTGGAGGCCTTCAAGAGGAATTCTGTCCTCCCTTTCCCATCTGAAAAACCTGATAAAACCATATGCAGTCTCACTTCCAATTTTCCTCATGATTATTATGATACTAAGCTAAAGTTCTCCAAGCCGCAGGGACCTGGGCATGTCTTTCTTCTGTTATATTTCCATGTGTTTGATTTTTTTTTTTCCTTCTGTTCCTCATGCTAGAGCAGCCAATCCAAGCATTCCCAAGGACGTTTTGCTGCAGTTCAGCAGTGGAAATTGCTGTCTATCCATTTGTGATCCGGGCTTCAGATCACAAAACTGATAGACACTGTATGCTCTTTGTTTTACCACAATCTCTCTTTACACCATGCAGTGATTTTCCTTTTTAAATGGCATGAGGTGCTCCACATTCCTCTTTAAACATTTGTCTACTTGATAACAATATTTTTACAAGATCTTACAAGGTAAAAAGCAAAGATAAATGCTTGAGAGCTTGTTTTGAGGAGTAAGCTTTGGCAGCTGCCTGTGAAATGAACTACATTCCCTTCCCCCTCTCCGGCTGATGTACAGCATCCCGGATGGTGGTCTGACAGCGTAAACAGGGACAGAAATTTCTCATTCACTGTCTCATGGTTAGAGAGTAATTTCTCCTCTGCCTGCACTGCAGTGTGCTATGGAAATGCAGAGCTACTACAAGGGATGATGGACAGTCCCACTGTGCGTAACTAACAGGTGCCACACAGATAGATTTCACTGGCCAAGCTGGACGTGTCTCTGCAGAGGGTCTCCTTGCAAGCTGTCATGCAGTCTCTGCTCCTTCCATCAGGGCTTTATAAATCCATAGGCACACATGTAGGTTTTGGGGAGGAAAAGAAAGATGACAACAAACGATCTTCTATATAAATCACTTCTCTCTCAAGTAGGTTCTCACAACTCGGTTTCTGGTGTCATTTATGGTGGTGAAAAGCTGGAGTTCCACTATTTACCTCTCTGGAGTTATAACTGGATTTACACAGGTGTGAGACCAAAAGCCATGTTTGCTTTCTATAGAAATCTACATATTTATCTTTCCTGATAAAGTGCTGAAAACCATGGGCACAAAGCTGGCAGTGTGCCTTAGCTGCAAACACAAAAGACAGGAAAGAAAGGTGACAAGTTTAGAAATTATTTTTTCCCCCATATTTGAGAGTCAAATGGGTTCCTACTTCTTGAACTGTAAAGCCATTAAAAAATGAATAAGACTCAGCATTTCCTTAGGTTAATAGCACACAGAGATGAGGGAGGAAAAAAGGAAACAGTTTTATTTCGTTTCTGTTTTACAGTCAGTCTGAATCCTCTCTGTGAAAAATGCTCCACTTTTTCTGACCTTTCCCACCATGAATTTAAAAAATGTCGCCTCTCTGCTCAGTCTCGGATTTATAGCAGAACGTCTAATGCCTGGGTTGTGCATACACAATTAAAAAAATAAGAATCACTGTTAGTAATCCGTGTAATACCATGTGGGTAAATTTGGGTGAGCATGAAAGCTCCAGTGAACTGTTCACCTCCACAGTAAATGTAGCAAACAATCCCCTCTAAGTTCACAAACAGAATGCTGTTTTCCCATGAAGAAAAACTCTTTATCATGCAGCCTGAATGTGCCCATTAGGATGGCAAAGGAGTGTGGGTCTAAAGAGAAAACTTTTTCCTGGCAGCTGTGGGAGAGGGATTCTGTAGTCCCATGGCGGAGCAGGGTCCTCTCGGCCCTGAGCTCTGGATCCTCAGCGCTCACAAGGATTGTATCCTTTTAGCCAGACTCAGCTCTCAGCTACCTGGCTCCAAAGCCAAATAATTTTGAATTTTAAAGCCTGTTGAGTTGTTTCAATTTGCGTCAGTGAGCCTGAGATCAGAACCTGGCCTATTGTGGACGGTCGGTCTGAAAGACTCATTATTTTTCCCTCTCAGCTTCGAGGCAGCATCTGGACTATTGATAACAATCTTGGACCCAGAAGCTGTGAAACACATCATGAAAACCAAGCTGAGAGTGCCTGAGTGAAACACAGCAGCACAGCCATTAAGGACTGGTTTTCAAACTAGGGCCTCAACCATCCCACCTGTTTGCCTGCATAAACACACACCATCGGATGGATTGAGGCTAGAAGCCAGTTTTAACACGCCTTAAAGCATGAAGAGTTATCTCTAATTACAATTTTAACCTATCTAATGTAGCTGTGGATGGTCTAATTATCTACATAAATGTTTAATTACTTTTTGAATCCTACTAAGCCACTGGCCTCAGTGAGACTGGTGGCAATGATTCACAAAGGTCTCGAGTCGCAATTAGATAGCAGTAGGGCACACTCTGGATGAGCGTGCCACCCAGCACCAAGTAAATCTGCTAGTGAGCCAGCAGGGAATTTAGGTTTTTACTACCAGAGATTATAAAGGTCTTGCTTTGTAATCCTTCTGAATGTTTTAATCATGGAGCCTTATCTACCATAATTTCTGTATATAGTGGGCACTGTCAAGTTGCTCTGTTTTTGAAAGGTTTTCCATTGTTAGGGTTTATGGGGTGAGAAAGGGCATGTTTATGGTTTTCCAAAGGATTAGGGATGAAAGAGGAGAAACATCCCTGGATTCCTTGGTCAGAGCCACCTTGGCCGCCTCCTGTTGGGAAAGGTGTGATGATGTCCAGATACAAAGCACAGATGAATGGGATGTTTGCAAAACTAAAAAGAAACTTAATCTAAAGCACAATGGATGGCTACAATCTTTGCTTGACTAATGCCGCATTGCACAGCTTTCACTACCAAAGGGACATAGAAGCTACCCTGATGGACAACAGGGCTCCTGCAGAGGCAGCACTGGAGGACTCCCAGACTGTTGAAAGCTGGTATTGCTGCCCTTAGAAAATCCCTGTTGCCTGACATATTCAAGGTGGTCCAGGTTTGCCTGGGGCAGGTGATACGGGGCTACATCAGAGTGCTTTGTGCAATCCAACCCAGTGGAGCAACGCACAGGAGGCTGTTAGAACTGCTGTCCCTTGCACTAACCCACCCGGCTCAGCAGGAGAGAGAAAAAAGCAGATGTGCTTTTAGAAACACTATCATCATGCAGCTGATGACTGTCCACCAAAGCCTAGATTCAGAGAAGTGGATATCATGAAACAGACTCAGGTCATCTGGGGCTTGGGTCTGTTACAGCTGTCTGCCTTTTAGTTTTGAGATGCTGGAACTCACCAGGTGGGTACGAGCTCACCAAGCAGGCAGCAACACAGCTGCCCTCCTAGGAGCGGTTCTCGTTACACTTCTCTCTACCAGCAGTCTGCTTATTAAAACCACATTCATAGCATGGCATGGCACGTCACAGAAAGCTTCACACAGAAAGAAAGCAAACCATGCTTGAATGCCTGTGTCTGAGCTGCCTTGTATCTTCTTTGCTGTGCTCTCCCGTAAGCCAGAATTTCAAGAAACTCTGTTACATAAAATGCAGCAACTGCATTTCCCTCGCTTTGTGACCAAAACAAATAATAGTAGGCAAGGAAAAGCTTATGAGAAATAAGCATTAGTACTGTGAACAGATATTTCTGTGGAATACCTTTATCTTCTCCTAACTAACTATCCTTTTTGAGCACTTGGACAGCCATTGCTCTGAATGCTGTTGCAGAAGAGCTTGGATCTGGGGGCGGCTTGCTTTAGCTGCTGCTTGCAATTGTTTCTAAGCCTCCTGCTGTTTTTTGAAGCCTCAGTGCAGGCCAATAGTACATTTGTTTCACTTCAAATTCTTGCACAACAAACACAAAAAAGAAGCCCGGTTCTTGCACTCAAGGGAATAAGGGCTGGATATAAAAGGTCACTGGCTGAGGGCTGTTATTCTGTAGATTAATGTTCAGGTTCGCTTTGCCTGTGTATTGTCATTTCTACAGAAATAGACCTCTCACTTTAGGGCTCACTGCCTGAACCAGTGAATAGTTCCCTTTGCAAAGTAGAGGGCTGCTCCCCTGAAGCCTGCATGGCCACATTGTGTGCATGTTGCAGAGAGCTGCAGCATACACTACATCACTGGAGACAGTGCTGCAATTAGCCACTGTCCTTCGCTGGGAAGAATCCAGCCAGAGGTATCGTATCCCAGTGAGGGCTGTGGCAGAAGAATAGGGAGAAACAGGTAACTCAAATGTGCTGAGGATCCCTGTGGGAGCTGGGGGGAGGAAAGCAAGCTGTGGCTCTGTGTAGTCCTTCTGCTTGGTCTCCCGAAAGCTTGCCGCTGAACTGAGCTTTTGACATTCTCCTGTCCTTTAGTGAGCCCAGTGGCCTGCAGCTCTGGGCTGTATACAGAGTGTGTCCTTGGAGTGGGAAGCTCCCTTCTCCTTCCCCTCCACTCTGATAAACAGCAGTTGGTTTTGTTCCCGTTTCACACAGGTCGTTGCCTTCCAAACATGGAAAACATCAGAGAACGTGGGGAGTCTGACGAGGGTGCTGTTGCCCTTCAGAGTGAGGGGAACTCTGGAGGTCAACATGAAAGCATCAGGAGACCGCAGTCGCCAGATTACCTCGTTAATTCATCTTTCATTGTTTTAGTTTAGCGACCGGCACAGTAGGCACTGTGACTTTGTTCCCATGAGATTTCATCATGAGAATGATTGCAGCCTTGGACAAGATGAGTGGAAAATCACTTTAGGAGTAAGTGATGAACTAACTTATTCAAAATATTCTCTTGTTTAAGACTCAGAAACATTCTCTCTGCAAATCTGTTTCAGAACCTAGCTAAAGAGCAAAGACTCTGATGATAATTAGACCTCTGACAATTATGGTGGGTTGAAGCACAGACCTGGTTTATTTGTCTTGAATGCAGTTTTACCAGCCCATTATTTTGCTCTGTTTTTTAATCATCTTGCCTGAAGGTTTGTGTCAGTTGTACCTTGTCACTTATCCCTCTGTCTCTTGACCTGCTGAAATGAAACACAGAACACTAGTAACATATTAAAAAAATGAAATGGTGAAACATTCGGCATTGCTGAAGATTTAATGGGGAAAACTTTCATAAAATATCATTCAACACACTCAAAACTATATTAAACACTTTCTGTATCACCAAGTCAAACAACTACAAACCTCAGTATTCCTTATGAAACATCAGCCTCTTTCTTCTTCCTTCTTCCAAAAATGGATAGAACAATATAGATTTTTGTTGAGAAAGTGGGTTGTTTTAGAGGCTTGAGTTTTTTCCAACTGGAAAAATGAAAAATTTATGCATGTATATCAAGGAAAGAGTAACCAGGAAGGCTGCACCACATGAAGGTTATTTTCAGTTCACCTTTGTGTTATTCCTAATGTATTAGTTAATTTTTAGAACTTCAAAACTTTTAAATGGCATTTGTCCTCTGAGTTTAGAACTTCAAAACTTTTAAATGGTGTTTGTCCTCTGAGCACCTGGATGTCTCACAACTATTAGACTAGGGCTTACAAACTTAGCGATGAGATTTTCAAAGCTGCAGGAAGAATGTGAATGCCTAATGCTTATTTTGGTTACTTCAAGCTCTGCTGGTATTAAAAGACCTATCCTAAGTGTTTAAAGCCAGACACCCATGGTACGTTAAATTCCATTATAATGGTGACTGCAGTGCTAAGCTTATTGATTTGTAATTTTCTTTTCATGCTTAAGGTGTTTATTTAGAAGGTTAAAGATGGATTTGAGTCTGTAACTGAGGTTCCCAATATGAATGCTTTGTTCTTATTACCAGTAGGTCATACATACACACACACACACACACACAAGCTTTGGTGTAATGGCAGATGCTAAATAAAAGGCCACAAAGACAGCTCTCACTCCTTGAGCTTGCCAAGCCTAGGAGCTGCAAACATTTCAGGGAGTGGAGTAATTGCTTGGAATTTACTGGCTTACTGGCAGCACCCAACAAAATCAGACCACTATGACGGACAATTAAAAGATGTTTGTGTTACAGGTCTTTTGGACTTCATAGATTTAATGGCTTGAAAATGAGGTTTGGTGGCAAACAGCACTGCACAGTATATCAGTACTGAGCTGCTGCAAACTCAGTTACCTGAAGCTTCCATTTACTTCTTAAAAGTAGTCCTGATTAAAGTGCTTAATTGTACCCTAGCTTTGATATTTAAGGGTTAACAATTAAGTAAGCCTTGTTTAACTGAGAAACAGCTTCTGAACAAATTACAGATGAAGAACAAATGATACGTTTATGCCTGTCATATGTTTGAGTGAGCAAATTGCAATGAATCCATTACTAATGAGAGACAGTCTTTTACAAAACTTCCTTAGCTTAGTTTGCTCTTGGGTGTTTCCTGTCAGCTTTGCATCTTTTTCGTCTAGAATGAGCTTCCTCTTATTCTTTTTATCCCCACCCCAGCCTTCTTTTAGTATCTGGGAAACAAAAATCATAAAATCACTTAGACATCTGGGAGTTCATCTGATCCAAACTCAAACAAACTAAACATTATGAGATGCATTGTCTACTTGGTATCTTCAACCATGTGTAAGGACTTGTACAAATTTTTATGTAAGTATGTAATGTCCATCTTCTCTGACTTTAAGAAATCATAAGGACAAACCACTTCACCAGCATGCTGAATTTTTTTCATGGAAACCCTTAAGGAACAGGGATGGTGAATTTGTCTTAGTCTGTTATCATTCCATACCGCTCAACCAGCAAGAAGTATTACAGGTTTCTTTAATTCCCACACTGGTATTACCTTTAAAGAAGAACATCCTGTGTTGAAGTGTTGCACTTTGTTCTGCCTGATATAAATAACTGTATTAGGTTAATATGATTAAGGCTAATGAGATTCTGAACCTCATCCAAAAAAATTGTCATTAAAGCACATTTACCACTGATGAATTAATTAGTAAAATACAAATCACCTTTTAAGAGGGATGTGTGCCAGGGTTAGTCCAAAAATGCCAACATCCAAGCATTTTCTCTGTGGTGGCTTCAGCTTATAAATCTGAGAAGCGGATAGAAGGACAAGTATGCTGCTAATGTATACTCTGGCACTGAACCTCGGAACCCAGAGAGCAAAATTTAGCACGGAGGGAAGAGGGAAAAGGGCAGGGTGGGTATTTACCAGCATCTTTAGCTCAGGGGACTGTCTCTCGCAGCTGTTTCCACCTGTTTCCACACTCTTTTCAGTTATATTTAGGAGCAAAGAGGAGAGTAATGTTTGGCAAGATTTTGTGAATAGCAGAACGTAGTTCTGGATGTATTTGGGGAACTACAGATCTCATGACTGATTTTCTTATGAGATATGTCTGGACAGTTCCCAAGCAACTTAGAAGAAAATCTTAAGAATTGCAATTAGAGCCCTGGAAAGGGGATTAGCTTCACTTCTCTGATATTTAAAAAGGTTCCAATTCCTTTCTAATTTACCTAACTTCAACTGAAATTCAGAGATCAATCAAATTCAAGGTGACATGAAGCCAAATGATTACCTAGTCAGGCTTCTCCTGACACCACTGCCTCTCTATGACACAAACTGTTTTACAGAGTCCGGTCATTTTTCATCAAGTCTGTAGCTCATTTTTGAGCTAAGGCATCTGCTCTTGACTCCACTACCTCTAGGCAAATTGTTCTAACAACTGACAACATTGTTTTATTGTTACTTATCCCTATTATTCTTTTTCTGTTAAGTCAGCCCGAACCACCCATAGTTTGTGTCTCACTGCAAGAGTACTGAGCTCAATTCAGCAAGGAGAGAGGAGACTATGCATGGCATGTACTAACTCCCATACGGGCTGCAAAAATTTGAGCCGTTAATCTATCACCACTTTTGTAATACAGTTACCTGATGACCACTGTTAATTATTTTATGGCCTCTTTTAAAAACTCCCCTCTACCTGATTAGCCTGAGAAGCAAGTTTGTCATGGTATATGTGTTTGCTAAGGACTACCATCCTGATTTTGTGTAGGCATCATGTGAAGTTACATGGAGTTTGCTCAGAGACTGGTTTGATAATCTTTTAATGCTCCCCAGGAGAATCTGGTTTCTTGAGAGAACTGGAAAGTAGACAAGTTTCAGCCTTATCAAAATGTTCGTTATTGTCATAAAAGAAATAATCTAGTGGAGCTGATTATGGACCAACTCAAGAAAACCTCCACAAGTCAACTTTAAAAACTCCCTGGTAAAAATGTATCAGTTTCCATTTTATTATTTAGTCAGGCTGTTATACTGACATGTAAAACCATTAATCCATCAGTACCAACCGAGGTAGTGCCATCTGCACTCTTCTGACTGCTAAATGTTTTTTCTTATTTAATATATTAAGCACATATAGTGGTATGGTAGAAGGGCTAAAAAAGAGAGGCTTCATATTAGATACTGCAGTGCTTTCCACACTGTTGCATTAGACAGCAGAGACCTGATTCTGTTCTTGCTTTGCTCGGCATGAGAGAGCAGACACAGCACCCAGACATACCACCAATGCACATGGCGTTGTGTTGGTGCATGGCAGAGGACAAAATGTCAGATCTGGGTTTGCAAACGCATGCCATGCAACTACGCTGTGGAATTGAGCACTCACTGCGTACACTATAATTACATCTCTACCACATGCAGAGATGTAGGCAGTAGATATCGCCTTTATTGAGAAGAGGGGCTTTGGCCATGATTGTGGTGCTGTTACCAGTCCATTTAGAAAGAGCATTAGGCTTGTTCTTTGGTACCTGAGCAGCCATAAGAGCTAAGCAGACAGGATCATGGAGTATGCATCCAATTTACTGTCTAGGTGATCCACAGAGATAGGAAGGTACATCATCATCAGTCAGAAAGCACTTATGGGGACACCACATCTTTGCAACACCTTGTATGTAATTAATACACACTGTAGGGCAGAGCATGTACCAGTTAGTGTTGCCAGGTGAATGCAGTTCGTAAAATGAACCCTTTGGCTTGGCAGGGACTTTGGTCAGGAATACACAATCTCCTTCAGCTTATGTGCAACAATGTCGTTATCTTTTGTTTGTCGTTATCTTACTTAGAGACTGCAAAGGCCAAAACTCGCTGAATATTTGAAATCTACATAGTTACCACCATTATATTTTCACACCAAGTATTACATGATCAAGAGCCCCTTTAAAATATACTTGCAAGTATAAACCATAGTTTTGCATGTAATTACATATGTACTTAGTAATATGTAAATGCAAATTCAGTAATTACATATGCAAACATACAGAGCTGTGATCGGCACTGAGAGATGTCTGGAATGTGTCTGACACTAAACTGCCGGGCCGGGAAATTTTGAATCAGACTGATGCTATTATTCTTCCAACTATGTGTATCATCTCATGTACAGGGTGTGTTTACCTGTGATCTCTCGCTCCTATTCCACTTTCTGCTGGAAAGTTATCATTCTTTGCAGCATTAGTAACACATTTATTTCCAGTTCAACTCTCTTTTTAATGCTTTCTTCTTTATTTCTGCTAGATTTTGTGTTTGCTTTTTTTTAATTTCTTTTTTTTCTTTTTCAAAACTATTCTTTAGAGGAAAACTAAGTCTAGAGTTTCTGGACCTGAAGGCCTATATTTAGACTTCTGTAATCAGATTTATGGTACATAAACAAATAGCTCAATCATCAAAGTTGTGGAGAACCCATAATTATCATCAATTTCAGTATGTATCTAGTTTCCACAAATCAAGAGCTGCACTGGCTGGTTTTGAAAATATGCAGACCAGTGAGCCTCTGTTTTTAAAACTATGATCTTTTGTGGCTTGTCTGTGAAATCAGTGGCAAGCTTAGAGCAGAGGAATTCCTAGCTTCCAGGCCTATGGCTGGTCCACTCATTGCTATAGACGATTGTGAACGCACAGGTAATTCGTTCATTAAAAGTCCATCTTGTTTTAACAGGAAATTCATTAGTTTGCTAGAACATAAGGTAGCTGTACACTTAGCCCATGGACCATGTGGGGTTTTTTTATAGCACAAGAACCTACAAACCCAAAATCAGATTGCTTCCCTGCTACATAACTTTTGTAAACTCCTAAATATATAATTTATCATCCCTGAAATATTCTAGCAAAATACACCATTTACTAATTTGCAGGAAGCTCTCTCTGTATGTCAGAGCTAAACAAAGGTAAGAGAAAGAAAACTATTAATGAAGACAGTTACAAAACACCTACCCACTGTGTAGCCTTTCAAAGGAACGCAACCACTTTTTTAATATTTTCTCACAATGAGCAAAATTTTTTGCTGGGGAGAGACACTGAATTGTCACATTAGATCACCCTAATGGGATTATTCTTTCTTCAGGTACACTGCGGTCTGCTTTTTGCTTGCCTTTTTTTGCTCTAGGTACTATGAAGCTCAGAAGGGTTTCCTCATTATTCAGTTTTTAGTGCAACTGTTTCATTGTGCTAGCCCCGTCCCCCCCGTCCTCCCCAGAACCATCTGCATGTTGCCATTTGGTAAAGCTGTGGTAGATCAATTCTCTGTAAGGAGACCTTTCAGGTTTTCTTTTATTCAAAGGTTTGCAGAGTGAGGCATGGGAGCAAAGTCGGAAAAGTTAAGACTTTCTAACTTCCGTCGCTGCTAGACGTGGCAAGCTGAAAGCCTGCAGAAAACACTGCCTGAGACAATTATGTGAAGCGTGAGAAGGAAAAGATATTCATTTGACACTGGGAAATGCTTTGAAAAGAGTCTTTTCCTGAAGGTGTAAATTGAGGGGATAGTATCCATGAACAATGGGTCTCTTGTTAATGAAAAAGATTATGTATCTAGATTCCAAGGTTTATTTTGTCACTGTTTTGACAGTCTGTGATGTCTGTAAGTGCTTTTCCAATATTCCCATGTAGTGAATGAAGCTGACGTTTGTTAACTAGCTTTTGGCTTCTGAGTTTGCTCTCAGCTTAATTAATGTATATAAGCAGTTGGGAGCTACATTTACATGAAAATGAGAGTATAGCCAGTGGAACATCTACTGATCATTTCTTATGTATAAATAGAGACATGCTTGGGAATGGACAGGGATGGTGAAAAAATCCAGGCAAAAAGTTTCTGTTTAGGGTAAAATAAACAGAAATAATACAAAAAAAAAAAGGTTATAGCCAGTGGAATATCTACTGATCATTTCTTATGTATAAATAGAGACATGCTTGGGAATGGACAGGGATGGTGAAAAAATCCAGGCAAAAAGTTTCTGTTTAGGGTAAAATAAACAGAAATAATACACATGAAAATATGAAGGATTGAACAAGTTATTGGAAGAAATGTGACAATGATGGATGTTATGAGAAAGAGGGTTGGTTGGGGTTTTTTTATTTCATCTTGATTAGCCATTTTAATAGAGACATGCTTGGGAATGGACAGGGATGGTGAAAAAATCCAGGCAAAAAGTTTCTGTTTAGGGTAAAATAAACAGAAATAATACACATGAAAATATGAAGGATTGAACAAGTTATTGGAAGAAATGTGACAATGATGGATGTTATGAGAAAGAGGGTTGGTTGGGGTTTTTTTATTTCATCTTGATTAGCCATTTTATTACTGTAATGCTTTTCCAGCTTGTAGCTAATTAGCTATGGTTGGTCAGAAGATACCAGAAAAATGCTTTGTACAGTGTTGTCGTATCATCAGAGCTAGCACAGGACCAAAACTTGCCAAAAGGCTCCTGGAATCAGCCTGCAAAGGCTGATAAACTTCCATAGAAAGGGATTATGTATCAGATACAGTGCAGAATGACAAAATGAAATTGCCGTACAGGGTGAACAGTACAGCAATATGGGAAAGGAATTGGAGCCTAGGCATGATGATGACACACTGGTTTATGTGGATGTTTATCACTAAAAGGGTTGTCAGAGCCTCTCACCAACAGGAGGTAAGAAATAGAGCAGAGAGACCACACACAGACCAAGCTGGCATAAGGAATAGGGTCATTTTTCAAGCCTTTCCCAACATCCACTTTAGATTATTCATACTTCCATTTAATCTGTTGTTTACTGCCTTATATTAGTGAATAATTTGCTTTAATAAAGAGCTATTCAATGTCTAAAAATAAGACAAGTTGAACAATTCTACACTAAGGGGCAATACTAGGGGAGCATTTTCAGGAAAAAGGGTATTGTGTGAAGTAAGGTGGGTTTTTTAATTAATGGATCTCAAAATTACAATCTGCAGGCTCAAGAAATTTCACATCACAGGCCTAACCTCCTATGTAATCAATTTTTATATCAAAATATGTATCTTGAAAGGCATGAGAACTTGATGCACGTCTGGGTGCCTGGCGTACGTGTGAAGTGCATCGCTTGATATAAATAAATTTGGAGAAGACATTATAGAAATAAAAATGAGCAAGGAAACATTTCTGCTTTGCTGGGATGAAATAAAATGATCATGAAAAATTTATTCTGATTCTTAAAAAAGATTTGGACCAAACCGATCCTATTAAGTGAGGTGAAGGGGAAAGAATTTATTGTCCTCAAAATAGAAAGGATTATTTACTGGCTGATTTATTTCCTTCCTCTCTGCCTCTCTCCTTTATTTACATTTTCTGGGGCTAAATGACACAGTGCTGAGTAGTGAAAGCATAAGGTTTGGTCGTGACATTTTCGCTGCCTCGGCTGATTCCATTAATCTTTGCAGAGCTACACAGGTGACTGTGAGGGTGTCCCCTCCAGCCACCCAGCTCATTAGGCTTTTGATGCAAGTGCAGGAAAGGCAGCATGGAGCACAGTGCCTTACACTCTCAAAGTCAGCTGCTTTGCAAGGAGACTTCGGTGTCATGACTCAGCTACCAAGGCAGCTGAAGAAGTTCAGAGCGTGCAAACGGATGAAAAAGACTAAGCTGTCCAAGGGGAGCAGGGATTTTGGTGCCTCTCTCTCCTAGCTGCGTAACTTAAGACTCCTATTGCAGAGAGGCCTCATTTCCACAGGAAGGGTATGTCTCACAGAAGCCAAGATTTTGGGGTCTGTCTGTTCTCCAACAAGAGTATTTGCTCATGCTACCGTATTCAGTGTTTCCCAGGTTTTATGACACCTCCCAGTGGTGTAACTTCAGTTGTGGTGTAAGGCTGTGAAAGTCATCTCCACAAATCGAGTTAGGAGACACACAGGGAACCTTCGCGTGATCTCCTGCCAACATGACTTGTGTCTGTGCTGGGGGGGGACCCTCTGTGAATGAGAAAACAGCTCTGGATTTTAGCTTCTGTGTTGAGACTGTTGGGTGCTAAAAATACAAAAGTTTTGCATCATAGGTCAGTGGTTCCTCTGCTCTGCCATCACATGTCCAAAAGGTTTTAGTAAAAGCTGTAAGAAGGAAGATTTAGAGACTCATAATAAATACTTAAGCAATGACATGCCACTGGAGGAAATGGGGTTTTTTTTAAGTGCAAGGAAAATAAACTTGGGCTCATATCTCCAACCATATTTCAATAGCAGTTAGCACTTAAATATCCTTGTTGATCAGAGTTTCCATAACTGATGCTAATAGACAAGATGGTTTGATAATCTTAGGTGAGGAAAATGTGCTATGACATAATGGGAAATATTTTTTTTTACATGTAAATAATTGTCAGCCTTATTTTCTTGCAGCCTATTAAATCTTTTGATAAAGTTGGGCAAATACTTCAATAATTATTCAAAAATTATTTAAAATGAAACCTCTGCATTCTCCTGATCCCATATAAAATCTTCTGAAACTGAGACTAACAAGTACAATTTCAGAATCACATACATGTAGATGTGATACATGTGATTGATGTGATGTGATGGTAGGTCACAGGAACTGGAGATCAGTCATTCAGTTTCTTCACTTGGCAAGACTAATGCTTTGTTTTCGGGCAGAGAGAAGATATTTAATAGCAGCTTTGGCCCCTAGAAAGAGGCCACAAGTTCAGATACTGGGGTTTTTCAGCTTGGACGGTGATCTAGAACACCTTTGAAATAAGATTGTGAAATTGTGTGGGGGTGCACATAAAACACAGAGAGATGCACATTTACTGGACTTAATGAAAAAATGTGAGCAAAAAATCTGTCCACTAGCTGGACAATAAAGTTTAGATTTCTTGTTTTCCCCAGGATAAGGAAGTAAGGCAACTATTCTAAAAATTTTGTTTCATTAAAATCTAATGGCTTTATGGTAGAAAAAATGGACAAGGGTTTACAGTTTCCTTAAGTCTTCAGTGTTCAACCTGTCCTAACCAAAGGACAGGTTAAAGACATCCTACCCACTCAAATTCCTGATGAGCTCATCAGATCTTTATCCTATTACTAAAGTTTGGACCATCACATTAAGGAACACAACATCAACTTACTTAGGCTGATCAGGGTCCTGAAGTGCCCATGAACTTCCCTTAGGTACAATGAGCAGAGACCATCATTAACCCTTAGGATATTGTACACAGCTCATCAGCCTCATTTTTTCATAAAGGTTAGGAAATGGCAATACTTGGTTGCTGTTAACTGATCTGTGCTGATGCTACCCTGCAGGCTCTCCTGGCAGCCCTGACACCCCTGACCATCTGCTCCCTGCTTCCCAGCCAGGTCTCCCCACCTGCCATGGATGGGCAGGAGGCTGGGGGAGATGCCAGCCCCGGCTGATGTGCAGAGGTACAGGGGACTACCTTACTCCCTGAGCAACAGCTTGTATCATGAGCTGCAACACAGAGAGAAAGAGTGTTGTCTCTGGCCCTTCCTTCTTGCAGAGGATGGCAAGCATGGCAGGCCAGTTCATGTTCAGAGACATAAGCCCAGAGTAACTTGTCTTAACTCGCCATCCATATTCCTGTTAGCTGTCTCTAGCTCATTGGGAATACTCAGGCAATAGAAAGAGTAGGTATGGGAACATAGGTGAAGGTGGGGATGTACTTAGTCAGCAGGAGGTGTGCTTTGGTGGGAAGAACCAGTGCTGTTTCCTGCTCTTTGTGACCAAGGGAAAGGCAGAGATAAGACGGTGACCAGCAGAACTGAATTGCTCTGGGGGAAGTAAGGAGGGATTACAAAGTACCCATCCAGGTCACAGATGCAATCCTAGGTGCAGTTTTTTACTGACACGTCTCTGGCAGACTACCCCATTTTCAAAAATACTTAGGTGCCTGCATCTGTGATTTGCATCTTAGATAGGCAAAAGGGACCAACTACATGGAACAGACAACTTCAATGTTCAACTTCATTAGCTCTACAGATCCTGTCAGCTTCATCCATGCTCCTTCATTTTAGCAAGACTTTTTACTTTATTCAAATTTTTGGTTCACCTGACTGGTTTCAGCTGTTTTTCCTGATGATGATGATTGTTTTCCAAAACCAAACACAGCATCAATTTTACTTCCCATCTGTTTCTCATTATTTGTTGGGCCCATTAAAGAGAACATTGTGGTAATTAATGTTAGAGCAGGAGTTGAGATTTGGAAATCTAAGCACTCCTATCAGCAAATAACTTCAAGCACTTTTTCAGCACTGTGCCATTGCCAGTTTTCCTCAGAGCAGTTATATGTCACTGTGTGATTACAGCAAGCCTCTCTTGTGGAAAAAGAAGACGAGAGAGTAGTTTCTGAAAATCTCCTACAGTTTCACCCTCAGAATTAAGAAAAGATGTCTGCCTGACAAGTGGAAGGATGGCTCTCATATCACATCGATGAACCAACCGTGCTATCACCTCTCCTCTTTAGTATAGCAGTATAAATTCATGATCATTAGCACACAGGTGCTCGGTGTTCCCAGCAGTCAGGCAACAAGGGAGTTGTCTTTCGTTCCAGGATTTTTGCTGTCTGATTTAATGTAGTAAGTTCAGTCATTTCTTGAGCACAAAGGACTCTTATGGCTGTTTCCTGAGAAACCGCTTGGATGGGAATGGGGCAACATTTTCTGCTGTCTTTCTGCCAAGTCTCCAGCTTCAAAGAATTAGGTTTTAGGATTTCCCATAAAAAAGCTGAAGGAGCAGGAAAAATAAAGATTACCACAACAATTATGGCAGAAAATAATCCTCCTGCACCAACAGCTATGGAACTTCCTGATTTTACTTTGCAACCTTGGCCCTAGTAGTTAGAGCTAGGAATTAACCCTTACACTGCTTGACTGCTGTTACCATTTATTACTCATGTTGTTGTTCTTCCTGGAGGCCCCAGACAGGGACTGAAGTTCTTTTGTACTAAATATTGCATACATGTGAAGTATAAAGACAGACCCTGGCCTCAAGAGGTCTGACCAATAGATGCAGGGTTTGATCGTATACCCCTCTTTCCACTTGTATTGAGATCTGCTCCTTACATTGTCACATCTGTGCTCTATCTAATAGTTAAATAGTAATTAATAATTAAATAAGGGGAAACTGCTGAGGCTCTGTTGTGTCTGCTTTAACTCTGCACAAAACCAGTTCATTCATAGTTATGGCTCTTCTGCACTCACACCATTGCAGCCATGGTACTCTGTCATGCACTTATATATGAGGCTGCAAAAAGCGAGGCTGTTCATGGACTCCCATAGCCCCTCTATATGATGGGCAAGAAAAGAATAAGAGCCTTGCATCCCAAGGTCTCTGAGTCCTCTTATATTGGTTTGTTTCTGGGCTGACTTCCGATCCTGCTGCATGTGCTGAAGAGCATGTACTCCTCAGATATTTATGTGGTAAGAGCAGCGAAGTCTGGTCTTTATTCTTATTTCATTTGTGAGAAGAGCAAAGGCTTTAAAAAAACCTCTTTGAAATTGTGTATGACAGCTTATCATGAACATCATTGTTATCCTGTCAGAGAAAATACAGTAGCTTTAGTTCCAACAGAAGAGAATCAGAGCTGGACAGATTCTGATCTAAATTACATGGTATAGATACAGAGCAGTTCTTCAGCCTACCTGATTTATTGTAGCACCACTGAGCTCAAAGTAGGTTTTAGTATTTAATCTGCAGATTAATATTTTATTCACATGTAGAAATACTGTCAAAATGGGCCAAGATATTAATAGAAAGAGACCAACGCAACACAGAAGTAGGTTGTTTTCCAAATCTCCTTCCCAGAAGTCTGCTACAGACTGACTGCAGATTATTGAAGTAACATATGAAATAGTAATAGCTTCAGATGCCTTAGATGAACTCTACAGTACAAATGTATATTAAAAGATTTGGGTCAGAAATGTAACAGGACCTTACAGAGGTTTCTGAAGAAAAATGCCAGTGCCTGCATGAATCTGTATGAACCTGTTACGTTTGCAGTCATCCCAGGCAGGGAATCACCAGAACCGTTCCTGCAGTGATATTCCTGGGCTGGACGGTGTCCTGGGATGCATGAGGGAAGCACATGCAGAACCATAGCCCATATGGTACACTGGGATTTGGTTTTCTCTGTTTCACTAAATGCTGCTTTTTTCCCTTTCCATTTCCAAAGGCAGGGGGTGGCCATCTATGCAACTGCTGTGTATACAAAAACACACCAAGATTATGTTGAGGGAGAACTCAATGCTGGACAGTCAAGGATCCAAAGTTCAGAAGTACCAGCTGTCAATATCTCATCTGTGTAGTCACTATGATAAATTTGTTAATTGTATGATCTTACAGTGCTTTTCACTTGGTCCCTGTCTCGTTCATGAATTGACTAGTACTCAGTTGATGAATGGCTTTTCCATATTCCCCTCTCTTTGCTCCATGGCTGGCCCCAGGCCCTATTGGGTGCTCACAGTGCAAAAGCCTTGCTCTGTTCTTAGGATTGCTTACTTCTTCACAGGCTTTTCTGAAGTGCTCATCAAAATTTAGTGCCAGACCCAAAGAGAAACAGATTTTGTGTTTTGGCCTCAAAAGATTTTGTGCCTGCCCTGCCAAATGCTGAGCTGCTTGGCTAGGTCCCCTGCATAACATGTGGAGTGAGGTTGGCCTTGCAAGAGGCAGTCTACAAGGACAAATACAGACACGTGCAGCATCTGCCCCATGAACAAGAAGATATCTAAGTTTAAACAATGAGGAGAAAAGGAACTCCTGCTTCTCTGTGGGGCTTATAATGCCCTAGTCAATACGAGCAGGCCATACCTCCCTATACTCAGACTCCACATCTTCCAGGGCTTGTGATACCTTCCTCTCACTTCGGGGAAAGGAGCAAGGGAGTGTGGCCAGAGAAGAAGGAGATGCTGCTCCTAACCTTTTATTGGGAGCATTAGGAGTAGAAGGGGAACATGCACAATCTGTTTCTTCTCTACCCAGGAGAACAAAGGTATTTTCCCAGAAGGCTTCCAAATTTTCTCTGGGTTGGCAGAGGGACATTCTCTTCCCAGCCCATGAAAAATGAATTCAACACGTCTGAGCACAGGAGGTGAGAAAAAAAATTTTCATAATGGGAGACTTTGGGAATATTGCTAATAAGCTTTGGTAGCCCTTCTGCAGATACCTTCTATAACTTTTTTCCTTCTCAGCCCCCCACAGGGCCTTAATCTTTCTAGTCTTACTCAAAAAGAAGTAGTACTTTACTTCTTCATGTATTAATGGTGCCAAAATGGTGGCAGTAGGAAAGACAAAGTGAAGGTCCTGTGTAGAAAAATTTACTGAAAACAACTAATTATTTGGGGGGGTTAATTATTATTTTTACTATCTTGTCAATTTTTTTTCCTTTGAAAGGACTTATAAGCATGAGGCCAAATCACTGATGAGTCATTTGTGAACAAAGATGCTTTGCAGTGATGCTCTGAACACACAATTATGTGCAAATATACATGCTTCCCCACAGATAATGAATCTGAAGATCAAGGGCTGAGATCACAAATTTCCTTCAAATTCACATCCAGCTCTTTTCAACTAGTGATTCCAATATGCTTTTCAGCACAAAGCTGTATTGCAGGTTCCTAAGTCACAAAACAGAATTACTAGCAGCAACTCAGACTCTAAACATCATGCAACAAAAGGCAAATGAAGTTGCTCCCAGAGAAACAGTGCCTTATGCTAAGAAACCTTGCAGATGAGTTTATAACCATTAGGAAAAAGATGACTGAAAAGACAAAGGCCACCAGTGGTAGTAGCTGATGCTTTTCCAAGGCAGGAACTTCAAGAATTAATTCCCTCTTTAGTCCTCACCCCCTTCCTCCATTCTTTTTGTCACTGATGAATTTGTTACCATGCCACATTTCCAAACATGACATCAGAGGGCATCATGAAAGGGAAAAATATTTTTTTTAAATGAAAATCAAAAAAGAGCCACAACAAAAGATAGAATGGGTAAGAGCTCCTGCTACAAGGTTAAAAGTCCATTTAAAAATCTCATTATCAATTGTCCTTTACTGCCCTGCTCCCCTTCATTGTGTGAGTTGCTTGCAGCATGGCAGGCTTCCAAAGCTATTTTTCAGATGCTTTGCAGCAGATGTGATAATTACAAGATGCACCATCATAGGATTTTGGCATTTATCTGTTTTCCTTAATTTCATTTTTACTACCTTTCCTTTAAAGACAGCGTGGATTGAGGACATAAACTGTCAAATTCTGTATCTTATGAGGCGACCAATATCATGAAATGCAAAATGGTTTAAATTTTCAATCAAATGGACAGAAATTAAAAATTCAGCACAATTCCAGTAGAAGCATTTAAAGGCTCCCAAGTGGGATTTCTTTTCTCCTCCTTCTAATCTTTGTAATTCCGGTACTAACACTAAATTAGAGTTTGTAGAAAATATTCATGTCCAAAATTAGATCAGGTTAATAAGAATAGGATTCTAAAACAACCCAGGGTTGTTTCCCTTAACCTTTTCCTCGGTGCTTTTAGGAACTTCCTTCCCCCAAAGAATCGGGCTTTGTAGCACGATTAATTCTTGCTGTCAAGAAAGAAGAATGCTATGACACTTACTAAGCAGCAGGGAAAAAAGGTGGGAAAGAGTCACTCATCTGCTCTGAAAGAAGGATTTCTGTATCTAAGGATCTAAATATTAATAAATCAGAACTGGAATTGGCAATTAGAGTAGGCACTCTGTGGACAGAGCAGCAGATGTGTCTATTCTTTTTAGCTAAAAAGGAGGATCTTGAGTGAAGGCAGTGTGCTTCCCCTGCCTCTCATCACAATATGACATTGTGAACACATACATACACGCATGTGCATGCATGCGCACACACACACACTCATCATTAAGGAAGCAAACTGATGGCATGGCAGGGAAAGAGAATACAACCTGCAAAGCACAGGGAGAAGTGGAGGGAAGGACATATGGTGATGTTTTGCTGTGCTTGATATTGTCTTGACATGAAAGACAACTCTGCAGGAGGATTTGCAATGCCCATCAACATGCAAAAGGCAGCTTTCAGCTAAGCAGTTCTGATAGCATTCAGTGGCTAACAGGCATGGAGAAGTGTAGGCCACCTGGGGTCACAGGATAATTAAATGCAATCCTGATTTTCTTTCCTTCACTGTGGAAAAAAAAAAAACCAACAGAAAACAAAACAAAAATGATGAGCCCTGACCTCAGAAAAGCAAACAAATTTGCAGCTTTTTCTCATGTAGCTTCTGGTTAAGTTTTTATACACAAACATAGGAGCTTTCACAGCAGTTTCATATCTCTATGAGATGTCATAGGATAATAAAAGACCCAGTGGCAAAAGCTAAGGAGGTGAGGCAGGGGGAGAGAAAATCATATTCCCACCTGAACTGTTGAAACCACTTGTTCCAGTGGCTCTTGTCCAGTTATTTTGCATCAAAGCTGTTTCAGGGTTGTAAAACATTCAGGTGTTAAAAAGGCACCAGGTATTTTGTTGGGCCAAAGGTGATGTTTATGCCAGTCAGCATATTGGGACAGCACACAGCAAACCAGGCTTCTCTGAACAAAAAAAATGATGAGCCCTGACCTCAGAAAAGCAAACAAATTTGCAGCTTTTTCTCATGTAGCTTCTGGTTAAGTTTTTATACACAAACATAGGAGCTTTCACAGCAGTTTCATATCTCTATGAGATGTCATAGGATAATAAAAGACCCAGTGGCAAAAGCTAAGGAGGTGAGGCAGGGGGAGAGAAAATCATATTCCCACCTGAACTGTTGAAACCACTTGTTCCAGTGGCTCTTGTCCAGTTATTTTGCATCAAAGCTGTTTCAGGGTTGTAAAACATTCAGGTGTTAAAAAGGCACCAGGTATTTTGTTGGGCCAAAGGTGATGTTTATGCCAGTCAGCATATTGGGACAGCACACAGCAAACCAGGCTTCTCTGCATTCATGAGAACTGTGAAGGCTTCTGGGCACCACAGGCTGCAAAGCTGGATAAGGGTTTTAAATGATCTGCACCCAAGTAAAAGCCAACATATGTTTTGTTTTGTTTAACTGCAGCATGGCTCAGGTGGGAAACAGAATTCAACATATAAAGGCAAGAGCATTTGGCTTTGCAACCATCCCCCCTCATAATACATGTATCTGAAGCTTTATTCTTGCATAAGAGTTTTAATTTTAGAACAAAGGATTTTTATGCAGGTAGAATTTTGCATATTTAACTACTGTTCATTCAAGCTTATTCCATTAACTTTGCTTTATTAATGTAGAGATTTCAGGCTTATGAAAGCCACAGCTCATGGCAAGACTCCCTTTTTTTTTTTAAGCTAGATAACAATACCTAATAAAACTAATATTAATAATAATCCTCAGCACTTATATAATATTACCACATTTTCATCCTGAAAACACCTTAGAAGCACTGCCTATGGGGGGGAGCAAGTCTTATTATCTCCATTTTACAGACTTAGAAGTTGAGGCAAGAAACTGAGATTTTAATATTTTACATCTAGTATAAAACCTTAGTTACTGAAAATCTTTTCTCTTGCTTTTCTCTGTTGTTTCCACTGATCCAGCTCCAACATCAGAATCTCTGCTAGTGGAGTTTTCAAACTAGCAAACCAGCATTGCTATATCCTACCCAAGTTTTTGCTGCATCTTTGCTGATTTCAGACCCTATGTAAAATAGGCCTTTCTCATTTTGAAAAAAACAAAACAAAAAACAAACCTTCCTAAAACCTTCCCACTTCCAGCTCTCATAACATACTTATTATTACCTTTTCCTTTTTTTAACCTATAAAATAGGTTTATGTATGTCCACCTGTTTCCAACAGCAAAAGAGCCTTTACTTCTGCACCTCTTTTGGCCTAGAAAGCATTTCTGACTATTACTGATGTTGCTCTGCAAATTATTGAGCCTGAGGGCCCACTCATAAATTATGTGCTGTCCTCTGCACAAATGCTTACCAAAAAGACAGTTCTTGTTAGGAGGAACTGCACTGTACAATTTAGCTAGCGCTTACCAGGAATACCTCTTTTACTTGAGTTTAGGAGCAGTTTAATTTAACATAGCTTGAGGTCCATGGTGTTTCTCACTGGAACTCACAGCAGGCACACATGAGACAACATGCCCTTTACATGCTTGCATTTTAAAGAGGCCTAAGTTCAAAACTTAGATGAAAAAATCTTTTCATCTTGTTGTGTCTGTATCTCTGCATTTCTCTCTCCTTTTAATATTTCATCCTAAAACTGTAGTACTGGATTTTGAAAGTATGCAGGGGATCGTGTTAGTATAACATCTATTTGACAATGTAAAAATTTATTTTGCTGTAAATTTTTGCCTTAAATCAAAATCCACAGTACTTGCTGGAAAGATTTCTAGTGATTTCAGGGGCTTTCTTCAGGCATTCCCTAGCAAATTCCAGAGTATTTTGCTGTGTACGTTGGACCTAGCTTGATTGTCACCAAGTTGTTCTAGAGCTCAGTAATTCTGTATTATTCAGGCTATATTTTATTTTATGGAATAATAATATTAATTATACTTATTTACTTTTGAAAAAAAAATAATTCAAGACATTAATTATGTGCCAAGACATGTAATGTCATGGAAAAAAGGGGATGCTCTCTGGAGTATAAGCAACACAGACATTTCAGCATCTCATCAGCTTAGGGCATGCCTTTTTTTGTCCCCAGTTTCTCTCCTGTAACACTGCAGTACTGTACCTCATGAAATGACATGAGTATGAGGTAATATGCCATAAATTACTGGCATGCAATAGCAAATTAGACTGTGAAACGTTACAACATACTGCACTATAACAGATAATACATTTTATAATAATTTGTTTATTTTATTGTTCAAGTGAATATTTGCCTCTGGCTCACAGAGTGACTCTTCAGCCAGTGGTATCCTTTGGCAGTCTCAGACAAAGACGGCCTTCTTGGCAAGCAAGGCATATTCCACCACTTGTGAATTGTAAACTGCTCTGCTTGCTGCACACCCCGTGCAGTCCAGCCTGAAGTCCCCGCTGCAGCCAGAGCACATGGCACAAGCTGCAGAGACCCATACAGCTGCGTAGAGAGTCAAAGCCATCATTCGAGCCCCAGTGAACAGGGTGAAGATTGAGACATTTATTAAGAAACCTGGTTTTGCGTCTTTGCAACAGTGCCTACTGTTAAGTGCTGGCCGTGAGGAGGGCGACATGCTGTTACGTATGTTTGACACCACCACTGTGGAGTGTTTTACTGAGCCCTCTACTTTTCTAATTAAAGAAAATCACTAAGATCTGTATTTCCTCTGCAACTCAGTAAAAGTCATTTGACCACTTTAACAAAGTAAATTAGGAGGATTATTTCATTTTCTATTGCTTTCTCTGCTGCAGCACAGAACCACGCCTTTCATAATCAGGATGTCAGGGAGTGACAGTGAGTATGTTGTGTCTAACAGCATTAATGCTTCTCTATTCATCATAAGCAAATAGCTCAAGGAGAAAGTCTTTTTTTTCTGTATTTTGTGCCAGTCTTTTTCAAGACAGAAGTCTATGGATCATTCACTTTAGAGTCCAAAGAGGTAAAAAGAGCAACACAAAATATACGCAGCAGCCATTAGCTATTTAAGTCCTGTTTAGATACAACTTTTTTCCCTCTGCCTCCTTTCCTTTTGCAACCATAGAAATTAGGAGATCAATTTGTAAGAAAAAGATTTTTATTTGGTTTTAAACTGGCTGAAAATTCAGATTGGTGTTTAGGTATGTGTATGGGAATCTCCCTCATCACACCTGAGCCTTTCTTCTTCTCTCCCTCATGTGCTGGAAATCTGCTGACTGTAAAAAATTACTGAAAAGGTTTCACAAAAGATTGAAAAAGATAAAGAAGGTAGTGTGGAAAACAAGTCCAACAGCATATCATTGAACTTCAATGAAAATGCGATATGGCAGTATAGTGCCATACACAGATGCCCTTACTCTTTAATTAGACAGGAGCTGTCATATCTGCAAGTCCTATGAAATTAATTGTCAATTTGCTTGGGATTAGTGTAATTCTATGTAAATTCCATACAATCTGTAGTTTGCAGAAGGTGGGTATTACATCTGATACAGGCCACAATTAACCATCTAATCCCCCCAGGTACAATTCCTCCAACATCTTGTGCTATGACAGCTGGGAGTAACTTACTATGTGAGTCATCCTATTGAGATCCATGTAAAAACTATTCATGAGTAACTCAACAACAATAGGCCTTCAGATTAAACAGATGCTCTTTGGTTCAATTACACAAATAATTAAACAATAAGAAAGTGATAAGACCAACATCCATCACTTTTAGACTAGCATAACCACGCACATACAGTTAATAGTATCATGAACAGTGTGACCTCATGACATTACAAAGATTACATTTTTGTTAACCAGAAGCAAAATTGTCACAATGTATCCCATTAATTTTAAGACACATGTCTTAACATGATTATATTTGCAGGAATTCAGTTTCCCCAGTAAGGCCAGAAGCCCTTTCCTCAGAAAAGCCAGGCATCAAAACGAAAGCTGAATTTTGCAAAAGCATTCAGTGCTTAACACTGCCCCTGCATGGTATCTGTGGCCATGTTTTCAAAAGAGCTTAGTATTTAACGTGATGAGAAAAACATTTGTGAATGCTGACCTACTTTGAAAATCCTGGCCATGAGGTAAAGTTTTCGGAAGTGCCTAAGACATTGTTTCAGAAACGAAAACATGAGCTCAGATACACAAACAGGTTGCTGTGAATAAACAAATCAACTTACCAGCATAATAAATTGTCTGCATGTGCACTGCTAGCTCTTTCTAGCCAAAGCCCGCTCAAGGTGCTATTATTCAATATTGACCGAGAGAGCATTTAGGATAGCACAAGCACCTCAGTAATCCATTCACTGACTGATAAAAGCTGCATACAAAAATCACAAGACATCTGCAAACACACATAAGCATCCAATTTCTATAGAAAGTAGGAATGTAGATGTTTTTGAAAACAGAAACAGGCCTTTTATCTACAGGCTCTTTAGAAGTTTAAAGCAATTTTGAAAAAGTGGTTCTAAAGCACTTTTGACCCATAGTAGGTACATTTTTTTAAATCTTCCACAAGCATGTATTTGGTAGTCAAGGGTGAATAATTAAAAACTTTTAACTAATTCACTAATATTGCTTCTTTTCTGTTCAGGTGTTGTCTACAAGGAGTTATGTTCTCAAAAGCAGGCAAAGGTATTTGCTGATGTGTTCCATGAATCATTTTTTAATCTAAAGCCCATTCAGCAATAGTTCACTGCAAATATTCAGAAATGAAGATGTGTCATTTAGTTAGATAAAATACATGATACTCTTTCTTTTTGCCTGAATGGATGACTTGGATAACTAAGCGGCAACAGGAAGATTTTCAAATTGCGATCTGTGTGTAAAATTAGTCATTTGGAATTACGGATGCAATTAGAAACTTGCTGCGAGTTATGTGTGTGCGTACATTCCAGTAATGGGCCCATGTATGCACACGCACATGCCTTCAGGACCAGCTTTTTGGCTAGTGTAAATCATAGTAGCTCTGTTGAGAGCTGAGAATCTGGCCAATATATTTAAATCCACTTTTCAGAGTTATGCAAATCAAGTCAGCTTGTATTTGCATTTTCTTCAAAGTGCTCTAAGGAGTCCATTGCAGGTTTTCATGGCTGGTGGGCAGTGTGCAGCACAGCATGTAGAGCCACGTTTATCTCTGTGGCAGTCTTCCCAGTAAAGTAATAAACTAATAATTGAAATTACTCGCAGATATCTTAGTCCTAGCTCTTAGCCCAGCTCTAGCTAGCTTCTAGGCCTGAGAAGAGCACTGCTTCAAGGTAGACACAATCAATTTTTCTTTTTAAGGATACTATGTGGGGCATCCACACTCACTGCCTTTTGATCAACTTCCTAATTCCCTAGAACATATTGGTGCAGCTGCACTCTCCACACCTGATTCTGATTTTGTTTATGCTCAGGCAGGAACTGCTAAGAATACATCAGGGTTTCAGAAGTTTAAACTGGTTGTAAATAAAGATCACAATCTCTTCTTTGAAAACTTAATAGAGATCCAGATTGGCCTGTGCTCTGCCAGGGCATTAGTCAGTTTGAAAATGATGATAATGCAGCTTTAGTCAGCTGCACTTCTTCGGTCTGTTTTTCTTTCCCTTAATGGAGACAGCACACTATTGCAGGTCACACAAGATAGTGTAGACTGAGTCACTGGTTCTCTTACCGTATTTGCCCATCAAGTGCTCTGCCATCTGGGGAATGCCATGTCACCTTTTAGAGCTTACTCATCTGTAAAATGTATATATTAATATTTATCTCCCTTAAGAAGTCCCGTATGACTTAGTCTTCTCACACTCTCTGAGAACCATAAGAACCAACAAAGAAGAATACAGTGTCACTGCTGTTGTTTCATAATGTTAGAGGTTATATAGTAAAAAGTTATCAGACTGGCATGCTGATAAAAATTGTGGCACAGAGCATTTCAATTAAGCTGCTTGACAAAATAATGCATCCTTATGTTACCTGCAAAACAATCATCTCCAGCATAAATTACAGTTCTGTATTTGGTATCTGGTAACATACATGTCTTCGTAGGAGAAACTGAAACAGTGATGTGTGTTGATGAATATTTTGACAAAAGCTCCCATGCATTTCAATGCTTAGCTGGCTGCATATCCTATGTGTTGAGCTGTATCACTAGGAAACTTACTCAGTGGAAACAAAAACACTTTCTCTCAACCAAAAAGCAGGCACCACAGCTTGTCAAATGAGTAAAATTTCTGAAGGCAGAGGCTTCTTTCTTGTGAGAGCAATAGGAGCATATCAAGCAGTATGGGCAGATCTAATTTCAGCCCTAGATCGTTTTCAAAATTCAGCCATGGGAGGAATTTGCACCTGCGATTTAAATACAAGAGTAAATCAGAAAAATTGCTCCTTTGTGTGTTTAATTGCAGGGACAATTAAAATAATTAGAGAAAGAGGTGTATAGAGAGCTGTTCATTACTCAATTTTTCATCCCTCAAAGCCCTTTGAAAAATGTAGCCCCAGCAAGACTTTCTGAAAATGATGAAATATTGTTCCTTAAGCTATACCAAACTATACTGCCTAGCATTCAACTCGTAAGGTAAAGGCAGGTTTGAGTGTCAATCTTCTAAGACAGAAATATTGTACCTGTGAAATATGTGGTAATGCGTGTGACATTTGGTGAAAGTCAGTCTTTTCCGACAGCAAGAACCCAAGCCCCTGGGAGAAGTCCTATCTGGCAAGAATCCTTTAGCTGTAACCAGAAAGAGACAAACTCTGTGAGAGGGAGAGAAATAGCTCAGGGAAAGTCCAAACTTATTTGATGGCAAAATTGTAATGAGGGTCTCCAAGCCCTGAGCAATTTTTTTCCACCACATCTTCATTTTAGAACTGTGGAGTTAGTTACAGGATTGCATGTCTCCAAAAGAAGTTGTAAAATAATTAAGTATGGAAATCTGGGTATGGATGCCTGATCAGCTACCTCAAGGGATAATGGATCTTAGCAATAACACAGAGGATAAAGTCCTTTCTGGAGGTCTCTTGCCAGGCTCATTTGGCCTTATTTACCTCTCTGTTGCTCTAGTTTATGCTTCAGTCAGTGAAGTTACTCCAACATAAAACTTGAGTTAGGTGTGAATCAGCTCTTATGATTCCGTAATGCTTTCAACTCAGTTGTGGCTGCTAAATCTTGCTGTTGCTGGCTCACTATTGATTTTGTCCAAACATTTCTTTTTAATTGATTTGAACTATATATATATTTTACAGCAATTAAGGAAATAAGAATTGAGTATCTAGCAGTACAATGTAGTCTGCGGACCTCTGATAATCAGGATGACAGTTTATATGGTATATTTCTTTTTATTTTTTTTACTAGTGTATGTAAATGGATATAAGAAACAGTAATGATCTAATAATTCTCATGCTGCAGGGCAGTCAGGTATAGCTGCTGCAAATTTATTTAAAGAAAGTTATGTAGACAGGACCTGAGAGTTATTGATGCTGAGCACCCACAACTCCCGCTGAAATCCATAGAAGCTAAGGGTGCTCATCACTTCTGAAAGCAGGCTAGTAATGTATTCATGACAGGCTTTGTATATACAAGCCATCCTGTGAGCAGCAGCACTAATGAGGCCTGATTTCAGGAAGATTGTGTTCATACTTGCCTGCCCTGCAATAACTCCCCAGTCCTCCCACCATGGTCCTCTCTCACCTCTGTAACCTCCGTTCCCCCCTCTCTCTTCCTAGAGTCCCTTTAGCCCATGCTTCCTCCTCTTCCTCCATGTATCCCCTGCCCCATTTCCTCCTTAATATTTCCTGCTTCTTCCACACGTCCCCTTGGGCACCATACACCTACCTTTTGCCTCCTTTCCATTTCTCTTCTACACCAAGTGAAAAGAAGCTTGATTCATTACTCCCTGATGGGCTTGAAGTTGTTTGGCCATGTTGGCTGGCCAGCTGGCAGGCAAAACAGAGCAGGTAATTGTTTAATTCACGCTGAAACCCTCCCCTCATTGGGAGTACTAATTTAGCTCTCTTTTCCCTGTCTAGCTGCCAGTTTTCATGAAACTGGAGGAACATAATATATCTAAGGCTGATACCTCTCTGTTAAATTTAGTTGAAATAAGCCAACAGAATCAGAAGTTATTTGAGGGCAGGACAGAAAAAAAAATGGGCAAGCAGTACTATTATGCAAGTCTTATTTCCTTAGGAAGCCAGGCTAATAAAACATGCAGGCAGCTGTTCATTGTATTTTTCTTCTCATGACCTTTCCTGTCTGCTTGGATCCCAGTTCCACAACTTCATCCATATTAGAAGACCAGTGTGCCCATTCAGTATCCCAGTTACACCGGTGCAGCTGCATGCAGCCTCACCCATGGACTGTAGTCCATAGAAGGCTTCATTTTCAAGCTCTTTGGAAGAGCACCTTTTCATGACGGTGACGGTGCATGATCCACCTTGGCACTGTTAACAACTTGGAGACCAGATACCTCATGCAGTAAAAACTTCCATCATCTTATTCCATGACACTGCACAAATTACTAGGAATCTAATCCATTAACTATAACTTTACAGTTTGTTCAATCTTTTGGTATTATTTCTTTATGGTGTACTCACAGTTGCAAAGGATGTGTGGGTTTTTTGTTTTTCTTCTTAAATAGCAAACGAAACATTTTTGTTGCTTTCTTCTATTAGAAATACTTGATCTTTATTTTCTTCTTCCCAGGAGCTTTTGGAGGTATCCATAGAGATGTGGCATACAGATGTAAACTGAGCTGTGAATTTTCCTCCTCGTATGGGAGCTGTGGATGTGAGATGCTGATTCTCAGAACTGCCAGAGCAGTGTTAAAGCCTGTGGGAGAAGGCTGGCCAGTTGTAAACATGGAAGTGCTTGTTTGCCTAGGGCAGCTGTACTACTATGGTTGGCACAGCAGTGCTAAATTTTTTCATGAATGGTAAAATAGAGTTCATTGGTGGTCCTGTAGCTTTTTCCACAAAAGGAAGGACTTTTGTCCTACTGTAGACAAATTCCATATTGAGCAATTTGTAGAAAATTAATGCAATATGGTGTTCTTCACTTCTTGCCTACAGAGGTTGGAAGTTTCTTTTAGCCTTATCCAAAACCACTGGAGTGAACTGGGTTTAGAGCAGACCTTCCACAGACTAGTGCATGCTGTCTGTGAGACCAGCTCTAATTCAGTAAAAACTCATAGTGATTCCATCAGCATATCCTAAACATGACAGAAGTGTATATCGAGGTTTTTAATTACCACAAATGGTTCTGATCACAGTTCTACATCACACTTGAAAGTGATTCCAGTTGTGCCACCTCTGAGGAGACGTTGTTCTGCGCAGACTTGCTGATCTACCAGCCATGATCCAGCTCCTTTCACCATGCCTAAGGGCACTGGGATGTCACAACGCCAGCCACCACAGCCAAGCAGCTCACACTATCCCCCAGTGACACAAAGCCTATGGTACAGAAGAGGCATTGGGACACAATTAAGAGGGAAGTTGTGCTATTGGGGCACCATGGCTTTCCAGCAACCCATACCTGACTTCCCAGCTTTGAGCCTATTGGCCTGAAGACAGACGGGGAAAGACCTTTGGTGTTTCATCCCTCCAGATGGGTTCAGAACCCATCAGGAATGGCTGGGGACTTGATCCACAGTCTGCATTTCTCCCAGCCCACGCACTGAGGCACAAAATGGCTAATTTATCAAGTCCCCTTGGCAGTATAGGCTAACTAGATTTTGCTGGCATGCAGATGGAAAGAAAATCACTTCCCTGGACAGATCCTCAGTTTGTCCAGATTTAATGGAGCCCTTATTCCTCTGAGAGAACTGAGACAAGCCCTCTACCAGACTGGATGGACTTTGCCTTTCCCTGAGCTGTGAACTTGAGAGGGACAGCTGGCCAAGTCATCACCACCTCTTGCTTCCTCCATGGTCCCTGTTTTTCAAGAGAGGGCTCAGCAGCCTGCTGTTTGGCTCTGTCCAGCAGCAGCAGCTCAGTCCTGCCATTGCTAAATGCCACCCTAAGAGGGGAGGAGAATGTCTGGTGGGGAAGAAAGCACGTTCAGCAGTAGGGAGCAGTCATTGTGCAGGCACCAAGGCCATTGCCGCTCCTCTGTGTGGCTGAGCTCCCCAGAGCTCTCTCCCAGGGGTGTCCCATCCATACTACCTGCACGTGTGGCTGTCTCTGTCCCCAGAGCTCTCTCCCAGGGGTGTCCCATCCATACTACCTGCACAGTCTGCCCATAGCCAGCACCAGCCTTGTGGTAGCCCGTTTCACTAAAGTCAGGTTCGGTTGCCTTTGACCACAGAGCTGGGGCAGCAATTAAAAGATGCTAGTATGGAAGGATGTCTCCTTCTGATGCAGGTATGCCTTTCCCTAGTTGCTGAGGCAAGGCAACAGCTTCTAGTCTGACCCAGCACACACACCTGCTGTTTCTGACCATCCTGTTCAGTCACATTCCTCTCAGGAGCATACCAAAGCCTGTGGCAGGTGTGGATGGGTGTTTGCTGAGCATGGCAGAGGACCTGAACTGCTCCACACCTCTGCTTGTGTCATTTTCCTACACCAGCTGTCAGTTCAAGTGGTCCTTGTTGCCTGACTCTGCACGGCCTGAAATCTGTCAGCGCTGAAAGTGGAAATGACCAAACAGCACCTGATTTTACACATTCAGCAAAGAAGTCTGAGTTTTTCTGTAGAGAGACAGCTCTTCCAGAGAGCAATTCAGAGCACTATTAAATCACTCCTTGGAAAGGTCTGCCTCTACCTTGAGAGAGGGCAAGGCTGGGTCTAATTGTGGGTTCCAGGGGAACTTAAAAGGTACAACATCCAAATGGTTATCCCAAGTGTATGTTGTCTCAGTCCCCAAAACCTCTCACTATGCTTCTACAGAAAAGAAACCCAGGACTAAAGCTTAGATGGGAGTCACAGCAAACGCAACAAATCAGTAAGCTCAAAGACAAGAGGTACCCCACAATCAGTTTAAAGCCAAGCCAGGGAGATTATCCTCCTTGAGTTGCCTAAACTAATGCGAATCCCACAGAGTTTGGGACAGATCCTGAAAAATGCTTATGACAACTTATATCCATAAAGATCTGGTCCTGCACAGTGTATCTTGTTCATGTTTTTGTTTCCATGTAATCTGAACAAAAAGGGTCTTATATGCTGCAGTTAGGCTTCTGTGGAAAATCCGATAGTAAGAAGCAGATCTGCACAACCGTCCTGAGAAAGAGGGATGGTACAGAAAGCTATACAGGGATTCTGCTCTGTACTCAGGCATCCTGTCTCCTGAACAGCACCAGGTATTACAAGCATCAGTTAAAGGAACCATGAAAAATGCTGTAGTTAATACAGATTTAGGTTATTAACCTACACAGTTGTTTCTGTTTCATCCCACCTACTACTTGAGAAATTTTACTCATTAAAATGAAATAGTATCATTTTACTTATATGTTTGCATGTTGTGTTATAACTGAATTATAGAGAAGCTTTTTGTAATTATCTGAACAGTGCTGGAGCCCTTTTCCTTTCTCAGAGGTGAGTGGGTTAATGGGAGACGAAGGTGCAGGGATCTACTGCCCAGAGCTTCTTGTCTTAACCAGCATCAGGTGACATTTGTGACGGACCACAAGGAGAAACTTTAAGGAAGGAGGTTGACTGCCCAGCTGTGGCAGTCTCTCAAGGCAGAGGGACTCTTGGAGTCCCTGAGTACACAGCAAACACCAGGCAGTTGTGTACTCTGAATATTTATAAATTACTTTTATGAATGGCAGTGCAGATGGTGCTTTGCCATATTTCTGGTTTTTGCCTCTGCCCGCCTACTCCCCAGATCTGTCTGTAATTAGCTGGAGTGCCCTGCAATGAAGGGATAATTTTGGGACTTTCAAACACCAAGCGTGGTCCCCTTCTCCTCTGCCTGGGAGGGTGAAAGCCTGATGATGCTTTTCGTGTGTTGGGGTGGAGGCTCTCCACACATGGGTGTTGGCTCTGATGCGTGCTGGACCACATTCCAACCTCTTTTGTTTCCCAGCTTTTCCCCATTGTAACTCCTTTTGATACAGACGATTGTCTCATGACTGCAGACTAAATGCTACAGGGTTAGGCCCGGGCTCAAAAGATTTTATTACAATAGTTGTACCTTGACTAAAACAGTTCATCTACTAATTCCCTGGCCTGGAGATCATATACATGTTCTTTAATGTGCACAACAATAATACGAAAGCATCCCTCCTGTGTGGCTGGCTAATGCCCAGCCACAGCCAAAGTATACCAAATCTATAAAGAAAGACTGCATAGACTGCTAGGCTTTGCAAAAACAAATCCTTAGGGGAGATTTAATCACTAAATACTCTGAAGCTGCAGATGAACAAAAATAACAATCCAGTGGATACAGACCAGAAGAAGGAAAAATTAGCAGTCCATTTAACTAATAGTAACATAAACAATAAATACTGTGTGGGACTGGACATCTTTCACTGTATGATATAAAAATGCATCTTATTCTTTCTGCTTATACTCAGCTCTTGGTGAGACCACTTGTCTGTCCCTTCCCCTCTCCTTCTAAGATTGTCACAAAATGGGCCATTTTTATCTCACTTTTACTAACTCATTTTGCTTCTGGAAGAAGGGACAGCTCTGTCAGTTGTAGTGTCTCTTCAATACTCAACAGCAAGCAGAGGGCCTGGAAAATATACATTATGCAATGAGTTAACCATTTATAATATTTAGAAAGTTACTTCCCTTCCTAGTTCTATAAACAAATATGAAAGGCTGCTAAGCCAGAAAGAAATCAAATCCTACCACTGAAAACAGCGATGAAAAAAATGCCAGTAGTAAACTTTAACTCTCAGCTGCTATAACCATCAGTTGGTGAAGACTGAGTCTTTTGTATTGCAAAGAACCTGGTTAAGATTTTTTTTTCTTAACCTTTTCAGCACAAGAATATAAAGAATGCTGTTCTTTGTAGCAGCCCTGCAATTTGGTCCTTCAGTGTGACTTTTAAATACAGCTATGTGAACTGCTAGGCTTTTAGCTTGCAGGAGTTGGTAGGCTTTTTTTTTAATGTTTGTGAGAGTTTCGGAGGAATCCCCAAATCTCACAAGTAAGCACTAGTAAAGTGACTGCTCTCTGGCTAGCTTTGGCATCAGATTTATGAAACCAAAGCTGGGGTCAGATTCACCCCAAACCTGCAGTTTCTCTGGGTTTCCTCTCCGCTGAGCCCTCTTTGCTAAACGCAGAACTCAAAGTGGAATGAAGGCTTCTTGCAGCCCTGGGGAGCCCAGCCTCCTCCTTCTCTCTCCTAGCCAAAGTGTCAGGATTTGATGCAGATGCACTGCACCACCTTCCAAGTGCTTGCACCAGCTTAAGAGTCAGCGAGAGAAAATTAAAAGTCAGCACAATGCAGACCTGAAGTAAGGTTGCTCTTTACTCTTGGGGCTGGTATGATGGCCACCAGGCAGGTGGAAGAGAGGGGTGAAGTCAAGCTATGCTTGCTGAAGGAAGAGCTCCTCCCCGCAGGAACAGCAGTCCGAAGGGTGGCTCAGTCACAAGCTCTTCGGCAAATTCCAGTTCTGTAATACCAGGAAACTTACGTACGAACAAAGCACTCTTCAAACACTGGGCCAAATTCTGATCTCAGTTTTACAGCACAAGTCCAGAGTAACTTTTTAAGCCAGTAGAGTTGCTGCTGCTTAACATCAGTATCAATTTGGCCTGATACAATTTGGCTAAACTTGCTGAAATTATGGCAAAATATGTAAATGAGGTATGATTTTAGTCTCTTAGCTCTCCTTTTCAGGGGTTTGCAATTTCCCTTTTGGCTCCTGCTCCCCATCTAATTACGCCAGGCTCTAAAATGCATTCTCAATGACAAGCCAAGATTTTGAGTAATTGCAACAAATGGAGGATTTCTTGTTCCGACACACACATTAGCTAATTTTCCTTGGGTTCTGATACTAACTATCAAATTCCACCACCCCCGTGTCTCTGGGCTGGGGTTTTTTCTTCATTGTTTTCCAATTGCAAAGCAGACATCTGGCAGCTCTCTGGTGGCAATAGCTGATACACTCAGTCTGCTCATTGCGCTTTACCCATTTCTCTGTGGGAGGTAGGAAAAGAGGCAAAAGGAGCCATGGTTTCAGATTCAAGCTCTTATTTTTATCCTATGTAATTCCACAGGGGGTTGTTTTCTTCCTCCTACCACCCTTAGGCTTGTGCTTTCTATTATCACTGAAAGACCCGACTAGCAAGAAAGGTTTCCCCTGCCTTTAAAGTCAGGGAAATTCTTTCTGGTTTCTCCTTTTGCAAACAGCATTTGTTTCTTCTCCTCCTAAGTCTCAGACAAGCTCCTCCTTCTCTCACACCCCCAGAGGCAAAGGGCACCTGAGCTGGGGCCAGGGGGTGCTCAATTCAGTGCTGCCACCTGGCCTGCCTGATGCTTGCTGCCTTGGAGATCACAGCAATTGGAGAAGCGATGTGGAGAGCACCTGCCATGCTGTTTTTCTGTGGGAAGAGTCCCCAAGGGGAATATTGACATGTGGGAAGGGGAAGGGAGAAGGGAAGCAGCGCACGACTTTATCTGCCATAATTTGCCCTGTTTGTCCCTTGAGTTCTTGAAGGAGAATATAACAGAGCCCTCCATGACCTCAAGCTTTCACCTTAATATTTAATCACAATTTAGATTACTGTGATGTTGATTAAGATTGAGTAAATGTATACTACACATAAATGATTTCACTCTAAATCAACAGCTACATTTTTCCCAGTAATGATCATCATTAACCTGGAATGTTTCTCATGCCTATAATTTTTTAATAGATTGAAATTATTTTTATTGTAAAATAATCCCCACATGCCCCCGTGTAATTTTGAATATTAATTCATTCCTATTCCCACATCCATGACAATCCTGCCTGAAGTCATTTAGGCTCATATGAGAATGATCAGATTTTATTCTTATGCAATCTATAGAGTCTTCAATTCTTTTGATACCAATGCATTTCAGCTTCCACACTGATGCTGACACAAATTAATTGTCAAGACATTTCACGTGGTCTGTGGAAGGGCCTAACTTCACGTGACACTTTCTTTGTTCTCCATCCCAGAATACATGGCTGATGGTCTTGAAATGATTTTGATAGTTGGTTCCAACTGTGCAGATTTGTACACATAGTCAATAGATATCTCTATCATGTTTTCATCCGACTGTATTTACCCTACTGTCTTTACTCCAGCTCAGTTACATTGCAGGAAACTGTTCCCTGATATTTAAGAAAAAAGTAGAAGTACTGAATGTTGTTATTAAGCAGACTTACGTCTCTGCAAGAATAACAACTATGCTGTGCCAGCCTCAAATAACATCTTCAAGTCATTTTCTGAATAATACTGATCATTCAGTCTCGAAACTGCATTTTTCAATTTCTAAACAAGACATCATAAAGTTTGGAGTTGTCATATGAATATGTATTATAAAGCTGTAGTACCTGAGAATGTCTGAATGTATAAATATGAAAAAGAACACATAAGAAAAATTAAAGTGTTTTAAAAATAGGCTTAACTGATTGAAAACTCTGGCTAGAAATTTCTGCACTGTATATTGAGAATGCACCATAGTAGTGAGCCCGGTATGTTGAAGATGTGCCATTACTTTTTACCCCATATCAGTTTGAGACTGTCAGCAGCTCTTAATGTACCTTATTAAAGGATCCTCCTAGAATATGTAGAACAGGCTTGGTGAGTAGACACAAAAAAAAAACCAAAAACCTGCAGCCCACAGTTTTGGCTTCACTGCAAGTGGTAGTAATAATCTGCGCTGTTTCCTTTAAGCTCGATCACAGGGCAGGACAGTAAGGGCTTGAGAAGGCTTTAAGCAGAAAACAACGTGAAGCAGAGAGAGACAATGTAAAAACAATAATTTTGTGGAAGTGTCTTTTTCTAAGCACATTCCTAATTCAGTTTAAGAAAGGCTAATGTAGCACTTGGCCAGCTAGAGGGACATTTGTGTTCTGTAGTAGCAGAATTGGTCTGATAGCTCATTAATTCAGTTTAAGAAAGGCTAATGTAGCACTTGGCCAGCTAGAGGGACATTTGTGTTCTGTAGTAGCAGAATTGGTCTGATACCAGCCTAAGGGCAGGTTGCTACCAGCACAGAGGTTTATTTATCCAAATCACTGGTCCATTAGGACGAATCTAAGTTTCAGAGACAATTAATGCTTCAAGTGCTGCTAATTTTTCCTTCTCCCTGCTTCAAATCGCTGTATGGAGGCCCTTCCTCAATGCGTTGTATGTGAGCGGACTACCCCTTCTGTCTGCAAAGAGTGAGCAAGGTTACACTCAGCCTGCCTGTCTGATGTGTCACTCCCAGCGAGTAGATGTAGCTTAGCCAAAGCTATCATCACAGATGGATGGTGTACACATAGTCATGATCTGTAAGATGGACTATTGTACTGCTTTACTTCATGGCTTTCTACGTTCTGCTGCCTAAATTCTAACATGTGCGAAGTGCTGCTGTCAGTCTTAACTCAGAGTGAGCAGTCTCAGCATGTCACACTAATCTTGAGGGAATGGCATTGGCTCATTTTCAGAATTTCAATTGATTTTAAAATTGCTTTGATGACTTACATAGTTGGGGAACAAATTGGGGAAAAAGTGTTTGTCTCTCCATGTAAGCCTAGGCACCACATGAGAGGTCTACACCCTCACCAAAAGTATAGGTTGGAGTCATAGCATCCTCATGCTGTAACTGCTGTGCATCCCAGACACGGAGTTTAAAGTCAATTACAATCGGGAGGGAAAGGTCAGTAAACTAATTTTAAAGGCAACTTCCATTCTAGTTATTTTCCTCCAGTATCTCTTTTTAAATGGAGCAGCTCTGTCCCATGGATCTTCCGGCCCCTTCAGCTTTTTAAAAAGTGATCTACTTTATGTTATAGATTCAGTCTTGTTTCTTGCTTGTACAGAAGTTAATCATACTTTTAGTATTGGATAAGTGAGAAAAAAGAGAGACTCAGCAAGAGAGGTTTAAGCACTTATATTTTACCTCACATTTGGGACAGACTAAGCACATGTATATGATCGGTTACTGTGGCTCTGCTGATGTGCAGTAACTTGTTGAGCTGCAGTAACTTTAGCGTCTGTCTGAGCCCTGAGGGTTTGTCTACACACAGAAGTTGTAGTGTTTAACCATACCATTAAAGTGCAACGTTGCCCTCAAGGACAGATGCAGTCAGCTTGATACAAAAGTATGTAAAACCATGGAACTTAGTCTTGTAAAGAATAGCAGTAAGCTAAAGGTACATAAAGTACCTTTATAACTTACTATAACATTTTCAGTAGGAGAGTATGCCGGCACATCACCAATCTATGCAATTATACCAGTGCAAACACTGTGCAGAAACCAGGCTTAAAATAATACAGTACCCTCACTGTTGTTAAAATTACAACTGAACACATATTTCAAATCCTTCTAGTTCTGCAGTGTGTGCCATTCAGCAAGGAAAAAATGTTTCACCCAGATTACACACAGATAAAGTGTGTGAGGTGGGAGGGAAACACACAAATGGTAAAATATCACAAGTGTCTTGTATGAGAGATTAAACTTTTCTGTTCAAGCCAGAAATGGTGTATTAAAAATTCAGGAACTGAAAAGCAGGAAGGAATCTGAACCAAGGGTGACATTGAATTGCTAAGCTTTCTACATTACGTGTTCATTTGGTAATTCATGACAATTAGGTGACTTTAGGAAGGTGGAAAGTAAGACAGTAACATGATAGTCAGCAAACAAGTTTTGCTGGAGTTCTTGTAGGAGCTTGATTTGAGACGTGGGACCCATCTATAATGTATTCACTGTTTTACAGAGCAGCAAGAAAACATGATCCTTGCAGATGTATTGGACAGACAGAGCTAAAATCTAATATGGAATACACATTATATGCTGCATATATGCATAGAATGAGGTCTGTGAGGAAATTCTTCATGGTGGAGGGACAGCGTGGCTCCTGGATTGGATAATAGATTACAGACCATTTCTTTTTACGTGATTAGAAGTATTGCCAATATCTATCATAACATCATCTGCTGTGTGAAACGAGCTGGTAAAATGTGTAGGGCACACTCTTTTTGTCCTCTGAGGAAAATGTGAGGTCTGTGGTTCCTGCAGAGGTTGGGTCATCATTGTCAAATGCAAAATGACAGCCACTGTTATAGGACAAATGACCATCCTTCATTTATAATGCATGACTTTATGCTGTTGCATTTCCTTTTAGCCTCCATGGTGTTTTTATATGTTAGAGTCTGTCGGGTTTATGTGGCAAGGTATTGGTAGTGGGGGGGCTGCAGGGGTGGCTTCTGTGAGAAGACACCAGAAGCTGTCCCCATGTCAGACAGAACCAGTTCCAGCCGGCTCTAAGATGGACCCGGCTCTAAGGACCTGCCACTGGTCAAAGCTGAGCCTGTCAGCGACATTGGTAGCACCTCTGGGATAACATATCTAACAAACGGTAAAAAAAAGCTGTGCAACAGCAGCTGGGAGAAAGGAATGAGAAAATGCAAGAGAAACAGCCCTGCAGACACCAAGGTCAGTGAAGGAGGGGAAGGAGATGCTCCAGGTGCCGGAGCAGAGATTCCTCTGCAGCCCATGCTGAAGACTATGGTGAGGCAGGCTGTCCCCCTGCAGCCCATGAAGGACCACTCACTGGAGGAGGTGGATGTTCCCTGAAGGAAGCTGCAGCCTGTGGAGAGAAGCCCACACTGGAGCAGGTTTGCTGGCAGAACTTGTGACCCCATGGGGGACCCACACTGGAGCAGTCCACTCCTGAAGGACTGCACCCCATGGAAAGGACCTGTGCTGGAGAAGTTCTTGGAGAACTACAGCCTGTCAGAAGGACCCACTCTGGAGCAGTTTGTGAAGGACTGTATCCCATGGCGGGGACCCCACGGGGAAGAGCGTGAGGAGGAAGGAGCAGCAGAGAGGAAGCGTTATGAACTGACCACAACCCCCATTCCCCATCCACTTGCAGGGAGGGAGGTAGAAGACATGGGAGTGAAGCTGAGCCTGGGAAGGCTTTTTAGTTTTGTTCTTATTTCTCACTATCCTACTCTGTTACAATTAATTGGCAATAAAGTAAACTAATTTCCCCAAGTTGAGCTTGTTTTGCTTGTGACAGTAATTCATAAGTGACTTCCCTGTCCTTATCTCGACCCATGAGCCTTTCGTCGTATTTTCTCCCCCTGTCCTGTTTATGGAAGTAGTGATAGAGCAGCTTGGTGGGCACCTGGCAGCCAGCCAAGGTCAACCCACCACAGAGAGAGTAGTGTTAAAGGACAGATTCTCACATTACTTTATCTTCTTTTGTATTAGACAAGTCAAAAACAACTAAACAACCATCTCAAATAGTAAAATGCCACTCAGTGTAACAGAAGTAGTAGGCTCTGGCCCTACACAACTAGCTCTGTAAAGAACCTTCCTCTGCCAAAGACTTGCTGACCTTTTAGTACTGATTTTTTTCAAAGCACAAGCACCAAAGTGTTGATTTAGTTTTGTCATTAGATTTCATAATCATAAAATGCCCTCTAATTCTTCTGTACTAATGTATCCAGCACTATTAGAAGAATGCTGATTACGCCCCAAAAAACAGCTAACATAAGGCACGGCAGTGTCAGGACACACTGTGGGAGACTGTTCCTGGAGCAGTGGATGCACAAGTGCTTTGTGCTGATCGTGCAGCTGCACACATGGATTGAATGAATGGAGTGGAGATTTTCCAGAAAGAGGTATAACATCCAGAAATAGTTATTTGCTGGGCATTTCACAAGGATGAAAGCAGCTATAACAGAAGACAGCATCTTATTGTTACAGCAGCGTGGAGCACACAGTCCCACTTCAGGCCTTTTATTACTTAAAGAGAGAAATATTGGGAAGGGTGTTACATTACTGGGCTTTACCTCTTACAGTGATACTCCTCATATCTCTGAAATTAAGAAGGAACTAAAATTTGCAATGACATATCTGCAGAGTTTGAGGCTTCTCTAATTCCAGCTTACTTTAGGTGTATCAAAGACTGTCTATGAACTAGATACAGCATCTAAACCCCTGCTTAGCACCAGAGAGGTAGCCTGGCATTTCCTTTTGCCTGTAGCCTGGGACACTGTCTAGAGTCATAGCTACTCAGGATATGGAGTTATCTTCAGCAAGTGAGAATGACTTTCCAGTCATCCCTTCTAGTTACCTCTCGCTGCCTTTAATGTGCCCTCAGTATTTCCTCTGTAAGGAGAGCTGTAGAGAAGGAGGTGTAGGTGATGGCGATACTGGACATCATTCTCGCACCATCTAAGTGGCCAAGAAGAGAAGGTGCTCTGAGGTTTCTGCAAAATGAGTCCAGCTTCCCCACAAGCTATCCCAGCACCCGGTGGGAATGAGGTCCTATATGGCCCATAGCCCATGTTAGCCTCACTTAACACATTGAACCAAGTATAATTCATATTAGGAAAACTGACTACATACAAACTCATACCCTATCTCAAATGTGCAGCAAAATGCAATGGCAAAACAAGTTCCAGCTTTCATGAGGGAGAACACATTCTACCTCACTTTTTAAATAACCATAAGTATAATCACCTATCACAACCCAGTGGTGCATAGTAGACACAGTAACTCAGCCTTGTATCTGAACCATGTGTTAGGTCTAATATATTTGTCGGTATGTGCAGATATATATGAACTTTATTTTATTTCCTCTTTTACTGGTTTTACATCTATGTATGTCAGTTGAGTTCAATTCTTGCTAACATAAGGGAAAGAAGAGCCAACTCCATAGATACGAATAACCTGTAGACTTTAGAAGTGCAGTTTAACCAAACACTTTTGGTGTAAATGATCCCTTTGGTAGATTAGGGACACTGTTGCTACATTATGGCACACAAGATGACTGCTGGTGAGGCTAGTAGTGGTCTTTTTATATTTTTAGTTCATTTTCATTACAACTGCAGTGTCATGTAGTTTTAATTAAAAAAAAATAATTCATGCATTTGTGATGCATGTCCAACAATGATAACACTGTCCACATAGCAGAGCAAGGTACTTCCGCTGTACAATTGCATTTCATTTGAGAGCTTACAGAAAACACAAATTTATACAATATGTACAATGATGAATCGCCAAATAAGGCCACGTACAACTAGATGTAATAAATTATATGAAATATGCAGGCCTCTGGAGTGGGATCCAGAATTCTGAATTAGGTGTTTTCTGCTCCATACGTACTGCCGAGGGAGACAGAGTCTCCTCAGGAGGACAATCTGAGCATCTCGTAAATTAAGCAAGCGATTAGGAAATCAGTGTGCCTGAAACTTCACCTGATCCAGATGCACAGCCAGAGTCAGGGCTGTTGGCATGCCCCTCTGCATGCTCCACCTCAGAGGCTGGCTTTAGTGAGTGGGTGAAAGTATGCTTGTGTTTTACTGAGAGGCAAAGCAAAGCGAGAGGGATGAACAAACTCTGCCCCTCCCTGTAATTTCTTGTTTCCTACTCCTTATAATAATATGGAAACTTTCTCACCACGGTGCCACAGTTTCGTTCCAGTGCCGAGTGCCTCAGCTATCAAAAAGGTAACGTGGTGCTGTGCAGAGACAGGGACCCTGTGCTTTCACCAAGCACAGTGCTCTGCTGTTGCAGCCTCCTCTCTGGTGACGAAAAGACTGGAGGACGATGAGGACGGTCAGTATTTTTGCTTCTTGCTTTGGATACACAGGAGTGGGAAATGACAGGCAAGCTTTCTCAGGCTGTGACGAAAGTCTCCCACGAGTTGGCTGACTGCTTTTGTTGTCTAATGAGCGGTGGCTGCTCCTTTCTCTCCTGAGACAAACAAATTGATCACATCAGCATTTGGATGAGAATCTGATCCTGCCAATACACAGTCACATGTATTTGGAGGATAGCAACTGGGCGGAGTCCTGTGTCGTATTAGGCAGAAACAAGGAGCTCAGCTGCACTGAGAGCTGCACGAGGATCTCTGAAGCAGAGCTCTGGGCACACCAAGGACTCTGAAATCAAAGAAGGATGTGCCCAGGGCTAGGCAGCAATTGGAAGAGGGTATATATGGACCTCAGTTTTACACTTTCATGCCACAGTTCCACCCGAGTTCTAGTTTAGCTATCAAAGCCCTTTATTGGGTATAGTTCATGCTTTCATCTTGACACAAATAACTGGATTTTCAAATTAGGATGAACTATGGTTGAATCAATGATTTTTCCAGATGTTTGATGTGTTTCCAGATGTTTGATCTTTTAAAAGTAAGACTAAAAAAAGCTAAGATAAGAATATGACAAGTTTATATTAGATTTACATTTTATATGCATATTCAAACCTACCAGGAACTCTAGGACAAAAGTAACCTTTGACATCTTGGTGATGTTCTAGCCATTATCTTTCCAAAGTGGTGACATGTTCATGAATGGCTTTTCACTGAAGAAAGTGTCTGTGTCAGAATAGGAACATATAGAGTACTATTCTTTGTTTCTTTAAAAAAATGAGAAGGGAGCAGAAAAGTGTTCTGCGTTCTAGCCATTATCTTTCCAAAGTGGTGACATGTTCATGAATGGATCTTCACTGAAGAAAGTGTCTGTGTCAGAATAGGAACATATAGAGAACTATTCTTTGTTTCTTTAAAAAAATGAGAAGGGAGCAGAAAAGTGTTCTGCACTAACAGAATTCTTTACATTGTCTCCTTGGTTTTATGCAAACTATTTATTATTTTCAGGACCTCAGTATTATAAATATTGCAGTCTTGGAGCAAAATGTTATATATAGAGGAAAATAGAAGTTACATAAATAATTACGAGTAGATTAAAAATAGTTTTCCCATGAATGCATGGTTAAAAAAAAAGGAACACACAATCACTGGAGCTCTATTTGTTAACACTTCCTGGCCAGGCATACGTCAAATAACACTTGGAAACAAATTGGCAGAAAACCAGAGCTCCCTGCAAGTGCAAGTACAAAACAATGAAATTAACACAACCTTGAATTCATGTGCATGGTTAAAAAAAAACCCAAAACTCTTTCTTTCAACATGGTTATTCTTTCTTCATCATGTACTTTTTTCCCCCCACTTAAAGACAAACATTTGACAAAACCTTCTCAGCTTGATCTTCTGGGATGACTTAATGTTTTCAAAGATAAACATTTAGATTCCACAGAAGATCCACAACTCCAAACTAGAACTGCAATATTCAAGCAACTTTTGTCATTCAGAGAAATTCTTGTCTAAAGAATCTCAGATGTTATCAGTGGTTTATGACCAGTTTGAATTTCAGTCTTTATGTGTGTTCCTTCCTATACGTTTTCAGAACCTAATCACAGCCAGAGATGTAGGAGCATAAGCCTCTCTGTTAATTTTGTGCCGTCCCTCTCTGGAGGGACTTTGGGAGGATTATTAGGGCGTTTTACATCATATGATTATAAGAATTGCCTGAGTGGGTCAGAACTTCTAGCCTAATACGTTTTCTCTAAGAAGGGTCAAAAGTGATTTCCCAGAGAAGTGCCTTCAGAGCAAAGCTAGGATATAGTTAGACTTCCCCTAAATTCTCTCTAGCTTCCCAGAATTTGCAGCTTGTAGGGTTCCTGAGTCAGAGGTGACTTTTCACATCTTTAGAAGGCTTCAGGTATTCATCTTCCAGTAGCTAGTTCAATTTTCATTTGACCCTGTGTGAAATGTTAGGTTTCACAGCATCCTGTGGTGAAGAATTTCCACCATGCAATTACCTATTGTGTGTGTAAGATCCATCTCCTCCGATTGTCCTGACTTGTCCTTCTCTGGACATTTTCTAAATCTACAAAAACCTTTTTGAAAGCAAAAACCATAGGACCCACCATAGATTTATACAGTGGTAAAATTCTATTCTCTGTATTCTTTCCTAATAATTCCCAACAGTCAGTGTGGTTTTTTGACCACTAAGCTGACATTGTCATGAAACTGTCTGTTATAAATTCAAGATCTCATTCCTGACTCATTACAGTCAGCTCACAGACCATATATTTTATATTTTCCCCATGAACTCATGGGGAATGGGAGAGCAAGGCAAGGTCCTGTGTGCATCAGTCTGTATTTATCTCGTTAAATTTCATCTGCCATTTTAATCCCCAAGTACAAAGTCCCATAAAGTTCTTCTGCAGTTCTGCACAAGTAGCTCCATCATTACTATCCTCAGCAACTTGGTTTTGTTAGCAAACTTTGTCACCTCTCTATTCACCCTCATCAAATCAAAAAAGTTTCCTACTTCTGTGGCAGTCAATTGTCATGCACATCTGCACACCCATGCAGTAAAGGGAGAGAAGCTACAGAGATACCAGAGCTATGGAGGAGAACAGCAAAACAGCCACCGGTTTGAACTATTTGCTCATGCATTCATTTGAACCTAGATTGCAGGAGACTGATGAGGAAAAAATGAGTCAAAATCAATCTTTTGGAAAAAGTAATCTCTAAAGCATAGTCCTGTTCATAAAGTAAAATTCCTGAAAGGCACATCAGTTGACTATATTTTAATGGAGTGTAGATCCAGTTTAACTAAGTCACACTTAAATCAGTTTAGAACCCCTCTAGCAGACTTAAGGGAAGAAATATATTACAAAGCAGCCTGTTTGTTATTACTTTCATAGCAGAACTACTACAGTAGATTACAGGTGTTGCTACCGTGCATACTTGTCCAGGGTGCATGAGAAATGTGACACCTCAACACACTGCATTGTTACTAGAAACAGCAAATGGACCCACAACAGTCTTCCAGCATGTTTTATTGTGACAGGAGGCAGAAATGTTCTCCCAATTCCTCATTACTTTTTTATTTATTTACATGCTAATTTATTAACAGACAGGCATTGTTCAAAAATGCTGTTGTATTTATCACAGTCAAGCCCTCCTTCCAGCAAACTTGAGCTAGCTTGTGAGCCGTGTGTCTTGGGTCAATGAATTCTGACACTGCTGGACATATGGAAACCAGGAGGATCTGTACCAGATACAACTGCTGCCTCCTGTTAACATACAGCTCCTTGGCCTTCCCAAAGTCAGCGCATGTGGACAGAATTAGATAAATGGCATAGAAGATACATGAGCTAAGAAATTCCCAAGCTAAATAGAATTAGACTTAACAAAGAACTAGTGCTGTAAAAATGCCTTTGGAAGCAGTGAATAACACACCACCTGGAGATAACAGAGCATGAGGATAGCTGTGGAGCGACGTAAGCAGGAGCGGTTGTGGTCCAGATCAATCGGTTTCACTGTGGCCATCTGTTGCACCACCCCGAAGTTGTGGGACTCCAAGGGGGAAGGTAGAGTAAAAGACTCCAGGGCTACCTAAACTGTTGAGTAACTGGTCCGGGATAATATTGGTTTCTGCACATTGATGCAGCCTTTTCCCGGCAGCCTGTGGGCCATATACATTCTGCACTGCCTCTGCATGCCTACCATACCAGCTGGTTCTGTTTTCACATTTTCAGATAGCACCTGACGTGTGGCCTGCTAAAGGCTCCTGAAAGATCAATCTGGCCTTCAGCAAGGGAAATAATGTCATATTAATCATTCTTCCTGGGATTTTTCCATCCCCTGCTGTAGTTTTTGCCCTGAAATAACAGCATAATTGAAATGCAAATAGATAAGACAGAAATTATTAAAAATACCTATCTTCTTTTAGTTCTTTGAATTTCCAAATTAATGCAAGAACACTGTGTGTCTCAGAAAACAGCAGTGACTTCTGATCAGTATGTGTAATGATAATGTATGTCCAGTGAAAATTAAGAAGCCATTTCCTGAGGCCACCTTCCTTTGCTGCTGGCTGGCTGTTTTTAAGTCAACAGCACAGTTATGTGCTCTGTGCTACCAAATGCAGTTTATCATCTAAGCTATGGTAGTAGACAAAATAGCTTCACTAGAGTATGTTCATGAGCAGATCATCAAAACCTATTCCTAAACTGCCAGAGCCTTTGTTAACCCATTGTGAATTTTCTGATAGAAAGTTGCAGGTTGTCAGGAGATGCTCAATGAGGTAAAATTTGAGGGAGCTTCTTTAAACACAGCGGTCTTGGGGGTGGTGAGGAATGACAGGTGACTATATGAAATGCCTGAGAGGAATGCTGCTCTCTCTATCCCCTCCTATAGTACACCCATTGTTGATAAAGGCTGTCTTCCTTTTGTTGGTGTTCATTGTGGAGAGAAATGCACTAGTTATTTACTGGTGAAAATGAGATGGCAGTAACAAGCAATGGAAGGCAGTGTTGTTTTTCATTTTGCATTGATACCCCTCTACAGAGGCATGCATTTCTCACATTAATCTTCTCAAAGCCTTTATTGTCCTGGCTTCCTGTTACAAATCAAGCTGGTGATGGCAGTCCCATGAAATCCCTTTAGCATACTGAGAGCAGTGTATTACAGTACCAGGCAATAGAATAAATGCAGAACAATAAGTATAATAGGGAATGCATTACCCCAAAATGAAACAGCTCTGTACTGTGTGCCAGTTCTATGAAGGTGCCTTCTTTGCTGCTTGAAAACAAATAAACTGCATTTTCAGGGTTCAGTTTCACTGTCAAGTAAAATCTGCCTAGTTTGAGCCAAGAAAAACAGACGCAAGATGAGCTGCAAGCCCAGGTGCAACTGTCTGTCTCCCTGATCATGGACTCCAATTTTAATCTCTTTGAAAGACTGACTTTCAGGTATAAAAAGCTGCCTATTTTTTGATCTACAGATATAACTGGACCCTGCAAACAGCTGAACTTATTTTAGAGTCTTATTCTTTGCTTTGCTGGCATCAATGGCAGCACATGCTGATAGCCTTCAGAAGAGAGGCTGTCTTTAACAGCAGCAGGGTTGATTTTTAGCGTTATTCGTTGTGAAGCCTGGACTAGAGGGGAAGTTGCCAGTTTGTAGCCAGGCAAGCAACAGCCTGCTACGGATGAGTAGGAAGACAGCTGGGTCATCAACATATGCTAATACATCAGTAATGCTGACAATTCTCAGGGGCAGGCCTGTATATGTCCTCTGCTTAGGTGGTCTTAATGGTCTTGAAGTAAAGGTGCATACAGTAGGCAACTGCAAGCCACCTTTGGTAAAAAGTGCAAAACCAAGATAAGGAATAATCCTAGAGAGGAACTAACATTTACCTTTGCCTTGGACAGGGATTGTAAAAGACTCTTCAAAAATGTGGATTCCCACTGCCTGTCAAATACTGGTGTGTTCAAAGGTGGGAAAGCAGCTGTGTTTTTCCAGAATGAAAAGGATGATCAATCTGAAAGGCTTTTAAGAAAAACTGTCAATCATTTTAAAAGAGCAAATCAGACTAGGTATTGGCATATTGTTTCTGATGACAAATCACTTTCTAGTTTTAAATATAGGTTGTAATTCTAAAAGTGGAAACTAAGTTTGGATTTTTTCATAAATGCCAGATGCAGAGTTTCTGTGTTTGTAACTGAAGATGATATAATGACATGGAATATAATTTTCTCTCTGAAACGGTTTAATTTCTAAGTGGGGCTGTGGCTTGGCAAGCAGGTCCAAGGGGTCTCTTAGACCAACAGATCTCCAGTGAGCTTTGGGCTCTCTCTTTGCAGATGAGCTTGCAAAAATGAATAAAATATGACATAAGAACATCTCACTGAAGATTTGTATTAGGACAAGCAATTGCACATTTGGCTGTTCAGCTGAATATAGCTGAAATGCATTGTCATGGGACTTAGTGTTAGTTAATGTTGTTTGGTATATTCTCCTGTCATCCCCTTTGTAAAATTCAAATACTAAAGGGGAAGAAAAAAAAAAAAAAAAACACCAAAAAAACTACCTGGCTGGAAATACAAGAAAACAGGCAATGTCGTGTGTTATCTGTGTATTTCACCTTTCCAGATAGGTTAGGCCTGCTTTGACATGAGAAAAACAAGTAAGGTCTTCATGAATCAGGCCAAAGATGGGGATGGGAGACGAGCATGAAACTGGAGCATTTTCAGAAGCTTAGAAGAAATGTTCCTTTCAGGCATTCAGACTGAGGTTGGACAAAGGTTTGAAGGTAAGAGATGCAAGTGAAAAAAAACACCAAAAACTGCCTGGCTGGAAATACAAGAAAACAGGCAATGTCGTGTGTTATCTGTGTATTTCACCTTTCCAGATAGGTTAGGCCTGCTTTGACATGAGAAAAACAAGTAAGGTCTTCATGAATCAGGCCAAAGATGGGGATGGGAGACGAGCATGAAACTGGAGCATTTTCAGAAGCTTAGAAGAAATGTTCCTTTCAGGCATTCAGACTGAGGTTGGACAAAGGTTTGAAGGTAAGAGATGCAAGTGAAAGCTGACACACCGAAAAGCATCTAGTCCGTGCTAGTTTCATTTAAGCTCTCAGACAGCTCTGGTTGCATAATAAGCATTTCAAACAGTGGATATGGACCTTGTTATGTGAGCTTGAAGGGACTTGCTAGGATTTCCCATCTTAGCATATCGAAGAAGATGCCCACATGGGTTTTGCATAGAAACACAGAACATAGAAAGGACCGTTTAAGTCCATCAAGTATAGACAAGCATGCAAGAGATTTTTGAATCACATAGATCCACAGGATCTCTACTTCACCTGTCCTTGCATATCACATGCCAAAGACAAATTTCTATCACCTTACAATAAATGGAGGCCCTTCAGCATAACAGATGAAAAATGAGGTTGAACTACAGGAAGGCGGCATGAGAGCTCAACAACGTTGCAGCTATAGGCTGCTCCAGAATCCATAAAAGCCCACTTGCTCAGCAGCACGTGTTTAGGAAACTTCAAGAACAGTCATCTTAGCAAACACATTTTCTGTCCCTAAATCCAGAATAAATGTTGAAGAATTCTTAAATATTGAAAACTACAAGGCAGGAAACTTTAGCATCTTTTCTGATTATAACTCCTTAATTAAGGGATGGGGGATGTTAATAATGTTTTTCAAAGAAAAGCCCCAAGTAATCCATCAGATACGGAGGTCCTTGTATGTCTACCCATAGTGTGAGAGGGAATGTGCTAAAAATATCATAGCTAAATGGCAATTGATTGCACAGCTTTTGAAATTACTACCAGCAATTACATAATTGTTTTTCTCCCTATAATACCATGTGCATGCATTACATCTTACAAAGACCTGTGAAACAGAAACTATTTCATGTTCACCTACCTGCTTCAAACTAATGCACTTGGAAGATTCTCCTTAAACAGCCTTGAAGTTGCTTCTGAATCTTTCCAGGAAGTGCATATGCAATGTGAGGTATTGGGTGGAATTATTCATCCCTTAACTATTTGGAAGTTCCCCTTTGCCACAGTGTGCTCATGCTTTCTAAATTGTTAGTTGTGGTCATTGTGAGATGAGTCCTCCAAACATCACTGATGCATGTGAAGAGAGAGATACATTTTTCACACTAATCTCATATTATTCAGTAGTAATGAGTGGCACAGAGAGCTGGTTCTGAAAGTTCAGTTTCAGTTTAAACTGGCCTCTGAAGTTGAGTGTTCCTCAATGTTTATGTTCCTCCCTTTTAAGTTTTCCAAATATGCGTGTAGCATAAAAATAAAATTACTAATATGATTCACAGCATTTAGTGTGAGAAAAACATTAACAAATATGTTAATAATGCACATTTATTTCTAAATCCCCACAAGAAAACCTTATTACAACAGTAATCCACTCTGTAATACCTTTCCCTAGTACTAAAAACAAACTGGATGAAAATCATCTCAGAGGTGTGTCTGAGCATAACTTGCTTTGAGCGTGAGCATATTAAGTTTTATGACAGACTGAGCTTCATTTATAACTAGTCCATAGAAGCTCTCCAACAATTAAGGCATTACTGCCCTGAAAACGTATGTGATATTCCAAAGCTTCACTTTTCAGATGTTCCCTGTAGTCTTCCTTCTCCTTCAGATCTAATAACAATACGAAATGATCTATTCCTCTTTGAAAAAAGAATAAATAAAAAATAGTCTGCAAGTGATGCTGTTGGCTGCAGGCACTGAGGAAATTCTCCTACTATCCCAGTTGGATTGGGGTTCTGCTGTGTAAACGCCTACTGTATGAAATGCTTCCTGTCTCACAGACCATAAGCCAGGATCCAGAAAAGCTTTTAGGGACCTAAGATAGGCTTTAGCTGCATAAATACAAATTGCAGTCCTCAGAAACCTCACTCAGCTGTTGCCTAAATCTGGAAAGTGCTCAAGTTTTCAGCATTACACTGGCTTAAACCTCGGCTTACGGTCATTCGCAAAATGACTGGGAAGCCCTGACAGTACCACACAACACTTTCTGCCTCATGTGCAAGCCCCACTGAGTCCCACAGTCCAGATCTGTTGTCTGCTGAGTGGCTCAATACAGTCTGCATTTTGAGAGCGCATCTTTCAGACGGAGTCCTGCAGAAGGCATGGCCATTGCATTGCCCCCAAATGTGTCAGATGGTGGACAGGGTACACCACTGCTCCTGCTGCTTATGGAATATCTATTTTGGTACTCTTCCCTACCTGAGAAGATCCCAAACTATCTATGTGCTCAGATCCATCCCTCCTCTCCTGCCACCTGCCACAGTAAGAGAGGGACTCCTTTATTGTCAGTTTTTCCTGTTGTTGATCCACTTGCTATTGAATATGTCAAAGTAAAGTGGGGACAGATAGTGAGTGCGAGTGTGGCCATCTGTCATACTAAGACTCTAGTCCCTGCTGTACTGACATCAGATATTTTATCAAATGACCGTTTGATGTAAAACACAACTAAGTAGGAAGAATAAGGCAGACTGTCTGTTCTAAATTCCTGCTGGCACATTTGCAAGGGATGAATAACTTAAAGGCATTTGATTACAGTGACCTATATTCAGAGTGTTCATTCAGTTACACTGGTCCAAAACTGGACTGCACGATGTCTGGTTGGTGCCATATGTTGCCTTCCAGCACGCCAGTCAATGAGGCAGTCAGTGAGGTATAGCACTTCCAAGCTGCTCCTGAACCTTTTTTCCATGTTTTGTAATGTTACTCATCACTAGTTTGTGAAAATGTCAATTAGATCTCAGTTACACCCTCAGAGTATTACTGCTACCAGACCTACTAGTGTGCTTGTAGCACAGGTATTTTGTATCCTTGGACTGTCTTCCCTGATGACTTTCACTTTTTAATGGAGCTGAATGTATGTTTAGTCAAAAACTAGTTCTAGTTTGATGGCTGATGATTCCTGTCTTTCACTAGAAGTCCATCCATTGTGAGGGGGTGGGAAGCGTGCTTGGTTTTGTTGAACTCCATTCACTCTCTCTGTTTCACAAAAGTGTGGTTTTGTTGCAGGATTCCCTGCTTTGGTGACTTCTTTTCTTTTCCTTTCTTTAAGTGCCCTGTTTTTTTCTAATTTCAGCCAAAGCAAACAGAAAAAATATTGCAAAAGATAAAAATCTTAAGTGGAGTTACAGTTCCAGAAATTTACAGGCCTGTTTCTCATTCAAAGATGTTTAGGCAAGTTTGATTAAGCTTTGAAATGAAACATAAAGTTCTATTAAAGCTCTGTGCCAAGCCATTACTGCTTTCAATATCATCAGTATTGCACTAACACGACAGAGAAGTTCACTCTGACTTTACACCAGCTAATTGCCCCTGTGGTTCTGCTGGCCTGCCTTCACCAAGGCTTTCACACCACACGGCTTGCCCACCTGCAGAAAATGGTCACTAAACCCCTCGCCAAGATCTGTATAGATCCCCAATAAGATGTATGTTTGTGTAGAGGTCTCCCAGCCATTTATTGCTCCCATTCCCTCATTCCTCAGAGTGTAACTCTGGAATTATTCCTCTATTCCCAGGAACATATCAAAGTAATATAAGCCTAGGCTGTATGATACTTTTTGAGGAATAGCTGCAGTCCAAGAAAACTCTAGAAAAATATGGTGTCATTCCTATTCATTGCCTTGTCCTGTCTTGTTATTACAATCATCTCTTGTAGAGAGACCTCCAACAGATTTGGTGCGGGAAGGCAGGGGGAGGTGATTCAGATCCCCCTTCACCGAGGTTAAAAAAAACACCACCGAAAAACACATCCACATGAAAGGTCGCTTCATTACAGGTTTCTCAGGGGAACAATCCAGACCCTTATTGTAAACGAATTATGGTTTCTAAGATACCTCAGTGTTTTGGATGGCAATTCCAAGTAATTAGAAGAAATACACAGCATGTAAGTAAAGCTAATAATTTTATCAGGCGCTTTGTTGAAAAATGAGGCTGTGTGTTTTTTCTCTCTGGGCTTTAGTAAAAGGAAAAATACAAGAAAAATTAAGGATTTTTTTTTCTGTTTGAATCCCATTCAACTTTATTTTGACTGAACAGGGAAGAGAGCCATAGGGCCCCTGGAAAACCTAGTCTTATCAGTTCAACTAGTACACTGAAATATTTTGCTTTTGAGTGAAAAATGATGATTCTAAAAATGGTTGTTAAAGAAAGGAAATCTCATATGTCTATCAATTTCCAGCATTTTTAGCTAAGGCAGCATTTACACTGAAATTTGTTATCTTCATTTTTCGGTTGTCAGAAGTCTTTGTTGGGTCTCAAGCTTTCCACAAATTTCTGTTTCTGTTTGTAGGAATATACAGGAAATCAAAACTCTAGGCATTGTGAGAAAACAAAATATATTAATATTTTTGAGTATTTAAATCATATGGAAAAGTAGACAAGTCACATCATTTTATTTCTAGAACTATTCTTAATGATTCTACATATTTCAGCTGAGGAAGGCATTATAAATAAGCCTTAGACACAGTACACTTATGAAGTTTAATTTTTTATAAATTCTTCTTTTCTCTCAAAGTGAAATCAAATGATCTGTCTTACTTTCAACTCAGCAGATTAAAATAATCTGTTAGGGTCCTACCAAGAAAGAATTTTACAAATACTTCATTAAGCATATTTATGTAAAGCTTCACTACCAGCACCTCTGCATCTACAAAGCAGCATCTTTTCACAGCTCAGTTCAGGGATTTTATTTCCCCTTTATCCAACAGTGGTATCCTCAAAAATAATGAATGTTTCAAACAGAACTCCCACAGTTCCTTAAGACTACCACAAGGATTTTATTGCTAATTGAAGAAATAGATAACATGTGTCTTCACTTCAGCAGCCTTTATTTATTTTATGGACATTTTTCATCAACTTTTAGACATTTTCTGTTTGAAATTCTACGTAATTTAGTGTTCCCCATCTGGGATGTTAGTACTCGGCATGAAGAAAAGGAAGTCAAAGGGAAAAAAAAAAGTAACAACATTTCTTTGACTCCTGTGTCAGTAGTACCAATTAGCTACATGAATTTTCCATCTGCTTTCGCTAAAGAATAGGTGAACAGCTGCATCCTACAGGAAGACATCATGATGCAGCCAACAGAAACTGTCAAGCACCTGGTCATTTCCTGTCACTAGCTTCACTAGTGCTGCAGATATCAAATCACACGGACTTTGCTAACTTTGAACAAACTCTGCTAAAAAAATTGCTGCTATTCCACTTTGTCCTAGTGAAATCTCTTTGCCGACTGATTTAAGTGTTTTAGGTTTATATTTTACTTTATGTGCATTGAATTGAATAGCATAACGCCATATGTGTGGAAATTTATGGGCCTCACAGTCTCCTAAACAATAAGTACACCAGAGTAATGCTGCAAATTAAAGAGAAATCAATGATTTTCTTTGGCACAGCCTAACTCTGCTGTTAATTGGTAATATATATTGTGTTGGGTGGTTGCATCTAATCTGTTTATTTGCTTAAAGGAATACCTACCACTTCACCCTTATGTTTCACAGTATATCATACAAACTTTCTCATTCCTTAAATTTAAAAGGAAATACTATTTTCTACCCTCCCACTCCCCACCACCCCACCCCCCTGGGGGAAAAAAAAAAGATTCATAGATATTATTGGGATAGATAGCTTCAAAATGTCTGACTAGCTGACTTACACAACTGGAAATACTGATGTTTTCAGATATTTTGCATGAAGCACAAAGTTTTTTGCAAGATATCTGGACCTTTTGCTGCTGTCTCCTGCTGAAAATGTTGAGACAATACCTTTCTTCTTGTTCATTGTTGAAGCAATCTGCTTACTCGCATGGTATTGTTCAGCTCTCTGGCTGAATCAGTGGAAGGATTATAAAGAGGTAAGACCATCTGTAGTGTTAGTCAGAGAGTGAGAATGCTTTCTGGAACTGTCAGGGGAATTAGGAGATTTCTAATCTTTTTAAACCAGAGGATTGTGAACCCTGTAATTTTGACCTTGCTGTGAAATAACCAATTTTAAAAGAAATAGATCATTTTGAAAATAACAGTAGGTGTCAGAATTTAAACTTACATTCAACATCTTCGTAAACAGCAATTGAAAGTCACACACTCATACATAGTTTGGGGCATGATGTGTGTATATTTATGTAATTTCAGTGCTGCATCTCTTGTCAGGAGTTTTGCCTGACTGTAAAAACTGCCTTATGGACTGCCTGCCTTATGAAATTTGCTGATACCATGGTTGTGGTCTGCAGAGCTGTGAATGCAACACTGCCTCCTTCATATTACTCTGGTTTTTAAGATCTACATTCCTCCCAGTTCCAAATGGTCCAAAAAATTGTCTTTCTCCTCAGTTTCCACAGTAATCATTTTTAAAAACAACTGTTGCAACAGAGGGTTTGTATTGTACATGCATGTATGCACTATGGGAGTGCAGTCAGGGTTTGCTAATAGGTCCATGCCTAGAAATAGGGAGGATGCTTGAGGAAGCCTTCCCCTGTGTTCTGTGAAGGTCTCTGTTGCAAAGACTTGTTCTGTGTTGTCTTCTCTGGTCCTCAGCACACACAGGCTCACACAGAGAGCAGCTAACAAGGAAGCAAACATCCGTATGGGAGCCTGGGCAGACTCTTGGGGACAGTCTCATATGAGTTATGCTGGCATAGCCTCATCTTTGCAACCTAATATTTCTGTTAGGTCAGCTCACACTGGGATGTGTGGCACAGCAACAGCAGCCTTTTTGTGTCATTTAACTGGGAAAGATAGGTTTTCTGCCACAAATGCATTGTTGTACCTCATTTCTACACAAACATTTGTGAATCTCCTGCATTTTTAGCAGAGGGAATTGAAATACAGGGGTCAGAGCTATAACCACCAAGTGTCTTAACTAATTGCATGTGTTCATCCCGTGAAACCCACAGCATAAGTTTACAGTGTTTCATGGCACTTCGTAAGTTCTACGTGAGCTGTTTTGTCTCACTCCTGTGTTCACACCTGTCCCCACAGTGCTTGCCCCTCATTTTTTCCTTTCACAGTTGACAGCCAAGCCATTTTTTGGTCTTAGCCCAAGGAGAAAAAAAAAAATCATTCGGACTCTTTGATTTACAAGGTTGTAAGTAAAACTGAATAAGGAACTTGGAATGGGAAATGCATATGATTGGTATTCAACAAACTAAAGTTGTGATGGCAATTATTAAAATTCAGAGCTCACAAGACCCCTCAGAGATAAAAGAGAGCTCATTTATGAGTTCTTTTATGGTATGTTTTTCCAGTCCTCAGAATACCCAAACATCTGTATCTATGAAAAAGCAGTGACTTAATATAAATAACCTCTACCTTTTAAAGAGAATACCTGAAGCTAAAACTGGTTTTCTTAAGATATATTTAGATCCTTTAGATAATACTTGTTCATGAAGAAGAGAAAATAAATGGCTGATTTTTGGATCCTGAATCATTAGGTTATCATGTTATGAGGGATTTTTTTAAGCACAATGTAGAAGAATATGGTTTATGGGAACCTTTTCTCTTCATAATACATTCTGTTGCAGAGGTATCTCCATTCTGGTTTTCTCTTTTAGGCAATTGCCCCTGACAATAAATATATCCTGACAAAATTACGCTTTAGATCTGAGAACTGAAGATCATAATAGGATGTTCTGTAATTAATTTTCAGAGATAAGATAAAATATCCATAAATCAAAGATTAAGCTGCAGCAGATATTCTTCCTCATTATTGGAGCTATTCGTGCAAGGTTTATTCTTGACTCCTATTCAACACCTTCCACACTTGCTTTAGCTGTATATAGGCTCCTGTTTCAAAAGATTTATAAGTGTGCCATTGTCTATAAAACCAGCTCCAGATATTCAGCTTTTGAAAATCTGCACCTATTCAGTAAGTTCCCAGCTATAGCTTACCCTCTATAAATATTTCCCAAGTACCTAGACATTATTAGTCTCCCATAACAGTGTAACTCTCTTTTAAAAACTATTTTATGATGACAAAATCTCTGATAAGGGCTCCTAGTACACCAAACTTTATCATTATCACCACTGCTCTAACAGTACCACTCTACAACACACAAACAAATCGGCTTTTGAAAATTGTTTTACATTGCACAAAGTATCCATTAGACAGACACATACAGTATGTCATATATCTACATTGGATAGCAAGAAAGGATGGGGCATCATGGCAAAAGTAGGCCATGTTTTTGGATGAGGGTCTGTCCCGCTGAATCATTTGTGTTTTACTGACTGACTCACTGGATGAAACAAATGCTGCAAAGCAGAGAATTATGTCAGATAAAAATGGTGAACAATAATTCAGTCAAAAACTAAAATAGAGGCAGGTGTATTATCCTGTATTGCTTTATTCAGAGAGCAGAAGAATTGTGAACCTGTTGAGGTAAATTTATTTTTATTTCTTTTGATTTACAAATCCACCCATTTTGCAGTCTTTAAGCTCTGCACATTTTGTCATGTAGTAAAGGTTCATAATCTGAAGCATGAATCAGTGTATGTATCTAGATATAAGGCAACAATCTTTTAATTCCATAATAGCCACTATATAAATATATACACAAATATATAGCATCAGTCACCAATTGCTTTGGTGTTTCCCATCAAGTGTAGGGCTCCACTGACCTAGGTGCTGTACTAATAGGGAAATATTTAGTGTCTTTCATATTAAACAGAATGCCTTTTAATCCCCGTGGTTACTGCCAGGCTTAAGGCTAGAAGCAGCAATAACAGACCATCAGAGAAAGGTAGATAAGAAGCGCTGCAATGGAATATTGTGTATTTGCTCAGCCGGAGATGTACCGTACACTACCTGCTGGTATGGCTATGCAACATTTATCCCCTTTAGTCACCATGGAGCACGAGAGAGAGAGAGAGAGAGAAGGTGAGCACCAGAAAGAGAGAGCAAAGGAGTGACAATAAGAGGGAAAGGAGGGAGAAAAGGAGGAGACGACAGTTCTTCAAAGTGCAGGAAGAACGGTGGTGAGTGGGGGGAAAGCAACTTATTAGCAGCAGTCAGCTATGAGGAGCTCCACTGGCGAGACAGAAAGCGCAGCTTGAAGGCATTGGTGTGAAAACCATTGGCTGTGGTGTCAGTTTTGATGTGGTTCTGCCTCTAGCTGCTACTGTCTCTAGCAGCTAGCACTGCTCATATCTATCACTCCCACAAGCCTGAAGGAGAAGGCAGGCTTTGTGGTACCATCAGGTAGGTGTAAAAAAATAGTCAGAGAGCCAGGGGACTGAGGAGGGGGAAGGAAACTCTTGCCTGTGAAGACATGTTGAGCCTGTCCTGCTAGCAACCCCGTCATTTAAATCACCAGAGCAACAGCCTGAGCTCCTCCAATCACCCCAGCAGTAATGTGCTGTGCTGTGCTGTGCTGTGCTGAGTTATAGTCTCTTGGGTACGCAGGTTTGTGCCAGAAATCATCAACGTCAGTGAAAGTGCGTGATGTTGGATGGGAGGATTTGTGCTAGTTCTGTGAGTAAAGCTTTATGGTGGAGACTTCACAGCTTTATCATACAGATTTCTTAAGGAAGAAGCTGAAAAGATGGTGCTCAGTGACTAATTTCAGACACTGTAAATCAAGAGAAAGGGAAAAAGATATTCAGTGGATGTTGAACACAGTCATGTCAGTCAACCAGCAATATCTTCTTGTTCATTCTAGATGAATTATTTTCCTTGTTGTTCAAGTCTTCATAGATTTTTTTTCCTGTTTCAGTGACATAATTATTATATAGGCAGAATTGCTGCTATAAATTAATTCCTTGTTCTATTGTCAAACCAGTGGGACCCAAGATATGCCTTACTAGCTATGTGTAAATGACAAAGACTAAAAAGAAGTCAAGGTAATTAAAAAGAGATGAGAACGTGAATCGATTGTTTCCCATGGTTGCAATTTTTTCTTATAACCCTTTATGCTCTTTCTTGTTGCGCTCATGTGAAAAATAATGCTTCTACTTGAATCAGTCTTCCAAACTCTTTTCAAGTCTACTGTGCACTCCAACCTTTAACAACAAGCACTTAAACAAAATGCACTGTTTCACTGGATTTACTGTGAGCCTCTTAAGAGATTCTTCTGGTCAGCAAACTCACCTGAAAGCTTGGCAACCTAGCCTTTTTTTTAAGTTGAAGAGGAGCTAATTTAAAATCACTGGAGAAATCAAATGTAGGAAATTAAAGCAGCAAATCAACAGAGGAAAGGTGAACAGAATTAAATGGCCAGTGATTTAACTGGTGTCGTCTCCTCTGATCATGGATACGTTATGTGAACTTCACCCCCCTTCCTGCATGTACGTCTTTAAGATCACTAGGGGTGCAATAGCTACTTAATACACATACTATAAGTAAAAATAATCTTAAAATATTTTCCCATAAATGCCTCCATTTGACTTCATATCTCTGTATTGAAATAACTCACTATAAGTTCTATGTCTAAACTGATTTTTGATGTGCTTACTTAACAGGAATTAGACAATAACAGATTTTTTTTTTTTTTTTAACCAGTTACAAGCCCATTTTTTTAAGCCATAACCCTGGCTTAGTGGTCCTGAAACTAGTTACAAACTTGTTAAATCATTTTGACTTAAAAAAAAAATAAAAGAAAGCAATCTTCAAAACAGGCTTCCGAAAACGGAGGACAAGATATTGATGCTGCCTATGCCCCTTTTCATCTCATGGGCTAGTGATACCTGTGCTCACCCGAGATCAGCTCCCTCGTCCCCCTGATGGCGATTTCAGCTGACATCTCTTGCAGCACGCTGCCCCTATCAACATGCCAAAGTTATTCCAGGGCAATCAATCTCCCCGTTCATATCTGGTCAGCCTCACTGCTGTCTCAGTGCGATGGCTCTTCGGATCGGTCACGTGAAGTTGAATAGTGTCATAAACGAGGTTGGGAGTAATTCAGCCTCACATGCCCGGTAGCACGGTGGCAGCAGCACTCCCCTGGGGCCTCCACGCGCCGAGTCTTCTCAGACAGAGGAGAGTATTGAACCCAAGCCTTGCCCTAGCCGTTGAACAGACCAGTCCCCAGACTACCAGATGGATGAAGCTGCTGCTGCAACTACATCGATGCCAATGTATCGCTACTAAAAACTCTCACAACAAAAGGAGACTCCACTCAACTTGAAGCAGAGCATGTGAAGTTTTCCTCTCTTCACCCCTCAGCCTCCTGGTCTGCTTATGCAGGCTGTAACCCACATTGTGTTAACTTTTGGATGCACAGTCCCGTATGACCGTGGTTAATCACTTGGTCTTTTAAAAACTCCCTCTTCGATCTGCCAGGGGAGCTGTTTGTGTGATTCTCTCTTTAATACATTTCAATCTGGATGCGTCAGGCTGGCAAAACCCTACAACTTGAATTGTTTAAGTGAGATAAAACACTGTTTAAAGAGGCACACAAGGGCCTTTCACACCTATTCTCCCTAAAAATATTTCAGAGACAAAACAGACCTTGCACTAAGCAGGAGAAATGTAGAACTGTTGTGACTCTGTGAGTGACTAAAAATAGCACATCATGGGAACTCCTTTTTTTCCCCCATGTCTGGTAAAATGAGAGAAAAGTAATCATAAATATGCTGTCCTGTTTTACACAAGACTAGATCTCAGCCCTGAGATATGCACATGAAAAGATATTCATGATGCTATCTCGATCTGCTCCCAGCTAACAGCCTCAGTGAAATTCTGCTGCACTGAACTCAAAGGCATTTTAAGGTAGATTGCTATAGCATTGGACTCCTTACCTATTTCCAGGGACAGCCTAGAGAAATCTAGCAACATATGTTTCGCTTTGAATCTAATGGATGAAAAGTGGTTGAGGGCAGATTCACGTCTCTGGCTTCCTACTTGCTGTTGCAGCTCTATTTATTAATTCTGCAGTGGGTATTTTATAGGCGCCATGCAATGCCAGCTGAAGGTTACCACAGTAAAGCAGCAAAAAAGATGAGGACTACAAAGCCATTGGCAGTTTATTTTAATTCAGCTGGAAAGAGCAACTTCTGGTTTTTTCATCCTTTGTATTTGGCAAAGGTTAGAGTTTATCTGAGTTTCACAAGCTGCCAAAATGCTGAGTAGATCCTGCCATTGTCTCAGTGAACACTGAATTGCATATTAATTGAAGATCTAAGGCTCTACATCAAACAACAGAAGTGTAACCAAACGTTGCAGACCTGGGACATGAATGTCTCTGGAGCTAAATGGGAATGTTTGATTTAACAAGACCCTTTAAATGTTTCCTACAGAAATGTTGCTAAATCCTTTGAAACTTTGACAGTGTTTTGCTACTAGCTACAGTTCAAAATTGTTTTCTGGAGGTCAGACCAGCCTGCTTACCTTGTGGTCATATCCAAATGACTTGTTTTAGGAACAGCCCCATCATCCCATCTCCCAGGGCTGCTTGAGACGACACATGTCATGGAGATTAAACACCTCACCTCCCACAAGGCCTATTTATTGATCATGCACACAGGTGCATTCTTACCTTACTGTGTCCTAATAAAAGCAGAAATAAGATTAGGGCCATGAGAGGAGCTGCCTATCTCATCCTTCCAGGAGGTGTATGAGTGTTGCAAGGGCAGAAAACAGCAGCCAATGGAAGAGACCTAAACCAGTAAAGTGACATTTGTGCGCTGCTTGAATAAACAGGTGAAGTCAGTCACACTGCAATGTATTAAGAATTTCTATCAGCCACAGATAAGAAGACATCTCCTGGATGTCATTTAATATATGCATATACACAAAATAGAAGGAGGCAGAGAGAACTGAGCATTTATCAATATGAGATACTAATAATATAACGTATATTACTAAAGGTGGAAATCAGGAATAATGCCAAGGAATTTAATAGATTCAAATCCATATAAAAACAGGTCTGGTAATGATTACAACATATCTGAGTTGCAGAAATTGTTCTAAGCTGTTTTTCTGGATAGGTTTATTCTTTTATGGAAATTTGCATTGGATCTGGGTCCAGCTTTGCTGCTCAGTCCTTCTTTTATAGTGGTCCTGATCTAAAATACAGAATTCCAGCATTTATAAGTGTACATGTTTAGGTATGACCCCTCTCTTGCGTGATTTGTTTGTCCAGGGAAACACTGTGAATTAAATTCCAGCTTCAACAATGTAAAGGTAACTGGCGATAGTCAGTATCATTGCGGCTAGTTAAGTCCCTTGCTTTAGAAGTAGAGTCACAAATACAGGTTACAGTGTGGATATGGTATCTTAATTGCATACTAGATATCTACATCCCTTTCTGGATCTGACTCCACCTGACTGTCCTATGTATATTATGTGCCATTTACATATGACATTTTGCCAAGCAAATCCCTGTGAATAATTTTTCTCATTATATTTTTAATGCAAAAGGTAAATAGTGCACAGATGTAGAAGACTTGCAAGTATAAGTCATTAATGATAACATATGTAGTTTTAATGGACCTTCTTTTAATGGAGAACGGATTATAATCTTCAGCATGCAATGGTGTAATTCTAGATGTGGTCCAAAAATCTAGGAATCAGACATTCGAGTAGGAAGTAGCTTAAAGTACTAAGTATCTGCCATAATTTTAGATTCTCAATGTTGTACACTGCAGCCAGGAGAATTTGCATCCCAGGACTGGATATTGTCCAGAGAAGATCTTCAGGCTCCTATAACTTCTTACAGACTCACCATAGTAACTTCCATCTCTGCCTCATCCATACAACTGACTGCTTTCCTTCTGCCCCATACTTTGGGGATGCATTCATAGACACTTCCAGTAAATACACAGGGCAACTAACTCTTAAGATTGCAAAGAAAGGATTGGTGAACTAAAAGATGATAAGACTCTATTTCCATATGCAGTACACATACTTTAAGTAACAGAGGTTTCTTGAGTTTCTTTTATTTCTTTTCTCATGGGCATATAACTGATGCATTATAAAAACTTTGTCCTACAGCTACTGGTGCCAGAACAAAGAGGTCATGGTTTCAAAAAGCCATTTATTACCAAGTGCCTCTTCTGTATAGTTAAACACACATAAAACCTGTGATTCTAAGAGGTAGCAATAAAAAAAAAACCAGGAGTGAGATAAGGGAGGTAAGTTCAGTGAGATAAGATTTGCTCTATATAAAAAACTCTACAACTTTCTCCTATCAGTATAGCAAAATGATTTTGACCGTTGTCTATATTTCACCTAATTCTTCCAAATGCTGTTTTGCTTCATAGTTACTATTTACACACACTAGCATTTGACATGCTAAGTTATAAATAAATCATATTTAGCGCTGTTGTCGGAATGTTAAGTTCCATAAACAAGAAAGTGTGTGCAAGAGCATCAACTTCTCAAGGAAAAAGTTATAATGTAAGACTGAGTTCCTAAGGTAAAAGATACCATTTGTGATTTACCCACATGCTCAGAGATGACTAACGATCCCCACCCTGCTTCAAGGTCTAACAATAAAAGAGTGCTTCCTAGGTGGTACTTCCAAGACAAATTACAACTTCAAAGGAAAGAGTAGCTCCATTCACAGAATGGGTCACCAGCAAGGTGTCAGATGGAAGGAAACATAGCAAGCAAAAAGCATGGAAAAATGGAAAGTAAGTTTACTGAGATCTCCTTCATGACATACAAAGGAGAACCTCCACCTGTTCTCATTATCTCTGGAGAATGTTATAGCCTTGTTTTTCTAACACGGGATACAGAAGCTTCAGTTAAAACAAAAAAAAAAAAAACCATTTTAAAACGAAACAAAAGCTTTAGGTAAAAAAAAAAAAAAAAAAAGCCATGCAAAGAATACAGAAATTTTTTTAGTTTAAAATTTTTTTCAGAGGGTGTTATGCACAGTGCAAAGTCAACTGGAACATATAATAAAATCTCTTACAAAGCTTCACTTATATATTGCCACATACAATACAAATAAGGAATAGACTGTATTTAATCTCCACTACTTTTTTTAATTTCCTCATTCACCACTGAATTCATTCAGTCCTGATCTTCCAGTCACATAGCCTGAAGGTAATTAGTTGTGTACTGGCACCCTCTCTTCAACTCATCCAAAAAAAAGTGAATTGTTTAGCCAGTTTGGAGACAACGGTTACATAGCAGCCCCACTTGCACAAATCTGCATCCAGTATGTTACCTGTTCTTCAGAAATTGTTGTCTTCATCCCGTTGGTTTGCTTGCAAAACACACTAAAAGTGCTTCCCACTCTTGTGTACAGCCAAATAGTGTAGCTGGGGCTTTTCAAAGAGGTGGTCACCCTTACTTAATTACCTGTGCAGTTATACAAGCTGAGCTAATAAGGCTAATTGAGTTTCCCATGTCACACTGTAAACTCATCTGTAGAAGGGATCAGTCTGCTGATCTAAATAGCTGGTTCATTTTGCCTGTCTTCTAACAACTGGTAGACAAAGAAAATATAGCAGTCACAGATTTTTAAAAGTCCTCATTTATTGCCAGCTGCCATACAGTACTGTTTTCAATGCTTTCCTACCAAACTTACTTACACACATGGGCACAGGGCATTCGCTATGGAGCGTGGTAATAGTGGTGTATTTTAGGTTTGTAACACCAGCCGTTTGTCTGGCAGCACAGTGCATACTGTTTTCTCATCCTAAATCTAGAAGGCTGAGAAGTCAAGTCTATCAGTTCAAAATTAAATGTAGATCTACAGGACTCCCTCAGTTTTTACACAGCCACATATGCAGCACTGGAATATCCAGCTTGCTTGTTCCATTGTATTTCCTCCCATAGAGGAGCTCTAAAGGGACATTTCTTTGGCTGCTGAATGCCCTGTATTTTCTCTCTTCACTAATCATGCATACTGTGCAATGTAGAGTTTGAACTGCTAAGCGTAGTGTGATTCACTTTCTTATGTGAAAAAAAGGCAGGACTGTTGCACTTCACATCAAAATCAGCGAGTTTGTAACTGCTGGGACTTTTAATGATTGATGAGAGCTTCGGCATAGTTTCTGTTTGGAAAAGAGGGCTTTGAACTGGTGGATGAAATATGAAGAGGAGAGACTTACATAATGGGCCCATCTCCCCTAATCTCCTCACCGAAGAATACACAAGGAAGAAAAACAAGGAGTCCCTTGTAACCCTTGCAGTGACGAGCACCTCGTTTAATGTATTCAGTTACTTATTAGTAGGCCAATATAAATCTAGCACAACAGTGTGCAAAGTCAGCAGGGATCTGAATCCTGATGTTATTTTTCCCACCGCTGAATAAACGATCCCAACCACCAGCTTCAGAAGCTCATCCTCATTAGTATGTATGAAATGAGTGGAATAAGCACTGGGAGATTTATATTGTTCTGTATTCAATTTAATTAATAAGAGACAGTGCCGATTTCTGGAGGAAAGACGCAGTGTCCATAGATTCCTGTGCACCTTTCACTGTTATTAGTGATATAAATCTATCACAGCATGGAGAACTTAGAAAGTGACCTCATCATTTTCTAATCCTACAGACATTCATTAACTAGACATTTTAGCAACCTGCATATTATAATCTGCCACCATCATTAAAGTCACTGTAGAGTTTTTGTTATAATCCCCCTACTTACAAGGTTTTATAACTGCTGGAAAATTTAAGGATAACCCAGGAGTATTTTTTTTGCAGTAGTCTTGTCTATTTTTCAATTCTGGACAGGCCAAACCAAAAATGAACAATATAAACACCATTAGAAAAAATTAAAAAAATATCTCTATTGGTGTCAGACACTGCTTTGAGAGCAAATAGGACATGTAAAGTCACTGTGAAACCAGTTCCCAAGAGGCGGGAATAGGATATTAATTTCATTAGCATGAAGTAGACTGTGGGAAAAGGTGGCTTGTATATGTCTTCTCTGACACACACAAAGACCGTGACAAAATCTGGATTTGGACTTGAAAATCAGTGTCTCACCACACTGAGCTCAGCTACAGTTTTGCCATTGACTCCAGTGAGACCAAGAATTGAACGAGACTTTCCAGTTTAATGCCTGTTTTATTTTATTTATTTTATTTTACAGTTACGGTCTTCTGAATTTTCTGTTTTCACAGAGTTAGGAGGCATGGTTGCAAACTGGTTAATGTTACGGATTTTGCATCTCAGGTGATGTTCTGGTCCCATGAAAGTCAGTGACAAAACTCCCAACGACTTCTGTAAGGCCACTTCTTTACCCCAAGCACTTTAGCCCAGATCAAACATAGCTCATTTGTAAGTCTACTTTGTTCTTTATGCAACTGAACACCCAAATTAAAGATTTCAATAGAATACAGGCCCAAGCAAAAACTTAATACTCTTAAAGCAAGTTTTATTTTTGTCTTTGACATAGGATGTAAGTAGATATTAAAATGCACATATGTTTTCTGCTGATTTTCTGTGAACACTAATGCATATTCCACACAGGGCTGAATGTACAATCCAAGCAACATCCACAGGAAGTCCCTGCCAAAAGTGAGGAATAATGTTGTCTCCAGGACAGCCCAAATAAAGAGTTAGTCACCAAGAATATTGCTATAAATTATACCCTTGGCAATAATACATGAATTTATTTTTCAACTAGTGAGAGTTTCATCACTGATGGCACATAAATGAGGATGCCTGTGGATTATTTCATGCAAGTTGATGTTTTCCTCCACATTTCTTCTTCGTTATATACAGTCTTGCCACTTCTGCAACTATGAGGTATCCTTCTTTGTCTACTAAATTTCCACACGTGCAATGGTAAGGACACGCTAAGACACGCTTGGTATGATGGTTTAAGGAAAGGACAATGGTTTGACTCAGAAATCAAATATGTGTCTCCAAGCAATGGAAACCTTCCTTTCACGGTGAGTCAAACAGGCTTATCCTAGCAGTCAGTTTCTGCGTGGTCTCTTGCCCCTTCTGTTGGATCAGTGACAAATCTTCCAAGTGAGCTTTCACTCACTTCCTCTCAATTTTGCTGCACTAGTATCAGGCACAGCAAAGTGACTGAAACTCACTTAGGCAGGGCTGGAATGTCTAGGCTGTGATTTACCTGGGACAGTCACACCCGGGAGCACTGGCTAGCTAATGATTGCCAGGAATGAGCAAACAGGGGAGTCTCCACTCCCCTTCCCTCATTCCCTGTTAATAGTGCATTCATTAGCAAATGCTTTTCAGCTCTAATAATCACCAGGAAACCCCAGACTACAACCAGCCTGGAGGGAGGGAGGGAGGGGCTGTACGTGGCAGTAATGCTGTAATCATCATCCTCAGACAGGCCAGAAGCTATCACCTCGGCACACAGTAAGAAACATCTAACTCCCCAGCTACCTGTACTACCTTCAGTGCAACTTCTTGGGGTGTAAAACCCTTTTAAATACAAGTACCATTGGCAGAGTACAGATAGTTATCTGGAAAAATCTAGACTACTGAATTTGCATCTCCAGCATTCTTCTTACTACTTTTACTGGCCTAATGTAATACAGGGAAAAGCCAAAGAGAGCCCTTTCTACGCCAGTTAACTGAACTAGTGCTAGAAACACCATCCTGTCAGTTTTCTCTTAGGAAAAGGATTACGGATGAGCAGACAAAGGAAAATATCCATTTCAGCTCTTTTTCCTGAATAACATCTTTGCTAGATAAAGCATACTCAGAAATCACTGAAAAGACCCCATCAAGTCCCCACTGCCAAAATCCCCACCGTATCCTGTAAAAGCCACACTGTGCTACAAACTAACGGCTCATCCCACGTCCTCCCTTGGAGACGAATAATTTTCTGCTCTTCCCCGTGAGACACCAGGGATATTAACTCGCCCTTGGTGAGGGCAGGTGCACAGGGAGCAAGGGAGACATGTGTTTCCACTCACCTCCTGTTTTCGCCTTGCCCGCTGGTGCGAGCCAAGAGGAGCCAAACTCCAGCCAGCCCACCCAGGGATGATGGCCACTGGTCACCCTGGTGCCTTTCTAGACTGATCCACCATCCGACCCGTGTCCCAGAGCACTGTTACTTCCTGGCTATCCTGTGTCACTTTCTCCACACAGAATTAGGTCCAAATAGCTCATCAGGCTGTGTGGGGAGGTGACTGACACTGATGAAAACTGCTTTGCCAAAAGCAGGACGTGCTCTTTTCTTCCCAAATACTTTGTCATGTCTTTCAACACATTTTCAGTCACTCTTCTGTATCTTAGCGAGCCATAATGTGTTTGACATTAATTTCTCCTTTAGTATGTAAAAATATTCATATTGTTTAGAAGCAAGTGTAAACCTAGAGCAACTCATCCTCTCATTTCTTGTTGTTTTAATTCAGTAATCTCACAGGATTGAAGGATAAAACCTGACTAAAAGATCATTTTCCATCAACTGCTCATTTGTTAATGAGCATTTTTTCTGTGTTGCTTTACTATATCTCACTAATCTTTTTTTCCACATAGAAACTATTATTTGCTTTCCTTTCTCTTTGGTCCTCTTTCTTCCTTTCTCCTTCCCCCCATCACTTTTGACTTTTGTCTGGTTTCCCTCCCTCTCCCCCACTGCACACTCTGCTTCACAAATTTTCTCAGCTGGAGCCTTCTCCTCATCTCTTCCATTTTGTCCTGGCTGCTCTTTCCCCCTCTGTTCTTCTCCTTCCTCTTTTTTTTTTTTTTTTCTGTCAATGGCAGACTCTTTTTTCTTCCCACTGCCATCAATTGGAGGGTTAAAAAAAAAAAAAGTCAGCTGGATGAGATTTAATGTTATGAATTAAAGCGTGTGTGTGTTGGGGAGGAGGATGGAATAAAGCCTCCTTCTTTCAGATACTGAAACCATTAAAGATTTCTCTTTGGTAATATTGCATTGCCTGGCAATTCCACTTACTGAGTATTCCTAAGGGCTCAGTTCAGCTGAAGGGACACTGAAAGCAATGATTTTGACTTATTAAACTAACCACTTCTTATTATTTAAAATTGGATTTCCTCTCAGTTTGATGCTGTAATTGTATTTAAAAAATTTTTTTATAATATTGACTTCTTTCAGTGCTGTCTTTTCAATTATGATAATTTCACACTTAGTTTCCCCATCTAGATCTGAAACGTTCATTGCTTTTTTGGGAGCCACTGCAATGGTTCACTTTGGACCATATTTATCCACTGCAAGAACACAGGCAAAGCCAAAATAAATGTCTTTTCTTGCTGTTTTCTTTAAGCTCTTGATCAAGCCCCTGATTTTACAGAGTCGTGATGAGAACAGAGGATTTACCCCAAGAAAACTCTATGAATTTGACTTAACTTTCCAATCAAAATATATTTTGCATGTTTTCAGAGAGTCCCTCTACACCTCTTTGCTTGCTGTCCAAACAACTCAGGAGTTAGTGTCAAACCTTAATCATATAAAGAGAAACAGCAGCTGAGAGACATATTTTATTCTGTTCAGTTCCTCACTGTACTCAAAAAGGATGCAACATCTAAGCACAATGCTGGAAAAGCTGGGGGAGGATGGAATTTCTGAAATAGTGAACTAAAAATGCAGAGCACAATATTTAAAACAGTTACTGAGGCACATGCTGTCTTCTCCCATAATAAAACTGATGGGAACGAAACGCTGAAAACTCTCTTCAGATGCTCTCTCTACAGTTTCTGATTAATTTTCCTCTCAGAGACTCTAACTAGAAGAGAAAGACTAATGATCATCACCATCCAATGTGCAAAGAAAGTAAGCTTCCCTTTATGGAAAAAAAAAAGAAAACAAAAAACATAAAACCCCCCCCGCCATGAAGTTACAAGTTACCTCAAAAAGGATGCAACATCTAAGCACAATGCTGGAAAAGCTGGGGGAGGATGGAATTTCTGAAATAGTGAACTAAAAATGCAGAGCACAATACTTGAAACAAAACCGCCATGAAGTTACTGAGGCACATGCTGTCTTCTCCCATAATAAAACTGATGGGAACGAAACGCTGAAAACTCTCTTCAGATGCTCTCTCTACAGTTTCTGATTAATTTTCCTCTCAGAGACTCTAACTAGAAGAGACTAATGTGAGATCATCAACATCCAATGTGCAAAGAAAGTAAGCTTCCCTTTATGGAAAATCCGATAGAGTTCAATAGCAAATAATTTTTCTAGTGACTTAAACAACTGCCTATGGAATACAACAGATCAGTTATATTCCTGTTGTGGAGCTCTATAGGCTAGTTAAAAATTACCATATACTCCCTTCCTGGTGAAATTTTACAGAACAGATCATCATGAGGTAAAATCGATGTGGATGCACTAACATTAATAAGATTATGTTAATCTACACCAGAGGAGGATCTGGCCCATGTGTGTTTACAGTAATTTGATAATGAATCTCTGCAAATTTCTGTTGGTTTTAACAACTGTTAAATTCTACATCACTTTCCCATATTGATCTTCCATGCTCTGTTGTTTTGTGTTTTTTAACAGGGAACCACTCCCTTCACCATATGGTCCAGCCGCTATCCACAGTACTCTCTGCTTATTTCACCATCATGTAGCGCTCTCCTCTTCTGGGAACTAGATGACACAGTGACATGTGAATGTTGCTCACAGCGCAACATGAATTTCTGCTGATTTTTCTGGCACAGTACAGCAGGGGCTGACCAGGGCAGCCTCCTGCATAAAACATCTGCTCTGCAGCCTTGTTTGCCTTCCAAAATCCTCCATAGTTGTAAAGACCAACCTGCACAGGATTGGCACAGAGAGACTCCCTTTGGGTTCCCAGGCAGAGGCAAATCCTTCAGTGGAGTCCCTGGTATTTCTAGTGAATATGTAGAACTGCTTTCCTGAATTTTTAATACTTTGGGTGCCCCTGCTTAGCACACCCCAGGTCAGCCTATGGTCATCTGGGTATCCATTTGGAAGATGTGTGAACAAAGTGATTAAGAAAAGCAAATCCATATATGCCATCCAGCAACCTAAAAATGTGGCATTTCTAGTAAGGTCCTTAGTTACGGAAGGAATTTTGCAGGGATTCACCAACCATTAAAAATCACACCCATGGAGGAAACTCATGGCCTACCTGTTCTTAACCTATCTCATTCTACATGTTTACAGCGGTCTGTAAAATGTCTAGTGCTCATAATTTTAAACTGTGAGCCTGACTCTGCAGGAATTAATTGGGCAAAAGACCCGCTGCCATTCTACGTTATGAGACTGAGAATTGGGTCTGTGTTGGTTTTTACAAGTCTTCTTTCCTTTAGCTGCAGTGTGCCCAAGAACAGCTATGTGCTGATTAAAAACCTGCCCACTTTCAACCACATTTTCAGAGTACAGCTGAGTTTGGTGAATTCCTCTGAAGTGATTAAAAGAAAGATTTTATTTTTCTCTGTGTAGGAGTAATTACTTTGCCAGGCATTCAATAATGTTGTCTTGACAAAAATCATATTTACAGTTTGATGAGTTTTCACTATTGCTGTAAGTTTAAAGAAATCAACACTTCTTTATTCTAAGATGACCCTGCACTCAACATTTTGTTTTTATTTGTGGTGAGATATATCCCCACAGGTAAAGGCGTCTCCTCTGATGCCAGAATGGGAGAGGGGAAAAAGGAGTTACAACCCTCCTAAGCTTACAGGCTTCGAGTGCCTCCTGGACATCAAAACCATCTCATACCTTCCCTGGGGCAAAACCCCCTAGTGTTTCTCAGACAGCTGTCAAAATCCTCAGCGCTGCCACTCTTGTGTGTTGTTTGTTGTCAACGTAAAACTCTGCTGCACTTTGAACCTTTGAAATAGGGGCAAGAATGAACCGAACTGAATCTAACAATAACAACTGATAAGAGAAATTGGGGAACGTTATTATTCCCAGAATAACCTGGGAACAGGTTATTCTGACGTGGGAAGATAATGAGTGGAGATGTGCTCAATGACAAGGTGCCATTGCAGCCCTGCAGTATCCCAGCTCCTCAGAACTGTATCTAATGGGATGTTGCTCCTACAGACACATGGCTCTGGGAAGTTGGTAAAGTAGAAAATATATGCGTATACAGTGTGGGGCTCCGCACGCCAATTGGCATCGCATTTCACGGAGCCCAACTGAAAGAGTCAGCTGCTGACAGCGAAGGAGACCCAAGTGCCCTTCTCCCATACAGGCCAGGTGTCCCACGAACTTCAAGTCAACATATTTTGTATGTGATTAGGAAGGAGGTGTAGAGGTAACGTTTTCATATGAACTGAAGTAAAATTTTTGGTAGAGATGGTTGGAGTGAATTGGAGAACAGTGAACTGAAGAGGGGTTGGAGTGAATTGGAGAACTTCTCTGTAGCTTGTGTGAATTGTTCAGATAAGGCTTTTAAAATACACAGCTCCACAGAGAGGTCACCGAGAATTCCTGACTGGAAAACCCACTGCACTCTACCTCTGCAGCTGCCAAAAAGCAGCCAGTGAAAAAATGTCTTTTCCCATCAATAAGGGTAATAACTCCCTTCCCCAAGCCAGCGTGAGTAGCCCACAGTTGTTAACTAGTCTAGGCAAAACAAATAAGGTTGTGTCCCCGTTTTCAGAAAATCTGACAGCATGGAGAATTGAGATTGATATTAAAGTTCCATGAAAATAGCCTAGAAAACTTGGTGGGAGAGAAAAGATGAGGAGAACAGTTTACTAGATTGGGTACAGAAAGGGAAAGGGAACAGGGAGTCAGGTAAAAGAAAAAAGGCTGTTTTTTTAAGCCATGAAGACACGTCTGATTTTACAGACCGATTCTACAATTCCAGTAAATTAAGAGCAGAAGGAGCAGTAAGGGAATGAAGGACAGAAGAGCTGACTTCTGTTTTGGCAGAAGGCTAAACAAAAAAGACCTACAATGTGTGATTTAAGTGAAGAAATCAGGCAGTGCAGGCTTGGAAATTAAAGACAGGGAAAGAAAGTGGATGAATGGAAAACACTTTTGTAAAAGAACCTGAATATAAAACTTCTAGCAACTGATGCCTTAGCTAGTACCAGTGTCTGGAAAATAGGATTTTTTTAGTGCTTTCTGCTTCTTGCAGAACTTTCATAATATAAAATCTGGTCTGTATTTTTCAAAACCCTAAATATGGGGAGGGGGGGGGGGGGGGGGGGGGAATGTTCTGTCAGAGAGCCTTTTTTGATTAATGAAGAAATGCAAGTGTAAAATAAACCATTCAGTATTGCAGAAATATTTGTGAAGTATGTGAAGCACACAGTAAGGGCCCAATCTAGATCTGCTTACAGTTCAAACCCACAACAAAGTCAGTGGAAGTTTTGAACACCTCAGAACGTATGTAGTGATTGAGGATAATGTAATGATTGAATGTCAGCCTTTGGTATTGTTGAACGGGTATTTCCCGCAAATCCTGACTTCGTTCAGTCTCTGTTCTCGTTTCCTGACAGAGGAAGAAGTACCATGAGATTATCAGGGGCCTCTTTGTGGAAATGGGGTTAGGGGTCTTGGCAAACCAAGGTTCATTCATCTGGTTTACCCCCCTGACACACGCTTGAGTACCCAGAAATTATTTGTACCAGTTCAGTTTCTCTAATTGCTTTCAGATCTAGGGTAAGTTTGCTTCACTAAAATTTATCTGTCCCCAGCAATTATTCTGTTTGGTGCAGAACTTGCTTCTGTTTTAGATTTTCAGGGAAAGAAAGAAAATATATATTAAGTCTCAGTTCCTTTGGTTGGAAAATTACCCTAAGTATACATTCAGTTTAAACTGTCTGAAAGGAAAGAAGAAACTTTTCCTTGATACAGATGAATGTTTTCCCTTGTAATCCAACAACTAGAAATTGAATGAATGCATGTGTAATTTTAGATCCCAAATCAAATACCGAACCAAAACCAATTTCTGAGAGTCCTTTCATTATCTGAAAATAAAAGGCAGAAAAACAGCTGTCATAAACAAGTAATTATTTTAGTTTCAGTGCCACACTTCGTGGCCTGACAGCAAATCCCCTGGTTGCAGTCTGTCCTTTCACTTACCTGGTTTGAAAAAAACCGTATAAATCATGTTAAAGCAATTGCACATGTAAACGAATCCTCTGGAAACTAGATACCTTCGCGCTGAAACAGCTAGAGGCTCTCCTTGCAGCGTTAGTCCGGCGAGATCTAGAGGGTGGACATTACTGCTAAAACTCTTGAGGGGTTGCATGCCGCCGCCAAAGAAACGTGCACGCGGATTTCCAGCTCACAGACTTTGGGCTATTTGTCGGGTTTATAGCGTAGTCCGCTCCCGCAGCTTGTCCGTCCGACCCCCGATGCTCTGAGAGGTCGGCGGGGCGCGGGGGGCGCCCCACGGGCGCGAAGGGGCGGACCCACGGGCGGTCGGGCCGGACCCCACGGCGGCGC
>NW_008795926.1:558411-559188 GCF_000699145.1 Aptenodytes forsteri
CCAGCGGCTCCCCGGTCCTCGCCGCGCATAGTCCAATGCCCGGCAGCCCGGGGCGAGGAGCGACTGCGCTTTCCTGCCGTGGCACGGCGAGTGGAGTTTTCCTGAAGCAGCCGTCACACCGGGAGCACTTTTGGTAGAGAGGGAGCAGGAGGAGACCCCGAAATGACTTACCTCCCGAGGCGCGACTGAAGGGGACTTACTGGAGTGGAACCGTAGTGGAATTTGGGTCTGGAGAGGAGTTGCTAACGCTTTTTTTTCTTCTTCTTCTTCTCCTCCCTGTTCCCTCCCCTCTTTTCGCCCATCATTGGAAATGAACAAATTGCATCTGCAATTCAGAAAGTAGAAATATTAAATATTCCATCCCCCGGGAAGCACACATGTAGTAATGACAAAGGATTGCAAAGGAGAGAGTGGCTCCAGTTTCCCAGAGAGATCCCCTTAAATGGATTACTAAATGGGACACTACATCAGCTAGTTCTGTCCTCTAGCTGCCTAGATACATGCACCGGAAAGGTACAGTACTCCCCCGTCCGTATCCCTATCTGATGTTTTGGGGTTGCTCGGAAAGGAAGGCTCCCGGGTCGCCCCGGCAGGCTCGGGAGGAGCGAAGATGGTGTGTGGTTTAAGGCTGGCTGCTGCTTTCTGTCTCGACAGCGTTCGCAGCGCCTAGGGAGGGGGAGAAGAGCCGCCTGCAAGTGCACACGCTGCGCTTGCTGTTGCCACTTTCCAGGCATGTCGTGGCTTCGCCTTTCTTTTCTTTTTTCTTTTTCTACATCC
>NW_008795926.1:561264-575787 GCF_000699145.1 Aptenodytes forsteri
TCCTTCCTTCCTTCCTTCCTTCCTTCCTTCCTTCCTTCCTTCCTTCCTTCCTTCCTTCCTTCCTTCCTTCCTTCCTTCCTTCCTTCCTTCCTTCCTTCCTTCCTTCCTTCCTTCCTTCCTTCCTTCCTTCCTTCCTTCCTTCCTTCCTTCCTTCTTTCTTGCCTGCCCAAGGGAGGCGTTTCCTGGGGGTGGCTCCGGCCATCGTGCGGGTGAGGGTCTGGCAGGGGAAGCGGGGCTGAGGTTGGAGCCTGGTCAGTCGCAGCAGAGATGCCCTTCTGCCCGCCGCCACCGCCTCTGTCCTGCCTGGCTCTTCCCAGGGTGAGTTGCAAGGCAGTAACTGCTGGGTTTTCCTTAGGCAAATGGCTCTGTCTTTTTCTAACCTTGACCGCTTGTGCAGAAGGAGATTTGTTCTCCTGTTCCTCTCCCAAGCTAATTGCTGCTTTTGAAGTTTGTAAACATGCGCGTTTGTGCCAGCGTCTGTGCAGCGCGGATCTCTAGCTGCTGTAGACAGAAAATTATTTCACTAATAGAACGGCAAAAATAAAGGCTTTAGTCAGCTCTGTGATAAATTGTAAAAGATGCTAATTCCTGACTCTGCAAGGTGAATGCTCGATCATCCAAAGGGGCACACAAGGCTTGCAGGTGTTGTAAATAACGAAGAGCTAAATCTCCACAACCATTTTCTGTCACAGGGCTGCATGTGGTTGCTTATTTGACATAGATTCTGCTAACTTTTGTTTAGTATCATCCAGGAAAGATATTAATTATAAAGCTAACCTCAGAGATAGTAGCTAGAGGCGTGATTTTCCCACTGTCTTTGCAAAAATTAGTTCAGTGACTGCTTTTGGTTTGCATTCATTTAATCTAAGTGTCATCCAGTGAGCCATTCTCATGCAAGTAATCTTACTTGGTGGATAAATCCTTTGGCATCAACGTGAGAAAGTCCAGCAGAGTCAGGCTGTTTTAACCACAGAACTCATGGAGATTTTGAGGAGTCTGTGGCATTTTTCTCAGAGTAAGATTTATGCAGCTGTTGTCATGTTTGAGGCTTCCTTTGCCATTTGTTTTCAGACCAGAAAAGCAAAATGATCTTGCTCTGGGTAACTTCTGTGTTTTGTTTTTTGTTTTTTGTTTTTTAAATGAGACTAATCTAGTGTATTGTGAGGAAATTTGGGTCTGTTCCAGCAAACCCCTTTCTTCATGGAATTGCCTTGTACATGGCTGAAAGCAAATACTAGCTTCAGTATGATTGGGAAGGTTTGTCACTCTTAAAAAAGTACAGTTGCCAAGGCGTTTCACTGTCTAGGGTATAATTTTATCTAAAAGGAACCCATTTTTAATATGGTAGCTTCTCATAAAGTATAAGACAAAGAGAATATATACTAACTCTCTTTAAGCCAAACAATTTCCTATGCATAAAAACGTTGATCTCCATTCTCCACCACTCTTCACTGGAGAAAATCTCTGGCTTTCATGGAAGTTTAGTTCAGGAGCAGAATGCCCAGATGAGTTTTCTGTCTGAATGATAAATAAATTTTAAAATTAGCAAGTAATACCGTAACGTATATTTGCAACATTTGCTTTTCACGTAGTAGGAATCAAATGCTTGAAGCATGGGTGAATACTTTCAGGGAAGATGAATCATACGGTCACAGATGTTCTGTGTATTCTCAGTTAGTCTACATTAAAACTGTATATTCTTACTTAATGGCAAAACCAAGCTTATCAACTAAACTCATACTACTTGAACCAAAAAATAATTGGGCACTAACATCTGTGAGAAACACAACTAGCTAACATCTCTAGCTACTTGAAGATGAAAGTGAGTATTAGCCATAGTGCCCTCTTAATGTTTGTAAATAGAGGATCACAGTTATTGGAGTTTAAGACTGAAGAAGGAGGTAGGTCGTGCTAAGGATGAGGAGTTGCCTTCATTGAATTTTTGAAAAGAAAAAAAAAAAGGAAAAAGAAAAGGGGAGAGATCAAATTAATGACCTGTGATAAATCCAGACTAGAACTGTTTGCATTAAAAAGGAAGTAGGTGATTGTGAACTTGCTTGTGCATGTTTTGTGAAGGGAAGGGGAAATTTGTCATCTTGTTTTGAAGAGCCATAGATAAATACACATGAAAGGAGTTCACATGGTTTACAGCAGGGGAGACATAAAATGTTTTAGGATTAAATTGACCTGAGCTAATACATTCCTTGCATCCAACTTGTTTGCAAGAACACATTGTTATACTACCCAAATAAATGTTTTGTGTGTAGTACCTGATTCCCATACACTATAGGAGAGTGCTGAAAACAAACAACCCGGTAAATTCTGGAAAATAACATTCAACTCTATTAGACGCAGCATATGCTAGAGAAAAGTTGAACCATACTAAAACAGAAGTTTTCACTATCTTGATTTGATACAGATGCTGCAGTATTTTACCCCCTACTATTCATTTATTGAGGAGGTAAATCTTTAGCCCTTATCCTTCCCAGTCTCATTCACCCAAGTAAGCTTTGCTCACCCAGCGAAGCCTTGCTTGCCTGAGTAATTTTCTGAAAGTAAAGATGGTTGTGAAGATATTACTCAAATAGGGACTTTTTTCACATTTAGGCCCCAATCTGAAAATACTGTTGTCTGTTGGGAACCAATACTTGGTGAGGACCTGAAGCTATGCTGCAAGTACACTCGCTCTGGATCGACCTTCAGTGTTAAGTCAGACTTAGGTCTGCAAGTTGCGTCTGACAAATTGTAACAAGCTTTGTCTTCATGGGGCAACAGAAAAATAAGAGGAATAAGCAATGCTTTTTACTGGTGACCGTTTGAGCATTTTATGCTCTTTAATTCTGTGTATCAGGACTACTCTGAGGTGGGTGAGGCATACACAGAGGTCATTTGGGCAGTAAGATAACAGTCAGTGGTAGCATGGAATCCAGCTGCTGAGCAACAGCATACAGCAACCATGAACGTGTTCAAAGGCAGAAACAAGCAGCTGGGGGAAAGCCTGGGCCTGAGCCTGACACCCCTCTATAGGAATATTTTTATTTTTGGTCTGTCGCACCAGTCTCTTGAGTGAGGAGCAGCTTAGATGTGCGTGGGGTCTGTGAAGGCAGAAGTGGACTTCCCCAGTTCAAGTGCAAACCTGGCAGACCAGAGTTTGCATGTCTCTATTTTCTTTATGTGCTGTCTTGTGAGACAACTAAACCATTACCCATGGCCATGGAAATAACTGAATGTTTATGTTTCTACAGTGTTAAGGGATCTTTAATTGTCCGTGGTGAACGATGCTTTGGTTTTGGGTCTTGATTGCAACATGGCAAGTATGGCAGCACAGCTCCACAGCACTGCTTTAGGATTTAAAGGGAAGAGTGCCACCTACTGTGTTATAATTATACGTATTGCATGTCCCGCGTGTCTTCTGGAGTTCCCAAAATGCTCATTTACCTATCCTATTTTAGCAGCTGGAAGATCTGAAAGGATTCAAAATTAAATGTGGTATGAGAACTGAGGGAGAAAAAAAAATAGAAGAAAAGAGGTATGCACCTACAACATCAGGGTATTCTGGAAGTCTTAGGAGAGGTTCACTGAAAGACAGGTATAGAGGCGTTTGCAGTTTTTGTCACTTCAGACTTAAAAAGGCTGCTAACAGTTAATAGGGGGGCCACTGGAAATAGGGAAGGGGATGAGAGATCTGTGCCTCCCCCACTAAAATAATCATATTCTCAGCTTTCATGCACCAGATGAATATAAATGAGGCTGCCAGACTTATGCCCTCTGAAATCTAAAGTTTAGCTCCAGCTGCAGTTTAATAAAAAAAGGAAGTAGGTATCACTTTTTTAAAAAAACAGCTTTCAAAAAGGGAAGAAGAAAACGAGAAAAATCCAACATGAATTATCCCGTAATTTGCTGAAAACCTCTTGAAGTCTTTCCCAGTGTAGAACTGCAGTTATTTAACAGCCAAAAGGAGGGGGGTACTATGCTCTATGTGAATACAGAGTCATTTTTGTATGAAAGGAATTTTCCCCAAGCCCCAAAGTATTTATTTAGTGGCTGAAATAGAGATGCAAAATGAAGTAGATAAACCAGCTATTAACAGAACTGCCAGTTGCTGTATCTCTAGAGTGAAGACATATGGTAATTCACTACATTCAGTGATGACCTTTCCTTTAAAAGTATTGTTAATAATAGGCATTTCTATATAGAGTATTTATACTAGATACTTGAAATATATCATGATAACTAGATACTTCACATATCATGGACTACCCCATGCCATTTTTTCGGGGTTTTTTTTAGCTACCGACAAAAATGCTACTGAGGAACTTTCTACAGAAATGCAGCTTTACAACATTCGTGCAATGCTGAAGTGAAAGAGTTTCCATGGGCAGATGCACAGCATTACAGCACATGGTGCGGCATGGCAACATGTGTGCTGTCCTCAATATGGGAAGCCTTTGGCTCCTTCTCCCTCACCCTCCCCAGGTACAGCTGTGCCTTGACTGCAGGGTCATATACCCTTTGTGTGATACGGGCAAAAAAAGCATTCCTATGCTTTTATGATCTCTGTAGCCAATTGTCTTTAGTGAAAACTTAATGTTTATGAAAGTGGAAAGAAATAAAGAATATTTTTATTATGCCCTTTCACCTTAGTCTGAGACCATCTAGTGGATGAGGACTATAATAGTAGTGTTTTTACTGGAGATAATAGCGGAAGTTTGATTATGCGCTTAAAAAACGTATTCCTAACCCTCATCAATTTTGCAATGACCCTGGCAGACTCACAGGGCCTTCTAGTAATGAAAATGTGTGGAGTATATAATAGATTTGGTCGGGTGTTCCGGTTCAGCGGATGGCAAAAGTACTCTCATATATGAATCCCCAACACAATGGGAAAAACTGTGTCCAAACACATTCCTGACTGCAGCAAACATTATTTCTACTTTCTTATCTCCACCTGCTGAGCTTCAGTCAGATGTTCTATATATTGAGTATTCCTACGTATGGCTTTGATAGTCAGATGGGAAATTTGCTGTGTTGGTTCTTTTACCATTGTTCATGAACATTTATCCATTGCTTGCACTCAAGGCAGCCGTTCATTGAATTGTTAATGAAAATTTGAACAGTTTATAGTTCTATGGAATAATTTTTTTTTTTAGCAGAAAAAAAATTGCAGTTTTGTTGATGCCTTTTGAAATCTACTTTTTATTGGTAGATTGAGATGGATTCTATGCTAATACCTCCTGCATTCCTGAATTATGGCCTAGCTAGGCACTGTCGCTGGGATCTTCATCTATTAATCATGGAAGCTGCTTTCGTATTCGGTTGCCATAGTTTCAGTGCCTCAGATAGTGTTGGGGTGCCTTGGGAAAGGCTTGAGATATACTCGGACTTGCAAGCCTTGCAGTTATTTTGGCAGTAGTAGAGCTCTGAAGGAACAGAGAACAGCATCCAACATTATTCAGAGTTGGATTAAAAGAGGAAACTTCTGGATATGTCTCTCTGGACCTTGTTATGTGAATGTCCGGCTGATATTTACTCCCAAGATTTGCTTTTTGTTTTGCCTTGCTGGTAAAATTGTACACTTCAGAGTCTAATGGCTACCTTTACCCATTGCAAGAGCAAGAAAGGCTTTTCATTAGCTCTGCTGACAAATAGTTGGGTAAATTAGGGCATTTAGGGTTTCCTAAGCAATCCAGGTAATTTGTTTTACATTCTCTTTTAACCTAGCTACACACAGCATTACATCATGTTTGAGACTGAATTAATGTTTATTGTTACCTTAAATTTAATAAAATGACAATAAGTACCCTTTTGTTAGCTGCAGAACAGCTTGAATTACTAAGTAGAAAAGGGGAAGTAAACTTTTTTTCAGAGAGAACTAGTGCTCTTTCAGCACTGTGTTGGCATTGGCAATATTTTTCTTTAATAATGTTTCAATATCTATTCACAAATTCAGCATTAAAACATGCATACTTTCAGAAATGCAGAGCTGTAAGTAGTCAGAAATAGCTTTTTTGACAAATGAGAAAAATGGTAAAATACTAAATAGGTCTAACAGGAAAGTAGCTGGAAGACTGACTTGTCAATGTAGTGCTGAATATTAATTGTTTTGTCGGTTATGCGTAATGTAAAATAACACACAAACAACTTTCACTAAGCAAATCATGGTCTCCTTTTTCCTTTCCCACTGAGAAAAAATTTTCATCACTTCTGTGTGAGCCGGAGTAAGCCACATGTTTTAGCAGATATTTAAATGCCATTTCTTTTGCACCTTACATTACAGTGTCTCCAGAATTAAGTGCTTTCCCTCCAGTTCTAATAAAGCAATTTGGTTCTTGCACAGATAAGCTTGATATGTATCTTCTGTTCACAAAAAAAAGTTGAATATTCACATCAAGCAAAGAATCATGTTAAAAGCTGTGCAGTTTAGATTAAAGAATTCAGTATAATTGGAACTAATCTGGAAAATTAGCCACTTTTTTACTTTCAGATGGTTAGCCTGCATTCAAAGATGAGTTTTAAAGCTTCAGCTTGGGACTTTACTACCCAATCTTGTCAATTTTTCAAGTGAGATCAACTTGATTGAGAACACGTGCCTGTTACTTGTAATCCACCCTCAGGAGCCCTACCAACTGAACAAATTAAAAAAAATTAACATTAATTTTAAAGACAACAAAACTTTGTTTGCTGGTAGAGGCACAGAAAAACCTGTATTTGTAATTTTATACTCTTACATAGTATGGAAGTTTCTGTTTTATAGTCTGGCTTTTGCGTACTCTGTTGTATATGCATATTTTACATGAAATTAATCCCAGCCTTTTTCCTGTTAAACTCACAATGTGCATGTATCTAGCAGATTGACAGTCTGATAGAACAAAATAATTTGCCCTGGTCATTTTGTAGTTCCCTTTGGAAGGGAGCTGCTGATTGTATAAGAAAATTGTTACAGTGGAAAACTATCTTAGGTCAAAAGCTGTAGAGGTACAAATTCAGTTGTGTTTTTCTTCTCAGAATTTATTGTACTCCATTTAGTTTCAGGTTAGGTATAGAATCACTCTGTATAGAAATTAATTTAAGTAGTTCTTTAAGGTATGTTTGTACTTTCTTTAACATTAATGATTTTTATTGTGTACGATTTATTTTTTACCTCTAAGATACAGAGAAGTGAGTGATAAGTGACTGTGTAGTCAGTATAGAGTCCCAGTGTTGTTCCTGTTGGAGAGTAAAGAGGAGTTTCTGCTGAACACCTCAGCAACAAGCCCTTACTCCATTTATAGTTCAATGTAGTTCTTTCGGTTTATTTATGGTTGGTCATAAGAGTTCTTCTGCGTCCCCTAGCAGCTGAATTTTAGTATCAAATTTACTAATCTCATCAAGGAAAGAAAATAATAATTTCTGGGAAAGTAATTGTTATATTGGTGTCCTTACAGCAGTGTTACAGAGTTTGCTTTGCAAATTGTCTTGCACGTGCTGAATAGCACCTTACTGCCTGAAGGCTAAAGCTTGGCTTGGGTTGCATGCTTGTGAAGGTACCCAAGGGAGAGGAAAGGTGTCCCCCATTGAGCCGCAGAGCTCCCCGGTGCCTGCGGCCGGTCCCCGCGTGTGGGCAGAGTACACACCAGCCCGCTCGTCCTTTAGAGCGGGTGGATGGGGAGGAGTGGTGGGAGGGCAGCCAGAGCCCTGGCCCATGCGCCTGGGTCTGCGTGGGAAATGCTGCGGTTGCAGTCGGCACGGGCCGGGAGGATACTACTGCATCCTGTGCCAAAGCGCCAGAGCAAGGAAGAAGGTGGGATGGCATGCCTTTGTGCCGTCTGGAGCTGCTTTTCTGCCGCTTGCCCTACACGCAGGGTACAGCTCGGTGTCTGTCGCCTGATGGCAAAGTGGAGTTTGAGTCCCACTGGATTATCTTTCTTGAGTAGTACTTCACTCCATGAGCATGGCTAAATGCAGCCAGGTATTTGATTCAAAATGCCTTTTTATTATATAGGGAGGATCACAGGCTGTTTAACTGCAATCTTGAACCTCAGGTCATAGTCTTTATAGTACTGGCTATTCATCATAGCTCCCTAATGAAGGAAGGGCATCATGCATTAAAATCAACTTCTGAATTCAGTTTTCTGTATGAACAGAATTTGGTACTATGTGTATGAACTGCTAATAATGTTCAACCCATTCCACTTCTGAATAATTTGTACTTATTAATTACAAATGCAGAGCTTTTGCAACTACAACTTACTGATCTTAACCATATTAATCAGAAATGACCACAGTTAAATTGATTTTTTAAATTTGCTGTAGTCTGTTATAGGAAGGTGATTATATAACATATTTTTTAAGAACTGTGTCCATGCAGTAAGACCTTATTTTATAGAAATACAATGTGCAGGATTTTTTTTGTTCTTGGAAAGGAATTAAGAGGAGAGTCTTTTCAGGTTTTGTGAAGAAGTAAGAAGACAAACTTTTTTCTAGTGATTCTTTGGGATGCTTTTTTTTCCTCACTGGTGAAATTATTCTTGAATTTGAATAGGAATTTGTTTTTCTTTAAAAGAAATTAAGAACTGAATCCTTAAAGAGCTGTTGTGGGAAGAGGAAAGATTTTTGCATGAATTACTACTCTTTTTCATTATTATCTGCAAGGTGTTTCCTTTTAATTCTGTTGTAGGGAAGTTCAGCATGTTCAGATACACTGATTAATTCCATCACGAGACGTGTATATTGTAGGGTGGTGTCGTCTTTTTTGCTTTATCCTGTTCTAAGCATAAGACCTAGAGATACTGCCAGAACACTTCCTTTCCCAAGATAAAAAAAAAAAAAAAAAAAAAAAAAAAAAAAAAAAAAAAAAAAAAAAAAAAAAAAAAAAAAAAAAAAAAAAAAAAAAAAAGAAAAATCCTGTTCTTGTTCAACATCATGTATAGTCCAAAACGCAAATTTAGCCAACCTGGAGCTAGTAGCCTGAAGGTGTGAGATGAAGGCTGGTGACTGACTGGCTGACTGTGAGAATAATGCAGTTTCGATTTGTCAGAACATTTTTCTCAGAGTACTACATACATGTGTTGAAGTATCTATCAGAGAAAAACTTCAAAAATAAAAGGCAAAGTGTGGAATAGAGGAAGTTCTCTGACACACAAATTCTAATTCCTTTTCGGTGCACCCTTTACATTTTTGACCAGTTGGTTTTGTGTTCATCTGTGTTTATGTCATAACCCCTCTTGGGTGGCTAGGTGTGATGGAAGTAGCATCATTTGCAAAAAAACCCCAAGTAGCACCCAACTCAAGTGTTGTCTATGTGAGAGAGGCAATTCGGCCAGGCCCTTTCTGGTAACATGTTGGGGCAACTAAATGCTGGGGATGTGTTGCAAAAGGGTGGATAATGTAGACTGCATAATGACTGCTGATGTCGGAGAAGGGGTCTGTAATAATGTTTGCATTGATTTACCTTGACTAGCAAAAGCAGTTCTTCAGACTTTTTTCTTTTGCCATAAATGGTCAGTAATCTGTTTTAGTTTGAAACAGATGAAAGAATTCATTGTTGTCACAGTCAAAGAACTTAAAAAACTTTTCAAAACCTGAAGCACCTACATGGATGCTTACACCACTGTTTTTTTAGAAGGACTAATCCTGACCTCCTCCTTTGTGCCAGGCTCCCAAGATCCAATTATCTGGATTCCCAACTGTAAACTTCTATTCAAACAAGTTGCCTTAGCTCACATGAATATGTCATCAGAACCAATTGCATTGCTTATGTAAGTAAGTGCAGAGGAGCAGGGCCAAGGCACAAAAATATGGGTTAGCAGGATCTACCTTTTGATATGTTAACATCAAACAGAAAAATGAGGGCACAGTTTTGCTTCAGATTCCATGTCCATATTTATTTCACCAGGCGTGGGATTTCTCTAGAAAAGCTAACCTCGGACTTGTTCATATAGGTGACATGAATCTTGCTGACTTCAGTAGGAGTTGTTAATTACTGAAATATAAAATTTTTGGAGGAAGTTAACTCATGAGCAAATTAATACCAAAACCATCAAGAAGGCATTGTACTGTGATGGCATCTGTACATTGAATTGATATTTTAGCTTCAAAGACTCTAGTACTGGAAATTTTTCAACAGTAAACCAGCAGAGAACATGTTAGTAGGGGGGCTGGAGCGCTACTTCGCAGCTGCTCTGCCTACTTCTAGAGAACCATCATAGGACAGCCTGCTTTAACAACTACCCGCACTTAAAAAACAGCGTTGTGTAAGAATGAACACATTTACTGAAATACATTTATGGAGGGAGGGCCTTAAAGATTTCAACGGATGGAATTTACTGAGAGAGAATCCATTGCATTTTCATTACATTGCATGTCAAAGCCTGGAACAGAACAAGTAACTTTTCTTATGGTTATGTAGCGGCCTTAGAAATTGCTACAGATTTCAAGAGAGAAAGACCTTTCACCTTTTGACACAGTTTCTAAACACAGGGGTACAGCTATAACTAATAGTATACCGTCTAGAGAAACAGAAAAAGAGCTTGGTCACATATTTTTATGCTGAAAGTGGGAAATGCACCGCTCTTAAAGTTCTCTGACAGCCTGTTCAACTGGGCTATTTACATCGTGAAACCCAATAGGAAAATGCACTGTGCTTTTTCCTTTGCATGTAGCCTGCCCTCTCGTGTTTCAAAATCTCAGTGCAGATGCTTCAGGCGTCCAGATGGTAACTACAGTAGTGAAAAACATGGAACAAAAACAGGAAATGATGGACACAAGCCATGCTCTTCAAAGGCACTGATTTTGTGCGCGTATGTGTTGTCTTGCTGTTTGCAGCATAAGAAGCAATATAGTTTTCAGCTTTCTTATGCAGAGACAGAGACATTAGAAAGTGGGTTTGCCAAACTGATGTGCAGAAAAGCTCTAGGAGTGAAATTGCAGCGATGGGTAAAGGCCGTAATGCGTATGATTAAAGTGAGACATGCTGCCTACACAAGGAATTGCTAACAAGATTCTTTCACAGCTTTCATGTCTCAGCCCTGCTTTTACAGAAAATAAATTCATGTTTAGTTTCAGTGGTTGCACCGTTTTGCTCAGCCCTACAGGATAGATAAGGCAATCAAACTATACAAGTGCAACCAGTTGAACACAAAATAATACAATTTGCACTACGCAGAAACTGTGGCTTTGCATATTAGCAAAACGGTGTCCCAGGTTAACATTTGCTTGGTCTGTCTTGAGCTCCTGTTCTATAACTGCTTAGTTCTTTAATAATCACAGGGAAGGGAGGCTAAAAGCACAGATTAAGTTAAGGCAAATTAGTTGGATATTTTAGAGAGAAGGGAAGATGGAAAGACATTCCATGTCCTTTAAACAGTTTCCTCCTGTTCAAACAAGAGGGTAGAAATTGCTTCAAGCTATTAAATAGTTTCTGGCAGTAGTTCTAGCACTTTCTCTTGCTTGTGTGAAGTATATTTTCTGTAGCTTAAAAGAGTATTTAAATACTTTCTTACGTTTAAAGAACTTCCAGAATTTAGAATTATACAGTTTTTGCAGGATGCAGAAAAATAGACTGTAGCAGCTGTATGTTGTCCCAGTGTTTAGAAGAATAAAGAAACAGTAATTCCAGTAATTCTTTATTTTAAAAGTGACTTAGAAATCAGCTAGAAATGGGTTTGACTCACAGATCTAAGGCCATTTTAATTTTCAAATTTCCAATCATTTTTTTTTTTACTTCTTGAGAAATAGTGTGCATTTGGATTTGGATTTTGCCTAAGGTCAGTCCCATGTTAACTCAGTGCTTATTTTAAACCATTTCATTTGTGTCTTGCTTAAGACACAGCATCTTTCAGCCTTCATTTTCTTAACAATAGTCATATTATGGATCCGGAACAGGTAAAATGCAGATTCTGGAAGTGGTTCTTTTAGCCATTCAAGAGTTACTTTTGCATTAAGGACCCAAGTGCTCAAGCCTTAACAAAAAGAACTTGCCAGGGTCAGCATGTTTTGGGGTTTTTTGTTTGTTGGGTGTTTGGGGGATTTTTTTAACTTCAAAGCAAGATACCCACAGAGAGATTTTTATATGTTTTGGACTAAGTCTGTTCCCACTCCTGCTGGTCTCTTGAGTTCCACACAGGCTGAGAAATCAGCAGAAGGGCACAGCTGGCTGATCAAGAAGCCTGCGCTCACGTGCTGATTTTGGGTCTCTTGACTTCCCTGGTGGCTTTAAATTTGTGCCTCCCCCGAATCCATTTTGCCAGGGTCCAGTGGACTCCCATCTGGGGAAGACCTTTCTGAAAAGGTGGCGTATTTGTATTGGCATCCTGCGATTGCGCCATGGACAGGTGCTTGCTTCTGACCCCAGTTCACACCTTTGCCCTCCGCTCAACCCACACCTCAGTCTTAGATCTGCAAGCCTGCAGGTGATTTTGGGCAAAGCCTTGGGTAGAAAGCTGCTGTCAAGCAGCTGGCATTGTGTGTAGAAGAAAGGTGATGTGTTTACCAAGAAAGCACTCAGTTCTTCAGTCTCATCTGATCAGGTCTCACTTTTTAAAACAAATAATAGTGAGTTGTTTGTGTTTAAAATGTGTCATGGCTAAAACGTCTAGAGACTTAGAACAGAAGCAACTCAAATGCATACATAAATAAATTAGATGTGCCGAAAGAGTTATGAAGGACTCCAAGGTTTCTCTTCCTGGGTAAATCGTGAAGGTGATGCACTGGAAATGCATTGGTGATGCATGGAAATTCATCTGCAAATAAAGATGTTGCCTGATTGCTTCACTCGCACCTGTTACCTGCTGGTAAACCAGACTTTTCAGACCAGGCATTTGTTTATTTAGATTTCTACTTTGTGCGTGCTAGTAACTTGAGGTTTGGAGAAGTTAAGAGTGGAAGCCTCCAGTTCTGCTCAGTACAAACCACAGACTCTGTAGACATCCCCAAGCCCATCTCGATACTCACTGAATAGCCTGGAAAATAGGAAGGTTGTACATTGGAGAGGGCATTGGATTTTCAGTGCAACCAGCACAAGGTGCGAAGAGATGGAAAGTGTGTTGTAGCACCAAGTCATCTTGCCGAAAGTGGTGTCTCAGCAGCCCTGGCTCTGTAGGCACACTGCCAGCTCCAGCTCAGGTCTCGCCGATTCAGACAAGGAAAGGTGGTTTCTGCAACTCTGTGGTGAAGCATGAAACAGAGGTGCCACTGAGTGACAAGGCAGCTCATACTAACTGGACAGATTATCTTTTAAGAAATAGGTGGCATACTCCATAAAATATTATGTTACACTCTCGTGATGGAACCTGTGATCTCCTAGGAACATATGCAGTATTTCCATTGACATCAACAGATGTGAAACAAGGACGCTGTCTTTGGCCATGGCTTTGGCTTAGAAAACACTAGGACGTCTTAAAGTCACTGCTGTGATTCTCTGCTTTAAACTCCATTGCAACTTTATGTTATAGTGTGAGATATAAAAAGATTAAACATTTTTCTGGAACCTGCAAGACTAAATGGAAAATTAAGGACAAGATGTCTCCCTTAACTGTAGGAAAAATCCTTACTTTTTATCAGTTTAAATGAAAACCCTCTTCTTGAACCAAGTACTTCATACCTAATGCATATTTTCAGCATTAACTCAGCAGGCAAAAGATGGGAAGCTGTGTTGTCCTGCTAAAGGATACATTGGAGGAAAATAAGTAATAGAGAATTTATCTACTTCAATATTTGTGGTGTCTTTGAAGTGTTAATAATATTTGGAAAAGTTTGTACGTCAGGTTAATGCCTGCTCTGTGAGCTTGTGAGAGAGATTGCAAGAAAGCTATGAATAATTTGCAGAATATTTTTTTTTTTCCATAGCAAAACCACTAAGATGGTCCAGGTTGAGGTATCACTTTATCTTGACCACATTTTTTTGACTGAAGCTTCACTCAAAATATTTAAATGAAGAGAAAGGTGTTTCTGATAGGTGTTCCCCAGTTAATTAAGTTGAAGTTAAATTTATGGAGGCATATCAGTTCTTTTGGTACATGTAATCTCTCAAAAACATTATCGTTGAAAAGATAACATCATGACTGAGTAAGTGAACAAGAAACGCATAAACCTTGAAATTATGAATGGATAACAGCTATGGTAGCATACTGCTCTTGCTGGATCCCAACTACCCCCACAAGTGGTGGGACAAACACAGATATGTAGAGTAACTTTTAAGAAAAAAATAGTTATAGGGAGCAAGGAAAGTAGCTGTAAGGTCGAGGCTGAGGGGTGGAAGGTTTCTAGAAACAGAGGGATTCAGGGAATAGCTGTAGGTATATAGCTATTATATATCTACTGGTACAGAGGGATAGCCAAAGCACCAAGGTATAGGAGGGGAGGGCAGGATGAAAGTGACATTTCATTGCTTTCTCTCTACCTTACAAACCAGCAGTATGCCGTGGGACGATTCCTTTCTGATGAGCTGTCACCATCTAAAGTATATAGGAAGCTTGGAGTGTGTCGTGGTTTAACCCCAGCCAGCAACCAAGCCCCACACAGCCGCTCGCTCACTCCCCCCCCGGG
>NW_008795926.1:576268-645927 GCF_000699145.1 Aptenodytes forsteri
TCAGGTCCCACACTATCCAATACATCCTCATTAACCACCACCCCCTTCCCATCCTTTGATAAAATGCACAGATATCGTTCCCTTAGTGTAAGGACCACCCCTATAAAATGTCCACAAAATGTCCACAAATGTCCACAAAATGTCCATTGAGTTCATTTAGTCCATGGCTTTGGGGTCCATCTGCCATGTTGGTCACTCAGGACAGGAGAGGTGGTGTGTTGTGTGGAGTTACTGGGCACCAAAGCCAGCTCGGATCAGGTCACTGCTGCACTTGCACTGCTTCTTGCAAGACTTGTCCTCCACTGGTTCAGGTGGTTCCTGCTATAGTAATTCCTATAACATGCAACTCGAATCATAGGTTACAACAGTTTAAAGGTATTTCCATTACAGTCTCCACCCCTAGTCCCTTTGGGCCAGGTTATAGGGGTTAACATTGCAATGAACTCCTCCCCTTGCTCCTAGCCTGGCTAGCAACAGGAGGTTCCTGCTATAGTAATTCCCATAACATGCAACTCAAATCCTGGGTTACAACAATTTAAAGGTATTTCGAGTGGAAAAAACAGATGGCACAGGGGAGATGCAAGCGACATTGTTTGTCTCTCTGTCTGATTTCTTTACCCTTCGTACAGAATTTGGTAGGTGGGGGAGGAAAAAAGCCCAGATGGAACTCTCCTCTATACCCACACCCTCCTCCTTGCCCCTGGGAAATCTCACAAGACTCCTTCAACTTCTCTCACAAGCTATTGGTAGAGGAAAGAAGGTTTTCCATCATTGCCAAGCATCTCGAGTGATTGGCTTGGAAAGGCATTTTTTTCTGTGGGGAAGAGAGTTTGACATGTAGCAGTGCAGAGAGAAGAGGCACAGAAAAGAAATACAGTAAGCAATTTTGTTGTAATAAATCTTGGGCAATTGGTGGAAGGAGGCTTTACAGTATGTGCATTTTGAGGGAAGCTGCTTGTTGGCTGTGTGATCTTCTTGCTGCCAGGCCAACAGTGAGTTGATGTGTTTGCAGCCACGAGGGAAGGGCATTGGCATTACTCTTTGCAGCTGGCTGGTCAGGTGTCTGAAACAAGTTCATGGCTCTTGGCCAGTTTCCACTGAACTAGTAAAACTTCCTTTAAAAAAAATCCCTGCACCTGGCACTGTTTAGGAAAATTGTCGGTAGCCTCAGCGGGGAAGCAAAAGCCTAGCTCAACACAAAGGTTAAAATCCCTAAAAGTTAGGTTTTGATATATTATATCTTTTTAAAAAAATGGCAGCCTGTGTTTTGGAAGATAGAGTTTTTGTGGGTGGAGAAGGGAAAGGGAGAAGCTGGTGGCTCTGGAGGCAGGAGGCCCCTAGGTCTCTGCTGGACCCAAAACTCTTGCTGAGACGAGCAGGACTTGTCTTTGTGCAGGCAACAAGTATAGGGTTGGTCTTTGTAGTAGGAGAAGAATAACATTGGTGCAAGGATCATTATTTTAAGGTGTGATTGTCACGCTGTGGCTGTAATTGCTGATGTGCCAGGAGGCGTGTGAAGTTCAAAGCCTCTTTTCCAGCTCTGGACCTGGATGTCCGTAGAGGAAAAACCTGCCGAGCTGGCTGCTCGGGAGTGAGTCAGGAGTGCAGTGTGCCGGCTGGCCGGGTAGTACCAGGAGGCAGGGCAGTATGTGTGGTGGCTCTGCCTGTGTCGTGACAAACGTGAGCAATCTGGTGTTTGTCACAGGTCTTAAAACTAAAAATGAGTGTAAATAAAGAACCCTGCTGCAAGCGAGCAGGATTTTTATAGCAGTTTGCAGGAATGAAATCAGACCTAAATTGCAAGGGAAATATTCTCTGCCATATTCAAAGTTTGTGTACAGAACTTTTCAAATAAATGCTCTGTAAAAATGATTTAATTCTGCTGTGATTATGAACTTTCGCAAACATGCTGTTTCACATTACTCTCTTAAATTTGATTAGTAACAGCTGTGACTCCTCAAGCCCCCCAAATTTTATTTTCTCAGTAGAAAAGAGTTGCAGAAATCCTCAAATTACTGTAAATGAAGATTTTGTTTGTACTTTAAGCTAAAATGTGCTTGACAACGTCCCAGCAATAATTAGGTGGACACACTCCTGCTTGGAGAGGCTGCAATGAACTGCCTTTAGTTCAGACAGTCTTTTCAGTTCCTGGAGCACTTTGTGAGTATTAGTTGCTGCATGCTGAACAAGTACTAAAATCTAAGTTATAAACAGTGCTGCTCAGTGACAGGCTGTTTGAACCCAGAAGCAGGCTGCTGTGGCTGCATTGTGAATTACACCCGCTCCACACCTCACGCAGACTAGACACAGACACTCACCCCCTCCCACACACACATATATCGCATATGTTTTCTGATGGCAGTGTTTGTTTACCACCCATGTCTGATGCGGTGCTCTGTAGGACAAGACAGCGTTCGGATGCTGAGGACGTGGGTTGTCTTTCCCACCCACTCCTCCCTCATGCAGAAAATATACCCGGCTAACGGAGCAAGGATGTGCTCTGCCGGTCGTGCTCTGTGCTGTTGAATCCATTGTTTGGCTTCCCCCCAAAGATGCCAGATTTCACTTTATGGCACAGTGTGCTGCAGAGTTTTGCCTTCGTTAGGAGGACAGACTTCACTGTCCCCAATTCTGCCATATACTGCTATTGCTGCCAGCGCTGGGCGGCTTTCTGCATGTGTGACTGCAACCTACTTCTCCGCAATCCTTGATGTGAGCAAGGGCTGCAGGCATACTCTCCTATACAGCTCTGCTAATGAGCTTGTCTGCTAATTAAATAGAAAGACGAAGTTGGCAATGTCTTTGATATTTATTCTCAGTGTGGCCCGTTTGACTTGTTTAGAGTTTCAGGGTGGTCTTGGGGGAAGAGATTTGGTAAGCAATTGCTGAGTTTGTATTATGCTTTATCAACATTGAAATAAAGTTTGTAAAATACTGTTTTGTTCCTTCTAAGCCAGATAATGCAATATAATGAAAAAAAAAGTAAAGCTTAACCCAGACTAGACTTACAATTTAGAAGCAAAAAAGGCCATGTGGGAAAGTCCTTTTGAAATTTATTAATGTTTTTGTGTATGCCACACATGTTCAGTGACATCCATGATGAATGACAGTCAGAGGTTAAATAGCATTTATTACACACTTTTGACCACCTTACTTGCACTTTGCTTCCTAATTCTCCCTCAAGATTACTTCAACCATTTCAGCCTTTTTGAACAGCTTCAGGCAACTGCCATTTTCTTAAAGGGGGAAAAAAAAAAAACAAAAACAAACAACCCAGCCCAGGATAGGAAGGTTGCCTTTTTACTGCAAATGAAGAGCGTCCTATCTAGAAGTACATTTGCCAACGGTAAAACACATTTTTTTGCTGAGGTAGGAAATAGGTTTAAAGCTGAGATCCTCTGATCTGGTAGGGTGAGAGGCAGATGGCTGGACCCCAAGGTGATTTGTATATGCTCACTCACTGCTCCCTATCAAGCATCAGTGCTCTGCAGTATGCAGAGCAGGAGATTTCCATACCTCCAAGGAGAAACACACTACTTGCTTCCTAGTTGTGTGACTTACATAGGTATCAGAATGTAAAGCATTAATGCACCTAAAAAACCCTAGACTGGGTCATTCAGAGGTTTATAATTTTTAATCAGTTACTTTTTTTTCCTTCCTTCCCCTCTCTATCCACCTCTGTAGATGGATGCTAGGTAGCTAAAGCACTAAAGTTGGATATTCACAAAAATACATGAAAAATTATGCAAAGCCCTAAGACAGTTTAAATACATGAAATGCTACAAGCATTCAGTAATGCTTCTTGTGTTCGTGGGACATTGGAGATTTGTTCATGATTGTGGCTAAAGATGGGATACCAGGGTAGGTGCACTTCTGGTCATAATGGCCAGTATGTACATTCCAATGTTCTGATGGTGTGGAGAGTTTCAGACATGTGCCTTGGTTTGCTGTTCAGCAAAAGAGTTACTGGTGGAGGTTTGTATGCAGATTGAATGAAAAAAATTAACGTTACGACTCCAGCTCTTTGCTGGGGTCAGGTCATCAAAATAATAAAGGAAAAGTTGAGATAACCATATGCCACCTTGGTGACACAGTAATTTTCATGGACTTTCCATACAGCAGAATGATTCGTGACTTCCCATAGTTACGTCATAGTGTTAATTTCAAGTCCAAGAATTAAAGAACTGCACGTCTACTGGGATCAAGTAATACCTGAGAGAGTAGATCTCTTTGTAACATTTTGGCAGTCCTGGTAAGTGGTGTTGAATGTGTGGTGACCATCAGGCTAGATGTTCATTTCAGCCACATTCATTAAATGGAAACAAGTGCTGCTTATGTTGGTGTCTTCTGTATGAGAAAATTGCAGGTTCAGAAATTGGCATTGGAACAGATTGTATTAAAAGAGATTATGAAAATCTGCAGACATTAAAATTTGTGTTCAGGTGAAAGGCGTTGAAGGATAGTTGTATGTTATATAGGATGATCTCTTATTATTTCTTGGCAGTTCATTAATATTCAGTATGTATGAGAACTGATCTAGGCATTGTAAAGTAAAATGGAAATATGGCTAAATATTTTTCTTTGTACAATTATGTAGAAGGGGAATGTGAGTTAATTATCAGAGACCTGTTTACAGGCTGTACATGAGAGAGTTGGACTGGCAGGGAAAGCACTGTAGGTAGTTATTTTCATTCTGATCCCTTCAGTGATCATGACTTGGTGCTAACCACTAAATATATTGTCGATTTTTTTCAAAACAAAAAAAAGAAATTATTTGCTATATAGGGATATGAAAAGGTGTAATATTAATTGCCTGCTCTGTATTTTTAGTGGAAATACTGAGGAGCAATCAGTTTTGTTATTTTGCTTAATAATAAAGACTAATGCTAAAAGGAATGGTCTACTGGAGATGCATTTGCAAAACAAAAAAAAAAATTATTTGCTATATAGGGATATGAAAAGGTGTAATATTAATTGCCTGCTCTGTATTTTTAGTGGAAATACTGAGGAGCAATCAGTTTTGTTATTTTGCTTAATAATAAAGACTAATGCTAAAAGGAATGGTCTACTGGAGATGCATTTGATAATTTTCCCTCTCTTACAAATAAAGATATTTTAATGTTTTATTTTCTCCACGGGTTTGCTCTTACCATTTAGCTTTGTTTGCATTTGTCAATGCAATGACAAATGCAGGAGGCTTAAGGGAGATGTCATGACTTTCAGAACTGCTGAATATTCAAGGCTTCCTGGTGCCATTGGTGGCACTGGAAGGTGCAGTTGGTGGCACTGGAAGGTGCAGCATGCTTCTGAAGGGCAGGCCACAGATCTGTACTTTCCGCTTACAAGAATAGGCAGCACAGGTCTTTTCTTTAACCAGATCCTGCAACTTCTGTTGATGCAAAATCCCAGTGGACTGTTAGCATCAGGTAGAATCAGCCCATCTGGTGCAGCCATCCCAGCCCGCTCTGCCCCTTGCCTGGGTCTGCTGGGTTGGGCTGAGCTCTGCCCAAGGGCCAGAACAAGCTCGCCTCTGTCTGCAAGAAGTGGTACTCGAAAAGCTTGTTTTTATCAGTGGTTTGAATTCCTTAACCTGGGTCTGACAAGTGGCGATAAAATACGTCACTGAGTCTTTCATAACACTCATAGGAGAGTGCTGTTTTTCTGGAATCTCTGGAATATGAAGAGACAGTGTTGCCAAGCTCCACTGCTCAGGTCTTCAAAATGATGAAACAAGGAAGTTTGCAATGCGTACTGAGTTATCTTACTCCTGGAAATTCATTTAATATCGTGATTACAGAAACCAGAGCATCAAAGAAAATACCCAATGTTATATAGCTTTGTGATAAAAAGTGTAGGAGTTAGCAACACTGGCACACGGGAAAGCTTTTCTTTAAAGGTAAAAATACGCATTGCATTAGCTGGCAAATGATCTTCTGGTGATTCTTAAGTTGTCTTCAAAAAGGTGTATGTTTTTGTCAGCTGCCACTTAACACAAAAGATGACTTGATGAATAAAGAAATAAAGCTTTTATAAACTTTGGTGTTACTGTTCATTCATTGTCAGGTATGTCAGAGTAAACAAGGAGACATTCCCTGTGAGCAGACAGCGTGTGAAACTAATGGTGTGCCTTCAGACTACAGGCCTGTTTAGTGATGGGTTTCTTGCAAATCGGTCGTTGGATGTAAGTCATGTTTTAAACAGCTTTATTCATAGACTATGGGACTGGAAAGCAAGGTCAGTGTAGAGTCCATCCTGTAGTTATTAAAACAGATGGTTGAAAAACGCAAGCAGACATCTGCATCTGCTTTGCATATTTAAATGCAAAATAAAAAAAGAAAAAGTCGCTCAAGTTCTGTGGGTCTTTTAGACAGTGAGTGTGTATTTCTGAGAGGAAACTAAGAATAACTTTAAAAATTCAGGAGTGCTAGTGCAGCACGAGAGGGAAATTGGGAAAACCGTGACTCTTGGGAAATAGTTTTTTACAACTCGTGACGAATATGAAGAGCAGTGACATTGTAGTTTGATTCTTGAACTTTATACAAGAAGTTTAGGCTGTCATCAGCAATCAAACTGTCACTGGGAAAAGTATCATCTGCAACGAACCCTTTTTTTTAAAAAAAAGAATAGTTTTCAGAACTTGTATCTGATTGCCAATCCTATTGTATTTGAAAGTAGGAACCAAAGCTACTGAATCAGGGCTGACTGAGAAAAAAAATATAAAAAGTGAAGGTCGCTCTGAATAGGCTGAGGGTAGTTCCATAGTCACCAGCACATCTAGGAATGAGCCTATTAAAAAAATCTGCTAAAGAGCTGGGAATTGGTCCAGTAAATTTGCTGCAAGTACATTCACTGTCTGATGAATGGATTTGCAGCAGTCCTGTGCCCGCACCAGCTAGGTGCTCTTGTAGAGCAAACTGACAAGGAACAGCATTTTTAACCTCCTGTATGTAGGCACCGGAGCGTAGAAACAGGAGCATCATCATGGCTCAATGTGCAGAGGTTTACTAATTGGTGCTTGGTGATTTTGTGCAGAAGCCCTATGGCTTTGTCAGCACAGGGCTCTGCCATGGTCTTGTAATAAACTCACTCCCTTGTTTGATGTAGGCTTACTGTTGTTTTACCTTATCAATATCTATGAAGTTCACACAAAGTAATACTTACTGTTCTTATGGAATATTCCAGGAAATGAACTCATTTACTTGAGTATTTCTGTATAGAAAGTGAAAAGGAGTATAAAAACTGTATAGCAGAAATCTTTTCTGATGATGTTCACAAATGAATCAGATAGGCTTATGGATGTTAGGGGTATTAAGATTTTGCACCTGCTTTCAAAAACAGGATATGGCTTCCAGGTAAAGTAGGTATGTTAAATTGATGCTAAGTGGTATCTCTCTTCCTTACAGAAAGACCAAATATTTGATAATTACTTGCCATGAAAAAAACCCTACTCCTTCAGTTCATGTAGAAACCATATTTGCAGCCAACCATTGTAGTGTATGAACACTTTTGAAATAAAGTCAGTTAGTGGGAATGAATTTCCTACTGGAATTCGCAGTGGTTAGAAGGTATATTCAGCCCAGCCTCACATAGCTAATTTGCAGCTCTTCGAAACTCCTTGCTTTAGAGAAGTAACAATACTGTAATTTTTAGGGTTTGAAAGGAGGGGGGGAAGCTATAGACCCTGACTGCAGACTCTACAGAAGTTCCCATTGCCTTTAATAATTTGTAAGATCCCCAAGAGTGGCAGAAACCTGTGGGAATCCTGCATGTGGCATGATGAGCCGTTAGAGCCGCCCTCGGTTACGAAAGGCTGGCTTGGGGATGGGCTGGGGAGAGGTGTGTGAAAACCGTGTCACAGCCAGGGGCTGGCTGTACTATTCTTGGAAATCGGTAGGATGCAAAGACACATTGTTCACGGCTTCTTTCCCTTCTTTATTTCCCATACAGTGGTGTTTCGGGAAGCAATAGTTAAGGACACAACCTGGCAGCTCTGTGCCAACATCAGACAACTCCCTTTCTGAAAAAGTCTTGGTTGCAGCTCAGCTGCAGTGGTCTGCGTCCAGTTTACCCTCAGAGCCAGGCTGACAGCACTGAAAGGGTCTGAACCAAAAAAAACTTCTGTGAGCTGGCCAAAAACTGCTGTTCATGCTTGCAGTTCAAAAGCAGAAATAGTTCTTTATCGTGAAACAAGAAGGGATAGGGAAATATTTCTTAGCTTTGGTTTTTTTTCAACTCCCTTTAATTTTAGAACACGTTTTTTGTTTTTGTTACTCATTGCACATAAAACATACTAAACTGCCAGACTTAATCTGAAAACTAATTACAGTAGACCTCAGCATTTTTGCATGTCTTATGGAGTACAACACCTGCACTCCACAGGACTGAATTCTCCATTGATAGGGCTGGAGCCATCTTCTACCAGGGTAAACAGAGTCTCCAGACATGGCTGGCTGGAAACAGTGGGAAGGGTTACTCCACATCAGGCAGCTCTTTGTACTAGCTTTATCCTTATCAGAGAATTCAACAACAGTTACTTGAGAAAAGGTATTTTTATTTTATTTGTTCAGTGAGCTCTTGTAGTTTATAGTCGAAAAACATCTCCAAAAGCTTTTGTCTGAAAGGAGTAAGGGAAACAAACACCTTTGTGTGTGCAGATGTCATATGGGTACCTGGAAAGGAATTAGGGGAATTTGCAAGCTGCTGCTGGTGAGATTGAGGTGGGAAGTGGGTTCGTGTGTGAAGGAACAGTCCAATGTGTGTCAAAGTCCTGCAGCCTTACTGCCTCAGCTAAATTTTTAAATAACAGGAACAAGGGAGGTGAAATATCCTGTGCTCTTACTTGAAATGCCTTCGCTGCTTTCATTATTTCCTGTAGTAATGCACAGGATATCCAGCTGATTAGCCACAGCAAGGCTATGTGATCTTCACAACATCTACAGGAATCTTCTAGGATGTAATCTCTTGCTGAACCTGCAGAATAAACTTTTACAGCTTAGCAGCAATGCCAAATATGACTCCTACATATAAGGGTTTTGGAGAAACTGAGTACAGATGAGGATGTCAAAGATCTGGTCAGCTAGATAGTCTTACCATTTTTTTGCCAACGAAATTTTTTCAGGTCTCTTCTTTTCTCTGTGTTTTTTATCTTCTCATATCTTCTTTTCTGTATGTCACCGTGTCCTTATTCTCCAGGACACAGATAGGTAAGACTCATTATCTACAACTATGCTTTTATCTACAGGTAAGACTCATTATCTACAACTATGCTTTGATTAAAGTGTATTGATCCCTGTATGAGTGATCTTATTCTGAAGTGGCCTTACCTCAGCTTAACTCTGCATGCTTTGGAAGATTAGTATGTTTTAAGAATTAACTTCGAATTCACATCTTTCAATTGTCTTGACTTTCCTCGGGATCCCAGTATTGACAAGCTCCTAATCTTTACTGCAGTTCAACCAAATCCTTTCTTCCCCTGAAGGATTCATATTTCAAGCCTTTCTCCTTCTCTGTAATTGCAGCTGCCTTTCTCTCTACATCTTGATTGCAGTGGTGCCTGCTCCTCCGTATTCTTCTTTCTTTTGCTTAGTTGCTGATTCTTTACCTCTTGTTTGTTTGCCCTTGTCTTCCAGTACGTGACAACATCTCTGGAGGTCTTATCTTCAGGCTCTTTGATGCATTGTACCATCAGTCTTTGAGGAAAATCTGAATCATCTGAGATATAGGATCCCTGAGAAGCAGACAACTTTGTATTTGCTGATCCCCACGTTATATTAATAAACTTATTTTCTTTGTAAATAGTGAGCCTGGCATAGAGATGAAGCATTATTTACGCAAATGTGAAGAAAACATGGATGGGGTTCAGGACTTGAGCTGGAGTTCCAGTTGCAGCTGGTTCTTAATTTTTCCCCAGACAAAAGCATCTACTGCTAACTCAACCAAAAATTTTATGTTGTATTGAAGGAAAAGACTTGTGTTCATTTTTCTGCATCATTGAAAATACTTTGACCAATAAATAACCTGCTAATATGAACAGAATCATCACTAGCAGAGCTGGTTTGGTAGTTAAATCATTTTTAATAATGCCTGTTCTTGCAGCAACAGAAAGTGTTAGCTATAGTGTGTGCTTGTGAATGAGCGTCAGAGGAACCAGTCATCTGCAGGTCTGTCTACATGATTAGCTGCAAAACTTGCACCTTTTTAAGCTTTTGTTTAGGTTATTAACCTTTATGTACAAAAGAGGCAGAAATATCCACCAACACATCTCCATCTTAAAAGAATGGGTGCTTTCCTGTTCCTCATCTTAATAAAAAATGGGTGCTTTCCTGTTGGTGTCAGAGCGAGTGTGAGCCTGACAGCAAGAGAGGAATACTTGCTTTTGTGAGGTCAGTGGAAAAACTCTCACTAAGTGTGAGAGTTCCAGGTTCTTGCCAGACTGTTCTGAACATGTGTGGATTTATCTGGGGGTGAAACAGCTGGGGTGCCCTTCATTACTCCCCGTCAGAGTGGTCTGTGTGCTCTCAGCCCTCTGACCTGGTAGCAGTCAGAGCTGCCTCTGGTGCAGATCCATCTCTTCTTGCTTGCGTCCGGATCAAGGCTGCTTTCTCTCCTGCTCTGAAAGCTGGAATTCAGGAGAAGTACTAGTGCACACATAGGGGGGGGGGTGTCTAAGAGCAGTATGTACTGCTTCCCTGTTTGGAAAGCCTGTAATAGTTTAAGCATTTTTACATTAACTCTGGTGCGTACATAGCTTGCAGTTTGTTCTGTTGATTTTAATGATGGACAAAGGTGAAAGTAGAGATGGAGGTAACACTTCGATTGAAAATAAGTTCTCAGAAGGGAAAGAGAAATGGAGGATGAGAAAAACGGGAAGGGTCAGATCACCTTTCATGCCCCATGTTCAGCTTGCAAGTGGATCCCAGAAGCAGTCCAGCTGGAATCCCTAGTGACAGGGGTTGTTTCAGTACATTAACAAGGAGTGTATCCAAGATACAGTTGCTCAGGTCCGGCCAGAAAAAAGTAACAAGCACACCCTCTGGTACTCTTTAAAGTTGCGCCAGTTGCAGCTGGCACTTATTCAAACCTGTCATCACCTTCACTGCCTTTGAAAGAATGTTTTGCTAAAAGGTGAAGGCATATGCTTTTCCCCTTGTTTCATCTGCACAACTTTTTATAATCTTGAAGTAAATAAAAATGCCACTTAGGCTCAAACAGGTCTCTAGTCACAATGCTGGGATTTATGGAAAGTCAGATTTATTAGCTTGTTTTAACATGTTGATTATTCATCACAAGCAGAGTCAACAAATGTGAGTGCGGAAAGTCCTGAGAAGGGAGCCTTGTAACTGGATAACTGAACTTTTTAAGAAGCAAAGAATGAAGTTCAAAACTTGTCAGAAAAAAAAGTGAAATTAAGGTATTCTGAAAGTTCCTTGATGTGGGAAATGCCATGCTCTTCATCTGTGCGATTCTTGAAAAAAAAAAAAAATTCTTTCTACTTGAACTTACGTGTTCTTCTTAGTCATTTGTAAACCAGGCTTTCCGGTTCATTAGGCAAAGAGAAAAATAGCAAATAAATTGGAGTGTGAGGGCGATAGACAATGTGCATTATATTTATTATTTATTATTTCAGGGGGAAAGGCCCCCAATGCTGGCTTAGCAAAACTCCATGTTATTAAGCCCTGCAAAGGCTAAAAATGTATGCTTTCTAATGAGAACCATGGAGGTTAGCTGTCCATTGAATTCTAGTAAAAAGCATGTTGTACCTCATTTGACTCTCACAGCAGAGGAAGTCGGGAATTATACCATCGAACCCATTACCATTGTCGAGTATGAATCAACCTGGTGTCAGTTAGGTAAGAATCTTTTATTTCAGTGGGAACCTAACCTGGAATTTTCCTGCAGAGCAAAATTTAAACAGCGAGAGTTCTTGCATAGTTTTCACTACTGCTTGTGTGGTATTCTTTGCTGGGACTAGCGGGATGCATATTTTTTGGTAAATTGAAGCTTAAAGTACTTTGTTTTGTTCCACTGAAAGGAGCACCATGTCAGTGAACAAATGTCTGTGAGGGTTGAGGTTGTCCTTAGAGTCTCTGAGCCTTCAGAAGTGCTTTCTGCAGTTGGCCAGTGTAGGGTCTGCTGCGCATTTTTGAATGCTCTTTTTGTGATTGAAGGGATTTTATGGAATCTGGCAGAGTGAAATATCTCACTGAAATAAGAGAGCATTAATTTAGTAATGGGGGTTACAGAAAGCAAAAAACATGTGAACAAGGGCATGATATAGCTACTCAGGAGAATTCCCATGTGGATAAATCAATCTTCTTTAAGGCTTACAGAACTTAGAGCTTTTTCCTGTCCTAGATATCCAGCCATGTGTAAGATAGCAGCAAGTGTGCTAGAATTACCACAGTGTTCAAACCTGTAATGACAATAACGTGTTAAGTACTGGCAGACAAAAGTTATGTGGGTGGACTATCATTGTCAGTATATCATCATTAACCCTTTCCTGCATCCATGGCAATCTCCTTTTTAGCAGTTACTTCAACTATATTTTTAGTACGCCGTCTTGTATGATTTATTCATTCAGAACATCATGGCTTTCAAATGAAATATCTCTGCAGCTGTTCTTTTTCTTCTCCTTCTCAAAACGGACACCTTGTTTTTATAAGACTGATAGATGGAAGAATTTCATTGTCTGGTTTCACTTCCAACAAGTTCAGGATTTTTAGACTAAGCTAATTCCAATTAATTAGTAATTTGCTTCAGCAAGGCCAGCATGTAATTCAAGCTTTCCTTTACTGCTGGGCTTTTTTTCACTGCACCCTGCACCTGCCCCCCACCCCCAAATCAGTGCAAGTGTTCACAGGGATATTCAGGCTTCAGCCCATATGGCACAAAACCAATTGTTGACCTTCAAACACTTTGTCATCTTTTGGAAAGCTCTATAAAGAGCTTTTGCAGCAGGGATGAGAGAACTGAATTGTTACGTTACTGTTGGTATAGCTTGTTTTAATCCCCGTAGTTTACACTAAAAACTCTGACACTGACTCAACTTTGCTAGTGGAAAGTTATTTGCAAAGAGTTTTTGGCCTTGAATTAGAGGCAGGCAATAAACTGTAGCCCAAGGGCTAAGAGAGATTAAAATTAAGCAGGGAAAAAGGAGAATTGTGCCAACTAGGAAAAGGGGGAATTTCCAGGGAACAATAACATTACCATACACTTGCCTAGCACCCTTTATTTGATTGTCTTGAAGCTCATTACAAGAATTAATGGAGCCTCATAACTTCGTTGTAAGGCAGGTACTGCATTACGATACTGATTTGCAGATGAATAAACAAAGGCCTCGTGCAATCCTGGGACTCTCAGCAAAGTCATAAATATTCTCAAGAGAAGATTGGGAAGGGGTAGCAAAGACGAGCTAACGTACTGTGGACTAGTATCTAGTGGTGAACCACCCATACAGTGCTCAGTCTTAACTTGGCATGGCTGCCTGGCATCCCTCTCCTGGAGAAAATTGGCTTTGAATGTTAAGAGAAGGATGTTGAAGAAGCCCCCCAAAAAAGAACAAGTTTGGAGACCTGGTATTTCAGTTGTCTACTAGCTTGCCACTTTGAACAGCCACTCTAGTCCTGCTCTGCCTTTCTCTCCTGATACTTTATTTTGTTTCTCTTGTTCCTCCAGCGCAATTCAAATGAGTTAGCAGTGGCTTAACTGTCTCTGCTAACACAGGGTTTGACTCAGCAGTCTAAAGGGAATTTCCCACCTCTCATTTATTTGGCTATGATTTATTCTTTGGGGAGGAAAGATTGGAAACTGGGAAAAATCATGCATTTCCCAACCTTTAAAAAATAAGCTGTAAGACAACCAGTTGGTGACAGCTTTATATCTCCTGTGTTTGCCCCTACTGGGGAGCACAACTAGTGAGGGGAAAATGCTCCACGTACACCTCATCATGAAGAGCAGGCTTGAGTTGCACTATGACTAAGTGCTTGATCCCTGTGTGCCAAAATACATACCTTCTAATTGACATGAAAGCAGCTTCTGGCTTGCTATTTAGGATGTAACACAGCTCCAAGTGCAGGCTTGGTTTCCAGAATAATGCACGCTCTTTTCTACCATGCATGTTAATGCATTGTCCTTCTTCCTTCTCCTAATAGCCCGTGAGATTTGAACTTGGAGTCAGCAAAGTAGAGGCTTTGTGAAGCACAAAAGAACACCAGGTTTTTATCACACCGTGCCTGTATAAAGAGCTGTTCAACCATTCAGTTGCTGCTTGTATAGTGCAGCTGTTATTCTGCTGCTAAGAACATCTTGCTGTCGACACTGAAGTAGTACCTGCAGGACACACTGGCACACTGAGCTTTTCAGGAGGAGCTGGGCTTGGGGATTTGCCAGATACCTGCGTGGAGAGCCGAGGTACTTTCTCCCCCTGTGCCTTTCCCATTCTAAAATCCTTGTAAATAAGTAACAAATTTTTGTCCACCCACCAGCATTTGTTCTGGGATTTTTGCACAATGATGTCTTCCCGACGTGATGAAGGTCCATGTTTCTTGTCTTCCAAACCCACCTCTCCAAAGCTGACAGTGGGGCTGTGATGGGCGCTGGCAGCACTGTGCCGCCTGGGTCCCTGGTGGGGGGATGCGCTTTCTCGCACAACAGCCCTTTCTTCGCTGAACTGATGGTCAGTATCTGGTCATCCTCATCTATTTAAAGTCAGTCAAGCAGGGATCCCAGTGCTGGTGGAGAGGGTGCTTTGCTTACGAGTTAACAGGAAATTCAACTGTTTCAAATTAAGCACAAACAACTGGGTGAGGACAGGGTGAAGGAAGTGTCTGAAATCCACAGAAGAGAGATGGGGTCAGAGATAAGCTCAGCCTCATTCAGCCTCCAGGGCTAAATTTGGCTCTGTGCAACTGGGGGTACAATTCCCACTGTAGTTCAGGCCTGAAATTCTTCTGAGCAATTAATGCAAATGGCTATATTTTTAGCCTGGCATCCTAAAGAAACAAGACTTGTGTGATCGTATTGTCTGTGTATACACAGTTGTCAGCTCCCAGTAACTTGTGAGTTTTTGGGTTGACTTAGCCCAGGCTGCAAGATAGTGGTTTTCCAAGGTCCCTCCTGAAACCAGGCAAGCAGGTGAAAGAGTGTGGCTTCAGAGGGGCAAAGGGCATGTGGGGAACTCTGTCCTTTTAAAGACATCAGCATCAGGACACAAATTCCTAACAACCAGGCTTCACTGGTTCCAGTGCTTGTTTAGTAGTAACGTTTCCATATAAATAAACAGAACGTTCCTGCTGTAGAGTTGTGTGAGGCTGAATTTGGTGTGTTGCATTTCACAGTGCCCGACACATCCTATAACATAAACTAGCAGACTAGCTAGTGCAGAATATTAATTTCGTAAGGTCTGACTTGCTGGCTACACTCCCATTGACTTTATTAAATTAAGTGGCAGTTTTGTCTGCCTACATTTTTCAGGATCCAAACCCACAGTATTTTTAACAGTTTGAAAGTATAACAGTGCCCGGCTCCTGATCTTTGCCATATGGGATACTAACCTTGTGCGCCTTGTGCGGGAGATGTAACCCCATTAAAATAAGATGGTATTAAAAAAAATGCATGGAAGAATGCATGGAAATCAATGAATGACTGTATTCAAGCAACAGCAATGTGTTGGATAAAAGCATGGCAGGCTGGTAAGTGATATACCAATGTCATATCTATTGTATGTGCTCAGGACTTAAATGTTCTCATCTTAAACATTAGTGCTTTGTTTGTTGCTTTTTCATTTTTTTGGTTGTTTTTGAGAGGAAGAATGCTGAAGGCACGTCATCTGTATTTCTGACTGGATCCTTTAAATCCAGTGGGAATCTTTCCACTGACTCTACTGAGAGCTGAACTGATCCCTCATTTTAAAAAATTAACCTAGTCTTTCTTTCACTTTGGAGTCGTGTAGAAAACATTTAAAACCCTTGAAAGTGCAATTTCAGGCTGTAAAATGGAGCATTGTAGATCCCCTTCTCATGTGGAATTGATTTGATGTCTGGGACTGCCAAATTCCAGTCCAATACAAATTGCAACAGCTGAGTTACAATTTTTAAATCAACCCTGAAGATGAGGGATTTATAATGGTTTCATGGGAAGGATGTTTATCTTTGCAGCTTATGAAAATAGAGGTCTATTCCATTTAGATTTATCTACCCAACTCCCATGAGGCAAGTTAGGTACATGTTGTGTTTGGCTTTCTGTATATATCCTTGCTCCCTCTTATTTCTTGCAGGTTCCCTTCCCACTGCCTGTGCTTCTCCCCTAACTCTGTCCATCCCATCTTGCTTTTCTTCCATTACACCTTGAGGCTTAGAAGTCTTTTGCCCTCCTTGTGGGCCATTTGTCAGTACTCTCTGATGCAGCCACTGACAGGTGTACGATAGTGCTCTGCGAGAGGACATTTTCTTGTGCTTTTATAACAAGTCCCTGTGCTGCAGGCAACAGGCACAATTACTTATATAAATCAAGCCACACATGGATACACACAGGGAGCTGGGCCCAGACTCCAAATCCTTCATCTCTGAAACATAAGGACAATTCTTATGCACAGGCAAAATTCCCTTGGCTCAGTAAAGCCTCCAGGTTTTTTTAGTTTGGATCTCACAAGAGTGATATTGTTTGGTGGACCACCTGCCTTCCCAACCATGATCTAAAAGCTACTTTCCCTTTCATTTATGATTAAAATGCATCTCTAAGACAACTACAGTGATTGCTGACATGGATGAGTGCATTTAAGAAAGTATTTAATGTATTTTAATGTATTTAGATGGCTTGTGACCAGAAAGGTGCTGACAGAAGTGATGGGGAATTGTCTTTTCAGCCAGTAGTGACCCATGGGATGCAAACTGTGAAACTGTTTGGATGTAGCCATAGTATTGGGACCTGCAGTCTTCCTGTGAGCCAGCTGCTGGGAGGGCAGCATCATTGCCTCCTTTAATACGTGGCACAGGTCGATACACAGAAGACTTCCTTGTGTCCTTCCCTCTCCTTGAATTATTTCTGTAAGATTAAAAAGTTGATGAATTAGTAAAGGAACAAAATAACACACACCCATGAGACCCAATTTCCAAGCATGGACTCCAAATGAAAATGGGTGTGATACACAACAGTAGCTTTAAGGATGTGTTTTCTTACTTTTTCAATTCCTTCCGTGCAGCTGATGTCCTTCTCCTATTTCCATTTTCTTACAAATGTCCTCTGAATCTTTTCCCTTTCTTCTCCCTTTGCCTGTAGTTGCCTGCCTTCACTTCTAAAGATTCCTTTACATGTATCTGCATCTGACCTTCTGCCTCACAGTCTTTTTATAGCTATATTCATTTTGAAATGTCTGTTTCATCCCGTCTCCCACTCGCTGATCATTTCTCTCCCTCCATGCCCAGATGTCACAACAGCAATCCCTCCCTAGCCTGCTTCACCTGTTAGAACCTCCAGCTTCCCGGTTTTCCCAGTCTTTGTTCTCTGCTTCCCAGTGCCTCTACTCAGGTCTGCTCCCTTTTTTCCCTCACTTTAGCCTTGCTTTTCCCCATTTCTTTTCCAGGTTCTTCTATCCATTGTGTGTAAATATAACTGCACCTTCAGCCACTTCCGTTCTTTAGTGTGGGAAATCTTTGTAGGAATCTGAGAGTAGGATTTCATCTCAAGTATAAAATACATTTTGGAGGTTGTGGTGGTGATTCATGCCTCCTTCTCACATTAGGCCCACTCCTTGTGTTTACCTAGGAGTCCTAACAAAGCCCTGGCACTGGAAGCCATTGGACATTGGTTCTTCCGTTGATGGATGTTACTGGATCAGTATTGCCTTGAAAGCATCGTAGTATGAGAACAGATTAAGACAGCAACCACACAGGAGTGGGGTGCGGAGAGATGCAGCCAGCATCAGCACAGAGGGTTCTTGGAACTTGTAACACTGCATCATCTTTCTGCATCTTCACATATGCTCAGGTATATTCATACCTCTTCTGTGTCAGTCTTCACAGTAGTTTCTACAAGGCCTAAAACATAGTCCATGTAGGAGCACTGCTTGAATTTCATCTCTCACTGTACCTACCACTTGATACTATATTGGCTTGTACAAATGCCTTCTGCAACTGCTCCCCGTAGTGAAGTCAATGGGATTTCTACATGCAGAATGAATGCCAAACTCTACTGCGTTAGGGTATAAAAGCTTCCCAGGAGTAGGGAGCGCATTTCTCTGTGTCTGTACAGTGCCGAGCACACAGCTGGTGCTCAATAAATAATATATATACAGGCTTGGTAAGGCGTGACTGTTCATCTAGTGCAGCTGAGGTGAAACATCTTTTTGTAATAAGAGGCAATGCATTGTCACTTTTACTGGTCTGTTTTATAATTTAGGCTTTAAATGATGAAAGTATATTAGCCAGCTAGTTCAGGGGAAGCTCATTTACACCGCCTTCACACAACATGTCCCATGTTTCAAATGACAGGAAGGATAGCTAGTTCTCTACAGCCGAATGCCTAGTGATTAAACTGTCTGGGCACCAGCAGTAGGCAGCCATCGAACAGATCATTGTTAAGATGGCTATAATTACAGAGTCAAAGCAGCCTCTTGCAGTGCACTGGTAATCTGCTTTGAAAACTGGGGGCGCAAAGGCATATCTCCTTTATGTGTTGAGGCCCAAGCTGTGCAAAGTAGCTGTAGATTTTTATGTTACGTCAGTCGTGTCTTAAGCTGTTAACTGCTTCTGTCTGCTGTTTGGAAGCTGGCCTGTTTTCTTGGCCAGGGGGATCTGCGATAGAAATAAGTGCTGAGTAAAGGGCTGTTTAAAAAAAAAAGTATAGCTATGACACCTCCACAAGAGCTCTCATGGTATTGCTTTAGTCATTAGCTGAGTGGATACTTGAGCTTAATCAGTATCAAAGGGACATACACAAAGTCATCTATTTCATTAAGCTAATTTGCATGACTCGGCTTACCAAGAATCAAATTTTCATGTATTGTCCATCCTGCTGTCAGCAAAATAAGGGGAGGCGGAGGAGTAAATGGTAAGCAATGCAAGATTGAGATGTGGTGGTGTTTATTCCCTTTTTCAAAGATACCTGCTAGTCTCTCAGGAGCCTTAATTGCTTTTGGATACCAAAGATACAGACCAGTAAGCTTTATAAAGTTTATTTTAGTAACCTCTACTTAGAAATCAAACTTACAGAGCTTTATTAAGTGCAAGATCTTCAAAGCAGTGCATAGTTAGGCTTTTAGCCACTGCTGTGGTTAAAGAGGAAGGTAAGTGTTGTTTTGGGAGGAGGCGATGGGAGGATCTAAAATAGTTAGCTAAAATAGACCTTCAGTCTCGTCTGGTCCCCGAGAGACATCAGTGAAGTGTTTGTGTGTAGCTTCACACAACATTGCAGTCCCAAGGGAATTGCTGCTGCTGTTTATATCATACCAGATCTGGCTGTGGCTTTAACAGAAAGCTGTAATGTGCTGAGATGGCTGTTCTTGTTCTTCTGTTTTGTCCCTGGTGCTCATGACACTGTCCTCCTTCAGTACTGAATTTTTGTCTTTCTTTCTTTAAAAAAGAAAGGTAATATTTAATATCTTCCTTTTCATTACTGCTAGAATTGAAACTTAATGACTGTTGAGTGAAACCATATTCTATCTGGTAACTGCATGTTAAACCTTCAATTTGTCCAAGACTTTGCGACTGAGGTTTGCTTTTAAGTGTGAATTTGTTGTGATGATTAGATTATTCTGGTTAAGCCCAGCTGTTGGAGTCTAATAATTAAACGTAATTTAGCTTGATTGATTAGACAGAATGAAGGAAAACTTTCATAGGACAACTGAAAAAATGCATGGCATCATTTCTCTTGTTATTGAACCAAGACTGAGCGGTGAATTCTGCAGTCTGTTCCCAGACCCTGCCCAGGGTTTTTCAAACATCACTGTTTCTAAAGTCTGCTGTTTAGGAAGGAGATTCAGTAACAACTCTTTTATTATTTGGGTAACTTTTGTAGGTATAGCTAGAAAAAAATGTAGCTCTGACTGACCAGTTGGTAATGCTGGAAAAACTAAACAAATGCATGATTATGAGTTGAATATTTCCAGTGAGATGAATCCTCATGTTTGTGCTCCCTGAACTGCAAAACTGCTCTGAAGCCATGTCCCTGCCGAACTGCAAGCAATAACTCATCTATCTTGGGGAATGCATCCCATGTGTGTGAGTATGTGAGTGGTTCAGTTTTTAAGGACTTGGTGCTGGACTGGAGGTCAGCAATTGAATACATTTGTTCGAGCCCAAAACATTGATCTGAGCAGTTTGGGATGTTGGAAGTCAGTTATTACAGAGGGTGGTATGCTATAGAAATGCTGTCAGTGTTTTTACAGTTTGGTAACTAAAATGTTTGCTTAGGGAAAGAACAGGGCCAAAGAAGACTTGTGTGTTTGAATCCAGAACTGCAGGTGGGAACAGTTTTTCTTGTACCTGTAAAAATTGAAAAAAACCTCTTTACCCATATCGTTGGATATGTGTTGTCTATGTGGATTGTAAACTTTTCAGGACAAGGCCTTTTTTTCTTAAAATTGCACAACAGCTAGCATTCTTGGGGTAAAATACAAGTTTAGGAAAAAATAACCAAAAGGAGCCCCAGTGCAGTAGTATCTTCTGCCAGTGAAGATACTTTTTTTCTTTTTCTGTTGGTAGCGCTACTTTAATCCCCAGCAGTATTTTGCTATAGGGGTTGTAGCCCAAACTTTATAATCGCACCAGTGACAGACAGAAGTTAGGTTACAGTCTTGTAGTTCACAGCTGGGTCCAGACAGCAACTGAAGTGACAGTGTGGGCAGGACTGCTTAGGGCACTACTTTGTTCAGCTGATGCAGGACATTGGTTGACTGTAGATGATGTGCGGTTGCTTTGTGACAAAGCAGTAATCAGTAATCAAATTGCTATTGTAGGAAATCATCAATTCATCTATTGTATAGCTTTGCAGAGTAAAAGAGAAAAGGGCATAAGAAGGAGGAAAGATGGAAGACTGCTTGCTGCTGAATAAGTTCAAAGGAGAGGTTTCTTATCCTCGCATTCAAAACTGCGTTACCTCTGAACTTGTATCTGGTTTTGCTAATTAGAGCTGCTTTATTTCAGACCTGTCATAAAAGAGAGCATACCTTTTGTCTGTGTTTACATTAGAAATACCTTGAAAGCAGCATATTTGAAATGAAAGTTTTTTATAGGGTTTGCATGTGTTAGTTCATGCAATACAATTAATCCTACCTGAGAGAGAAGTAGGCAGGAGGACCCTATGGAGGATGTGTGGCTTAGCACTTTTGTCCTAATGTGTTTGGTCTTGTGCATTGCTAAGCATACAAACAAGAGAAGAGACTGAAGTGGAAGTTGCTATGAAAAGATTTCTGTCCTCATTTGCGTTTTCAGTCAGGCAAAATTCTTCTGGATGACTGTGTCCTGCCCCTGGGGAACACACAGCAGGGGTGACCCGCTTCGTTCCTGGCAGAGGGAAACAGTTATCTTGGTCTAGTGGGTCAAGGGAAAAGAGGGTGCCTAGCTCTACTGACTGAGAAAGAGCAGTTGATCTGTCTCCGTGACGGAAAAAGAAGGAACATGCCTGGTGAGCTCCAGGAGGAAGCGGCTTCCTCTCCATCTTCTTCATTGTCCAAGCCCTGGGAGAAAGCTACCATATCTCTCTATCCCAGTTTCTCCTTGTAACACCTGTAAGCTTCAGAGCTTACCAGCATTCAGCTAAGAGAAATAATGCCACAAGTCGGCTTTATTAAAATGTACATTAAGAGGTATATGCCAAGTTTAGTCATCCTTTGATCATCAAGAGCTGTTTTTTTTATTTATGTGAAGCACTAGCTATCTTCTTAAAGCTGTCCAAAAAAGGAGGGAAGATACCATCTGTCCCCACAAGCTTGCAGCAGAAATAACATTCTCAGCTTTTGGGGAACGTAAGGGTGTGTGTGAGTAAGGGGAGTAATCTGTTCTGGTGTAAGGAAAGCCGAATCTGTTCTTGCGTGAGGAAAGCCAAGTCCTTTTACGAGAGAGAGTCCCTGTATGTAAGTGCTGGGAAGGGAAGAGATTGTGGGGAGCTCCTTAGGATTCAGAAAGGAAGCGTACAAGCTATTCTCACAGCCTGTACTAGGGAGGCATCAGAGTTTTCTGTCTCACAAACCAATTCCGTTCTTTATAAAAGCACTTTATTGTAGAACATTGCCAGTTTGCAGCTTCGTCTTGCTAGTCATAGGTTCATGTTGCCCCTCCTGGCTGCATGCTCCTCCGTGCAGACCCTGTGCAGGTTGTTTTGTCCTGCATCCAGTAGGCAATACTTTTAGGACAGCAGGGAAAAAAAGTGTGGTAATTTGCTGAGGGGAGAAAAATTGGTTTCTAGCTCTAAATTAAGGAGGAGAGTTGTGGTAGGCACCGGTATTCAATGAGTTAATCATAAATTATCAATGAATTTCCACCTTTTTTTCCCTGTTTTTTACTCAATAGTCAGGTGGGGTTTTTTTTCATAAAATTGTTCTTCAGCATGTTCCGAGACTGCCATTTGTTTTGTGGCTGGACATGTTTCTGACTCCACATGCAGTAAGCATAGCTTACTGGTAAGTGAACTAAATAAAGGTCTTTCTCCTTTCTGGAAGTTTTGTGAGAGCGTGAAGAAGCTCTGGGCTATTTGTCCCACTGAGGTACCTCTATGGCTGGTGTCTAGGAAAAGCTGTTGCTGGCAACCCTGAGGTAAAGCAAATGTCAGGTAACAGGGTCCCTCAGAGCTTCCAGAAAGGATTTTGTAGGTTAAGTGCTTTCTTTCAAAGTTACATTTTTCCATCAGAAGAGGGGAAATGCTTGAAGGGATGTCCTTCAGATATCTTTGTTGCTGCAAGTCATTGAGAGAGGTCTTCTTCCAGAAAGGTTTTTCACTGAGCCATCACAGACCGTTTTGTAGGCAGTATTGGTCCTGTTGTTCAGGATACCAGAAATTATCAATGTATATAGTCATATGCAAAATTGACATTTGCACAAGCACAGGTTGAATATAGGGGCATGTGTGTGCAAAGAATAGTCTCTTACTTAAAGCTGATGTAATGGTGTTTACCACAGAAGAATGATACCCATGAGATTCTGTTTTGAATTGGTCACAGGCAAATCTTAACAAGAAGAAATACAGCGTGGAATATGACCAAGAGCATCTAATTTGCTTACTCTAAGAAGGCAAGAATTCAATCCAAAAGAAGAATTTCTTTTTTTAAAAGACTAAGTATAACCTCAAATTTCACAGGAAATTTGGATGTGGTATTTCCATTTCCTCACATTACATGGGAGACTTTGCCCAAAAGCCATAAAAAGTTAGCAGAATTTAACTGAGTCTTTATCTAAGGATGTGCACTTTTATGAGAATGAAAATATTAAATATATACAGTTCTTTATAAGTGGAAGGTTTATAAGTAGGTAAAGCAACATCACCCCTGAGCTGATGCAGATGGTATGAGCTGTAGAGCAACTACAGGTCTTTCTGAAGTCCAGTGGGAATCAGTACTCCACAGTCTAGCAGATGTCAGTGTCAGCATTTCCACTGGCATAAATAAAAACAAGCCGATGCCCTTTAGTTGTAACTGCTGACCGTGTGACTGTGCTGCAAGCTGGAGAGTCACTGCTCTGTGTTGCGAGGAAGCATAATCTGTGAGATATCATTCATACATGTAGGCAAAGCTTGACATGGGGTTGCTGGATTGGAGTCCAGTTGAGAACGTCACACCTTGATGCCAACCTGGATCTCTTCAAGCTTTTCTAGTGAGTTCAGCACGGCCTGTGCATACAGCCTTCAGTCTCATTAAGAAGTGATTTGATTTTCTGGTTTAATGTCTTTTGTGCTTTTTTTCTCTTCTATCTGCTGGCAGGAATTTGGGTCTTGGCTGTAGATCAGCTCTTGGCAGCTGATCAGCTGAATGTCCACATTACTGAGGCCAACCCAAAGTTAGAGGAAACTCTCTCTGCAGCATTTGATATAAATCACATAAGCAGCAGAACTGCAGAGTAAGAAATAACAGCAGCAGTTTGCCAGCTATGCTGTCTTCTTCCCTGTTCCTGCACAGGAATTTCTGTTCTGTCAGGCAAGCTAGGAAGGATTCATTTGGGTTCAAAAATACCTGGCAGACTTCTTAAAAACCCATAACTGTGTGTGCCGACTCATCAAGCAATCTTGCTGAATTCACATAGATGCACTCAGCTAATTAACCATTGCTTTTCCTGCATCCCTCACCTTTAAGGAATTAAGTTGCAGAGGGTGAGGGAGAAGAGGAGGAGGTTTGGGAATAGATCTTTGGTTGTCTGAGAAAGCCTTAGTATTTTGGTTAGAGCCAAACTTTCTTCAGTGAATCCCAGAGCAAGAGTCTTCCCATCCTGGTGCTGGTGGATGTTATTTCGTTGCTGGGATGATGCCTGTGTTCTGTCTGTTGCACACAGCGTCAGTTTTTTCCAACTCCACAAAATTAGTTAGAATATTAGTAATGACATTTTCAGCATCGGTCATTAGCTGTGTGCTGGTGCCGTGAAAATGACTTCTTTTCCCGTGTATCTCATTTGCAGTTGGAACCTGAATGCAGCCAATCATTCCTAAAATAGCCGTAGAAAGCGCGCACAATATAGAAAAGTCTTTGTCTGGCTGCAGGGTTTTGAGCTGCATAGCTGAGCCTGCCCTAGCACAAGACCTGGAAACAGGCTGCTGTCTCATCTGGGTGACAGTCTGGATTGTCCTTTGCAAAAAGCCTGCACGTAGTATCGAAAAGGCAGAGGATATTTCTTGCAGAAGAAGAGAACGACTTTGCCTTGCTCTACCAATGAGCCGGAGAACGGATTAGAGGCTTTTCCTATCCGCAAGGAAGCTCATCCATCATGCCCCATTCAGGCAGTCATACTCAGTGGGCTTGTTCTCTCTTGCTACACTGAACCTTTTTCTCCACAGCTTTTCCAAAGAAGTAAAGCACATAATAACAGAGCTATTGCTTTTGTAACTTGTACTACAGGCATTTGTCAATGCTGCTTTGACTTCCGTTTCTATGCTGCTCTAATTCCCTCATGCTGTGCTAAGAAGCAGGTGTGAACAAATGTGTAAGGATGCTTGTATTCTTCAGTATGTGGGTGAATATGTGTCAGGAGAAGAGAGTAGTGTATTTATGTGGTGCAGGGGCTCATCTCTGTCTAACTGTAATCTTTTTTTTTACTTTTTCTGACCCACCACCTCAATTTTAAGTTTGCCCTTGAAATCACATCAGATAGTTCGTGTTTCCTCTCAATAACAGACCCCCAGTAATTAGAGTTATCTTGCACTGTTCTATTAATTACAGGAATTGTGATTTTTATATTCAGAGGTTAATTGATGATATCTGCATATAGCACTTTCCCTTAAAATGAATTGAATTACAGTAATTAACCTTATGTCCAGGTTAACAGACAAAATCATTTGTCTCAGCAGTATCCTGGAAATAGGATTTTTCTTCTGTATCTGTTGGCTTCTTGCTTTGCCTTCTGTTTTCTTCATAACCCTGAAGTGGTGGAATGAAGAGTGAAAAATGTGTCATGTTGGCATATTGAGGTGATCCCTTTACTCAAAAGGCATTCTTGAGGATAGGGTACTTTCTTCTATTATCTAGTTTGGATTATATATGATGTAAAATTTGGGAATTTGTTGGGCATAAATCTAGGCAGAGCAAAGCTCAGAGTCTGCCACTTGCAGCTAGCAATTACTAGCAAACTGCAGGAGCTGGATTATTGCAAGCATCATGCTCATCTCAGAGGAAAGGCAAACTATATAGATTTTCTGTCTCAGAGTCAGATTTATTCTACTCCTTTAAGGTTTCAAAAAATACCAGCAAAAAACATTGGGCAAAAAAGAGTAATCATGAAAGAGAGAGATCTATGAAATTTCTCTACAGTTTTAATAAAAAACATTTCCAGTGATATCTGAGCCTTTTAAATTTGGGTGAATCTCTATGAGTGTATGGGCACATGTGAATGGATGGGTGTCTGAGGGAGAGACATGTCAGAGGTAGTGCTGAGAGACAATGTTCCCAGTTAATTTGATTGTTTTCTTAGCACTCGGAGTCTTCTGGTTTTTTCCCCTTACCTGCTCATGCTTATCCACAGGCATTTTTAAAATTTCCCTCAGGGATTACATTTGCTTTGTGGACATTTTTCATTTTTGCAGTAATCTATTTCATGCTCTTCTGCAAGGTGCAGAGAAACCTGAGAAAACTGATTTCATAAACAAATCAGGGGCTAAAATTATAAATACATATTGACAACTCTTTGCTTAACTGCATTTTTTATCTGTCAGGGACAAACATAACTTACCCTGATGAGTTTGCCTGATTTCCAGAGGGAAAAGCCTTATCCTTTTTTCTGCCTGTAGGAGTCAGCTTGCCTGACCACAATGTGTCTGCACATCCTTGTGCTAAGCAGCCTTCCTCAGAATACAATGCTGAGGTTTGGCCTGAATTTTCCTGCTGCCATGACTAGACTATTGAAGTGTGGAACAAGCGGTGGGCTCTCCAGAGGTGGCTGTTGGGGTAAACCACTTTTGGGTAATATGGTGTCCACAGCTGGAGTAATTACTATGTAAATGGTAATGTCTGTTGTTGGCATCTGCAGTGTTACAGTAGATTTCGTTCATATTTTGAGGGTAGGGGCATAGTTTGATGTTGTATCAAAGCACTTCATGCCAAAGTTGATTGGTGCCTTTTGAAAAAATTCTCTGACAAAACTTGCTGCTTCGCTCAACGTAAATGAAGCCAGGTTAATGAGTCAATTTTTGCATAAATGGATTTAGGGCCAGAACTGGCCAAATTGCACGAAAGCTAAGCAGTGTGCTCTAGTTACTTAACGGCTGACTTAAATGTGAGGATTTGCATTTCTTTACTGTTTCATCACCCTAAAAAAAGGACACTTTCATTTCAGATAAATGGGACAAGTTTCCTGAAGAATACAGACGGGGTTCATACATTAAATACGTGAATGTTTCTTGCATTTAACAAAAAGCAAAGGAGAATTGTTTGTATTGTTTGTGATTACATTGAGCTTTAAACACAGTGATATGTTCTATGGGATCCTGACTTTTTCTTCAAAGTTAACCTATGCCCTTGTATATCAATCTGATCTATTATGCAGATGTAAGAGGACTGGAAATTAAGTTTTTCTTCCTGGTTAGAGGGTGAGGAAGGGCTGCAATCCCTTTAAGTATGTACCAGCAGTGAAAGGAAGCAAATGCTAAGTATCTGAGGGAATCTGACCTGAAGAGTTGGCTGAGCTATAGGGATTGTTTTAGGATTACTGCCTGATCCTAATGTTATGTTTAAAGCAGGCATGTGGCAGCTGAGACAATGTCTGCAGGGCTGTGTCAAACTTTTAATCAGTGACAATTGTCAATATTGTTGTGAAAACCTATCAGGCTTCGTGTTTCACCTTTGTTATCTAAAAGGAGAGGAAAACAAAGGGAAGCCACATTTCTCTCCTGTTACAGCTTTGGGTCACCTGCAGCTACATAATTTTTATTCCATCCATCAGATGAGAGAATGGAAGGTCAGTTGACTGGCACTGATATTTCCCAGGCAAAGTGAGGGTTGGGGAGAGTGATGGTGTTGCTGGTAGTGTATCTGTTTTCTATTAAGCCTGCTGAGATGAAACAGCAACGTATATATTAGAGATGGCGTTCTCTCCTGTCAAAAGGCACTGATTGCTACATTTAGCTCTTAAATCAATTCAAAATCTTGACAGACATTTGCTGAAGTCCCACAAATAATCAATAGAGCTATTTTTATCTCTTAAATGAGTGAGGCTTTTAAAAATAATAAAGACATCTTTGTAATGACCAACCAAGCTGTTCCAGAGTTAGGTCTGTTGCCCTGTGTGGTTGGGGGTGGTGAGTGAAAGGGGTTATTTAGGCATTGCCTTTGTTCCATTCTGCAGGTTTATAACCCCAAAATAAAATTGCAAATGTTTCTGGCAGTCATCCTCCAGGCACAGATGGCTTTCCTCCCAGTTTTGGCAAGCCTGATTTCAGTATAAAACTGAGCAATTATTAGAAAGTGAAATATTGCATGATATAATACCACTACTGCCACCATCAACATCGTGACAAATGGAGCGTTTATTGTTTCTGGTGCCATGTGAGAGAGCTAGTGCCACTGTGTTACCCCTTCCTCTAAAACCTGTACCTTTGCTGCCGCTGGTGATGCATAGACAGAGGGATGGAACAGAGCAGATGCTTTAGCAAGGAGCTGTGGCCATTTTCTCATTTGCGTTGGCTCTATATTTCAATGCAAATATCACTGAACAGGTGGCTGATGAGGCCCCCGTGGACTGTTTACAGTAAAGGTTACAACCAAAATCGATAGGCCTGAGATGCTTCTAATTCCATCTGGGAGATGTTCATCTTCCATCTGACTGTTCCCTCTCTGAACAGCAGCATCCTATTAACGCTGCAGTCATCGGGAATGTATCACTCGGGTCAGCAGAAGGTTTCTCCTATTTAGGCATCCATTTGTTCTTTATATTTTCTTTTTGCACTGCGCTGGATCGAGCAGTAATGTTGATCTTGACAAGACAGGTTGCCAGCATTAAGCATGCTGAGTTTTGCCTACTGACTTGACACCTGCTACTACCGTTCGGCAGGCCGAGTCTCATCAGTGCTGCCTGGGGGTTGTCCAGATCTTTTCAGCTTATCGCTTACTGAAGCAGGCGGTAGTGATGTTACATATCACAGCTGACATTATTCTGCATGATGTATGGCCTTGTAAAGTTGCAGACGAGGAGAGAGGAAAGTTGGTAAGGACTCAACGTTTGCACAAACCTGAACAAAATAAGCAAGTGCCCCTGAAACTTGCTTAAAAAGTACTTTGTATTTTGGCTGAAATTTTATTTTAGACATGCGTTTTTGCAAGTCTTAGTGGGAAGATCTGCATGGTCCATGTATCTGTGTTTCATCAAACTAGTAATGAAGTTTCTATTATTCTTTTTAATGAAGGTAGATGCTGTTGCTTACTATATGAGGCAAAACCGCTCTCATTGGTGTCTTTCCCTTGGGCCTAATCGTCACGTCTGGCGTGCAGCCCACAGCAGCTGGGCAATGAGTAAGCAGTACTGAATCCAATTAAAATGGTAGTAAAGCGTGTATAGCAGAGGGCATCCATGCATTCCTCTTACGGTCAGGGAGAACTTCTTGATACCCACAAAAGATGAGAGGTTCATACATGTAATTTAGGGTCAGCAAGGATGCCAGAGAGGTGGGGGCTTCCCTTGGGCACTGCCTCCCTGCCCCCACCAGCATTCAGGAGCAACCCCTTGTTACTGCATGATTTGAAGTAGTACAGGTGATTACCCCAATGCATTCATGCACCAGCCTCTCTGGCATAAGGACCAGCTACCTGGAGTGCTAGAGTGCTTTTTTGGCCACATGAAATGAATGGCCAGCTGTAGAGACAACAGGAGCAGGACAGGAGATGAAAGATGAATGATGGCTGCACCATCGGTCACCAAAAGAAGTTGGAGGTTGGTAGCGATGATGGGCACAGAGCTGGCATTAAGTGTCTGTGGCCACCTGCACCACCATTCAGGTGACTAAGCAGCAATCGTTAGAGAAAGGACAACATGAGCAAAAGAGCTGGCCATCCCAGGCACTGTCCTGCCACGTGCCAATTCAGTTGTAACGTCTGGCACTCCATGCTGAGTCTTGCTGATAGCCGCTTGTGTCTCCTCTCTCTTGAGCTCCCCAAGCACCCGCTGAGCTTCTGTTCACTCACATCTGCCTGATCCCCTTGGCACCATTCAGCCTGGGCATTTTGCATGATCCCTTCTGCTGCCAGGTGCAGCCGCGCGTGGTGGCTGAGCAGCAGCTAGCCCCGCCACCCAAACGGGCGTAGACAAAGGATGCTCTCCTGAACAGCTCCGCTGTGCTGGCCTAACTTTCCTCGTTTTCTGGAAGCTGCAGCCTGCAGGTTGTATTCTTCTCTTTTTGTTGTTGTTGCATCATTCCTAATTCCTTTCTCTGACTTGCACAGAACTCTTGTCTTTCACTTTCTGGGAACTGTGAATTTAAAGGGGTAAATAGCAGTAAAGGCGTCTTCCACTCAGAGATTTCCAAAGTCTTAGCCAAAGGAGATGAAGGAAGCTTGCCAGCATCGCATGGCAAATCTGTACCATAGCAGGGAACAGCAGTCAGGTCGGCCGACTGGTTTCTGCACTCTGCCTTCAGCGTGGCAAAGCATGTGCTGTGTAGATCAATACGTGCTTTTTTATGTATGGGTAGATAGATTTTGCTCTGTAAGTCTCCTTCGATGAGACACTGAAGTAGGATTTGGGTTTCTGATTCACTTGCATGCCTTTAAAACTCTTACCGCAGGAGAATCTCAAATCTTTTTGTTACCTCCGTTATGCAACTCAAATCAGTTTCTTCCCTGCTTTTTTATGGTCCTTGTGTTTTTCCCAGGGTAAGAAATGCTGATTGTGATGAGAAGGGCTATTTGCTGAGTATTTCCAGGGTCAGTTCACAGAGGCTGCTGCTTTTTCTGGTCATGCATTTTTCCTTATGCAGTAGTTCCAATTAATCCGGCTTCAGTTTTTAGTTTCCTCACTGTTCGGTTAAATGCTGTTCCTTCTTACTAGACTTACTGGCTTTTTGAAGAATAAGTTATTTCTACATGTTTGTAGAAACAAAATAATTTGTTTAAGACAGTTATGGGTTTTTATGGCCATTAGGTTTTCTGGTCTTGCTTCATGCATAACACAGACCATTGAATTTTGTCTGGTAATTCTCACATTAAGCTTAATAATTTGTGGATCAAAGTGCAGCTGTTGTGTATGAACACAACCCATCGTGGTATAAAGAAAGTTTGTAATAAATGAATATAACAAGATCTGTCCATTACTGAGCAGGCTTACCGTGCCATGGGAAAATTCTGACATGGTTACATACTTTGATTTTACTTGGAGTTACGCTGGGGTTAGCTGAATGTACCGTGAGGCCAAAGCAACAAGATGGGAGGTTTTCTAACATGGAAGAGCATCCCTTTCAATAGTTATTTATAGATGTGTCTACACAGTCATTGCTGTTGCTGTTGAATTTGTTCTTAAGATCAAATCTGGCCTTACAGTTTTATGGAGTTTACCAGGAAGTTAGCTCTTCCATTTAGGATTTTTCATGTGATTTGTATAACCTTTCTGGAACTTAAAAGCTGTAGATACAATAACCTGGTTACTAGGGTATTATGGCAGCAGCCATGTAATCATTTCCTTAGCCAAGCAGCTATTCTATACGCATTTCCATCCAGGCTGTTGTTCACTAAATGCTAAAAACATCAGACAGCAAAAAGCAGAGCTCATCATGGTGGCTTCTTGTTGGCTCAGATAGCCATGGATAGCCACAGCGGAGGGCACTTGGCACAGAAAAATCAGACTTTTCTCCTTGATTTGGAATCATCGTTACTTTCATAGCTTCAGAAACTGCTTCATGCCAGCAGCATGATTCTTAGAAAATTAAATGGCCCTATGTCAAGCATCTATGTGTGTGGGGGGGGAATATGTATATGAGTATTTATATGTATACATAAGCTTTGAGTGAGTAAATATAATAGTAATAGCAACTACATTGCAGTAGTATCCAAATGTCCTACTTAGAGGTGGTTCACCTTTGGGCTGCATTGTACAAACAGAAAAACGTACTCCATCTAGGAAGGCAAAACTTTGGTGTCTGTCTATGTTAAGAGACCATATAGTTTATTTATACTTAATCATAATATGACAAAAAGGAGGGAACACAGAAGTAACCAGAACAAGTCATCTTATATAGCTATTTGAAACCATCAACTTCAGAAAGAAGAACCAGGGCACCAAAGTATCCTGCATAAAGTTATATTTGCACTGCTCATAGGTATGCAAGAAGCAGATTAGTTGGGGTTTTTTTGAAGCTTGAAAGAAATCTGATCTACTCCACCAACTCAATGGCTACAAGTCATTGCATTAGACATAGATTATAAAACATGCTCTTAAACATTTGCAGGGCTGTATTTTATTAGCATGTCTGCTAATAAAAGAACATCACCAAAACTCACTCTTCTTGTCACCACTAGCTTCCTTCAACAGGAGCAGTAATCATGTTTTGAACAGGGAGTTCTCAGAGACAGTTATCTCTCAGCCAGCATGGCTTAATGCAGGCCAGATTGAACTGCATTGGTCTACATTGACTGAAGATCTCTCCATTGATGTTTGCAAAACTTCTATTTGGAGACAGTGCCTGTACTCGCTCGGCATCACTGTCTAGCTACTCATGCTTCATCAGACACTGCGTTCGCAAGCACTTTTGATTAGAAAATAGTTTCAGCACAGTTGCAAGTGAGAACATTTGCATCACTCCCAGGAGCCCAACTGGAGCTGAGTATTTGCCGAAAAGAAAATTTGTACTAAAAATAAGTGTGACCTTCTCAAATCAGCACTTTTCTGAAATTCCACTGAAACAGTAGGACTCTTTCCACCATTGTAAGAACAGCAAAAGTAACTTTATGTTTGAATAGTTACCTCCTAGTAAAAAGCTGCCTTTGGATGCAACTTGAGACCTACTCGATGTTACTTTATTGTCACAGGCATTGATACAGATGTGTAGCCCACTTGAATCATTGACAGATCAAAGTAGACATTTTGCATTTACTTTGTATCAATTTGAACAACTATGTTAGCACTAGAGCAACACAGAATTATGCTTTTCTTCTCTCTTCTCCCTCTTTTCTTCCCCAGAAGCTACCCTTAAGAATGACAGAGAATTTCATATACTTAAAAACCTACTAATCTAGTCTTTGTTAGAAGGCAATATGTCAGTTCATTTGTCAGTTAATTCTTTTCAGGTAAAAGAAGAAAGATCTGGCCCAATAACATGTACATAAAATGACAAAGTAAGCATGCTGGGCATTGTTCATTTTCCTGGAAGCTGTCACCCGTATGTATTTACGCAGAGTGGTACGCGTGTCTGAATGAGAAATAGGGAATGATGGTGCAGAACCGCCCATGGGAAAAGTTTTTCAAGCTCTAAAGTGGAGTGGCAGCGATATGTCTGCAGTACTGTAATGCTTTCCTCATAGCCTACACACATTGTTAGGTAGTGGATGATGTGCTGATAGGGAGTAACAGAAAGCAGCTATTCTTATGCTCCAGAGTCTCACTGTGAGCCAAGTGGTTTGAATTGTCAGCCTGCAGACTGATACTGTGGATGAATAAGGTTTAAGTGGAAGAATTGGATTGCTTGATAAGTTTCTTCCCGTTAAACTGTTGCTCCTCATGTGCATTTCAGAAAAGACTTCTGCATTGGACTGTAACAATTTCAAGAAGGAAAGAATTTCATTCTATTTGTGTATTAAGATAAGGCACTTTGTTTTGTCACTTTGCATTGTACTTACAGGGGCAAAATTTTTAAAGCAGCAAAACTACATTTCAAAAAATTGTGTAGAGAGAAAGGAATTAACGCCTCTAATGTGTATATCTTACTTTTAATTCAAACCTTTTGAGGGAAACTGTGTTTCCAAGTATTAAATTTACTTCTGCTGCTTATTTCTTCTTTGGGCATTCCTAAGGGCCCCAAATGATGTTTCGCTGGGCATGGGAACAAATAGAAAGAAACAGTTCCTGCCCCAGAGAGCTAACAGTCAAGAGAAATTGTAAGAAGTGATTAAAGAGACAAATGGAGGAAACAGGTAAAGAAAGTGTCTGCAGGCAGACGTAGCTCTGTCGGTAATCATACACAGCTATCGGTCTAACCAGTGCTAGATGGAAATGCTCCTCTTGGGGCTTGTATGTACTATCTTCTAGTATGCATTCTCACATAAGGTATAATAGACAGACAGTGTCTGCATTGTGTTGCATTTATTCTTGCTATTTTTATCCTTTGCCATCCGTCTGACACTTTGTTCGGTAAAGGTGTCAGTCATTGCCTTACATTAAATTTTATTTTTTCTAGTCGCAGTCTAACTCAGTCTGTCAGTTATTTTGTTAATAGAAATAGAGAATCAGCCAAGTTTCCAATTTGTGTGTTTGAATAATAATAGGCAAACATGGAGTATAATAAATCATTAGTCCTTATGGACTGTATCGCCCTGCAACAGAGTCCCTATTCCAATCCAGTTATAGGAACTAAAATTTTATTTGAAAGCAAATATCTGATAAGGCAAATTAATTATTGTGACATTTTTCAATTGGGTAAAAGATGAGGAATCAGTTGTGTCTGTGAAATTACAAATGAAAATGCAACACTCAAGACTTGTTAATGCTTTTTTTGGCATCGAGAAAGGAGACATAGGTATCTAATATTAAATGGTGTTGCAGAAGGAAGGGCAAGTTAGCACTTTGTTTGCCAAATTAAGTTTCAAAGACTATGTAGGTTATGAAGTTTGACTTTCTGCCCGTAAATCTTGAATGACTGACAGACTCCTGTAAAATAGCTTTGTTCAAAAGGAATCTTTGGCAGGCGGCATCAAAGGTTTGAAACTCTGGAAGGGATGAAAAGAAAACCCCACTTTTACACTGATTTCCCCTGCAGATCAACGTCTGTATGAAATTTGCCTCGGAATTATGAGCTATTTACTGTATTATGTGCTGTTTTCTTTCACTGTATACAAAGGCCCCTGTGGTTCCTTTTATCTTCAAGATTTAGGGATATTTTTGTACATGAAATGTGAATGAGTGAATGCGCCAGTGGAACATAGGGAAAAAACGCTGGGTTTAGACAGTTCTGTTCTCTCTTATTTTATCGCAAGTTGGAGTGTTGGTTTTATGGCACTTAAATTTATGGATACATATTTTTATGGTAAAGCCCAATGACATGTTCTGCATGTTCCATCAAGCTCTCTCAGTGTTTCTTCACTTGATTCACAACTCTGCAGGGTATGAATCAGTCCTGTAGTATAACCCTTAATCTCTTTTTAACCAGAATAATGTAGTGTGTTTTTTTTATTTATGGTGTGTGTCATCATGTCGTCATCTAATCATGTAAACCAAAGAGGGGGAAAACAAAATATTTCCAAAAAAAGTCTTGTCAGCTGTCGATCAGTGCAGGAGATGAAGTTTCTTTATTGCATATAAGCAGCTGAGGCAGAAAATTCTTCGTAACTCACAGATAGTTAAGTCTATCCTCAAGCGAGATGTGGCACTGCTGGGGCATGGGCTAAAGGAAGACTGGCCTGGTAGGGCAGTTTCTGCTTAGAAACACGACATACCTCCTCAGGTACAGTGAGAGGCTTGAGGAGAAGGAAAGCTCCCTCTACTTCCCATTGGCTCTTTTTAGCTTTCTGTATGCATTGGTTAAAACCGAATCGACAGAAGGCACTTAAGCCTTTGTTTGTCTTCCACAGGGTGAAGTGCAGAAGTGAAGCCTCCCAGCTGAACTACTATGAGGTCAGAAGCCTTGCTGCTATATTTCACACTGCTACACTTTGCTGGGGCTGGTTTCCCAGAAGATTCTGAGCCAATCAGTATTTCGCATGGCAACTGTAAGTATGAGAGGCCAGAGGACTTCATTTGCTTAATACTGATCAGGGGACTTCAAATCAACAGTATTTTGTTACAGTTGCAATGAATAAAGTTGAAGCCATGGTGTGAATCAAGACTTTGACCAAGCTTAACAGGTAAAATACTTTTAGAGGACAACAGCTGAAAACACTACAGCAGTAGCTGAGTTTCTGAAGAAAAAGGCTCCCTCAAACAGCTCCAGGTTTCTGGGAAAGCATATTGATGGGGAAAAGGCTCAGGCATAGCTAAATGCTAGTTAGCTCTGTATAACGCGCACATGCAGCAGTTCTGCATTGATGATGATGCTCATCAGAGGTTTATCCTCCTCCTGTTTTCTAACTGTCATTTTGTTTACTTAACTAGCTCCCTAGTTTCTGCATCTAGATGTCATGATCTTGTATACATATGAAGTCTAACAGCAAGGTGGTCAGAATTGTTCACTGTTGTTATAGGTTGTACAGACAGATGATCTGGGGAGCAGCAGCACACCCCGTGTATGCTGAGGTCTCACCAAAAAAATCGTGGGAATAGAGTGAATAAATGCACTTACTGACTGATAGAGTGGGGGGGAAAGCTGACTTGTTGATAGCATAAGCTCAGTACAGGGCTTCCAGTCAGTATCGTTGTCCAGTTGCCAGAAGAATTGGAGTATCAGACTGGTTGCCAAAATAATATGCAGTGACTTTCATTTTATAAAGTTTCTCAGAAATCCCCACAGCTGTTCTACGATGGCAGTCCAATCCTGTAGAAAACTGAGGGAGCTGGCAGTTTGAACCAAGAAGAGCCAAGTCTTTTGCTTTAACCATTACCAGTCCAGTCATTGTGGTGATTGATGGGCCACTGTGAAACAGCTTTGTCCTGCTAGACACACTTTAGCAGCCAGGAGCGAGCATTTAAGCTCTGCAAGCAGTGAAAGAAAAACTGTGAGAAAGTGCCGTGTACCTATGTGCCAAGAGCTCCAGAAGAGCTTTATGCTCTAAAAAACCTCACAATTTTTGTCTTCTACAAAGGTGATGACTTTCTCTACAGCTGCAAAGAGTGTAACCTTGAAGAACTCTCCAGCCCTCTGTGCTCATGCCTTCCAAACCCCAGGCTGTGGTGCCGGGGCAGAACAGAAACCACAGGTTTTGGCCATAGCTGGGCCCCATAGTGCTCTGTGTTAGCACAGTTTCAGCTTGTGATTCTCTTTTGACCCTGTTTTTTTTTTCCCTTCCTGCAGATACAAGACAGTATCCGGTGTTTGTGGGTCACAAACCAGGGCGGAACACCACACAGAGGCACCGGCTGGACATCCAGCTGGTCATGGTCATGAACAGGACCCTCTACGTTGCTGCTAGGTCAGTAGTCCCCTGCTTGGCCGCTCCTCCCTTGCTGCTTTCAGAGGATTCTGAGTTCTTCTCTGCCGGACATGTTATTTTTAGGATTTTCTCACACTCAGAGGGAGCTTTGCAGCCTGTTAGTAAGACATATTGGAAACCTTGTTAGTCGGTCAACTAAGGTTCAGTTTTGTGAGGTGCTGAGACAGTCCTTTCAGGACTACACACCTCTGCCTTCCTTTGAGTCCGGCAAGAGGGAAGTTGCCAGAGAAATTGTTCAGCCCCGTAGAGGAGAGAGTCCATCCTCATCCTGTAATTTTGTTTGTGCACACCATTAATGACATATTTTAGAGAATGTTTCTGTGGGTGCACAAATGCATGTTCGGATAAGAGCTATTAAACTGAAACATTGCTGTTTTAGGCAAGTTTTTAATATCTTAAGACAAAAAAGAGGCAAACATGTTTGCTGCTGTTCTTTTGATGTACTCAGCAAGGTTAATTGAATTTGGTGTCTGGATTTTTTTTGAGAGCTGTACTGTGCAGATACAAGCACATGCCTTTTTGTAAAAATTGCATATAGAGCCACCCATTCAGTTCGCATAGCTCAGCATGGCACCATCAGCTTCAGTGGAGCTACACCAATTTATACAGCTGCCAACCTGGCACAGATCAGACATTAACACTTCCTCTCCCTGCCTGTTGTTAGCGAAGGAGATTGACGATCTTAGAGTGGGAATTACCTGATGGACACAGGGTAAATGCAAGAAGGGTCCAGATAAGCAAGGGTGGGTAGTCCATCTTAGGAGCTTTTGGACCCAGATCCTGTTTGGGACCTCCCCGCAAACTGCCCCTCTGGTAGCAGCTTGTTTCCTGCCGGTTTTCTGGTCCTTCTCCTCCACTGGAGAAATACACACCCTTCTGCGTGTGCCACAGAGAGCCAGGCTGTCACTGCAGATGGGAGAAGTGGTGGGTGGGATGGCCAGGAGGTGAGAGGGAACAGCTGCTGAACAGGCAGCCTCTTGCCACCAGCCCTGTCCTCAAAGCCCTTGGCAGCCTCCAGGAGCTGCCTGGCTTCCTTCTCAAAAAACCACTCCCCATCTTCTGGGTGGTCGGATGTGTCCTGTGGTGGAGATCTGCCTGTTGATCTCCACTTGGCACCAAGTAATTAGTTGTGTTATACCAGCAGAATCACTGAGTGCTATTTTTACACAGTCGTGTCCCTGACTGCAGGAAGACCACAATTCTACCTGTTGACCTACCCAGGTACTGCAGCCTTACCAGCTAAGTGCAGTTTCTTTGGGCTTCTCACATACGCCAGTTTGTACTGGGTGTACAGACAAGTTACTCTGGGTGTTTTGTTACTCTGGGCAGCAGAGCTCTACGTTCTCACTCGTGCCAAGCCCTTGCGTCACGTCCGGGCAAAAAGCATGCTTCCTTCCACAGGGAGCTGTGGTGGCGTTGGTTGTAGGGCACAAAGAGTGGGCAGCCCCACAGCAAGGCCTCCCTGCGCTTTGCCTGAGCTCAGGGCTTAGTATTTTTGCTGCATTTAGTGTGATAATGAGCAGGGCAGGGGAGCAGGCTTAAGGGTTTTGAAAGGTGGTGGCAGGATTTCCTCCTTTTCATGGTTGAGTTCCCTTTGCTTTCCTTATTTGTTTTCCTTTAAATTAGGAAATCATTTGCAGTGAGAAGGTGGTAAATCCGCTTTGTGGATTTTGCTCTGCTGTATTCATAGTTTGTTCCCAGACTGAGATTGACGCAATTAGACTGTCGCAGTGCCCAAGCAACCAGTATTACAGCAGGAAAACCCAGCTAAACATTTTGGGATGTGAAACCACTGTGTGCATAAATTATATAAAGTATGCTAGTATTTGGGGGATAGTACGTGTACTGGTATGTGAATATGCATTCTTACATATTATGTGTCTATACATTTGTATAAAACAGTTTACTACAATAAGAGTGCTTATATACTCCTAGGGTCTAGTGACCTACAAACAAGAATAAAGACCTGGTCTGTTTTGTACTTACACAAGCCCAAAAAATCTTCTTACACTTTTTTCCTATGGTAACTAAAAAAGTCTTTGACATATTCTTTTCCCCCTCCACTTGTTACTGAATAAAATCCCTGCTGGGCTGAGAAGCCTATGTGATACAAGTTAAAATTCAAAGATCATTTTTATCTTTAAGTAATAAACTTCAGAAAATGAGTCATCCTTTGATAACTAGTGTGAATGAAAGTTTATAACTGCAATACTGCAACTCCTTTAGAGGTGGTAGTAAATCCAGAGACTGAAGCAAATGTGTACACAATCAAAGGTGTTTCTCAAAGAGTTTTGTAACAAGATCCATTGAAAACTGTAGGTAACATAAATCCCTTAGCTATCATATTAGATGTTGCTCTCATGCTGGTTTTTTTAGACATTGAAATGTAGTGATGCTAAGCTTACGCTTGTTCCCAATTATCTGAAAAGCAATCAAAACAAATGAATAAACATTGAGAGTTTTTATTTTGGGGTTGTTGGGTTTGGGTTGGGCTTTTTTGTTTGTTTGCTTGTTTAGAAAATCCAGCATTTACTTTGCAGTTTCCTTGCGCAGGAGAGAACTAACTCAGATTTGAGAACCACTAACACTTGATTGCTGAGCGACTGGCGTAAAACAAAATTTCTGTCTGTCAGTTGCTTATTTTGTCATATGGGATACATGACTCCTGTATTATCTATTACCAAATAAAATTTTATGTCGCTTCGGAAAGGCTTTATTTCATATTATCAGGCAGAGATGTCCAGCCAGTATAAATTAGAATAACTCAGATGAAGCCCATGAAGCCGTGCTGTCCGAATATCTGGCTTGCAGTCTGCAAAGGACCAGCTCTGTTTTCTTTTTTCTCGTGGGAAGGGTACTCCCTCGCTGTCTCTCTCACACTCGCGCACACCCGCACACACACACCCTTTTCTAAATTTGCCATGTCTCCTCCTCCCATTGTCTTGTGAGGTGGCAGCTTTTGTTCACATTATCTGTCACCCCTCCTGTGTATGTACAAAATGGTTTATTGAGCCTGCGAAGCATCGGGATGGCTCCCTCCTCATTTGCAGTTACACATTTCCAGACGATGCACTGAGTGGCCAAGGGTCATGCACAGCCGGTGGCATTATTTAAATTCCCTTCCTCCACAAGATTATGCCATGGCAACAAAACTGGGTTCTGCTGACTGGAGGTGGGAAAAACGGAAGCTCTAGGATTAAGTCAATTTGTGTTAGAATAACTTAATTAGCAGTGAGCTGTACACATACCACAGCTCGTAGATAGTAGGAGTTGGGCAGCAGTGGGAAAAGGAGGGCAAGGACAATCCCGCATTGTCTGTGGTTAGAGAGCCCTCCCCTGAATTTGACAGCTCTTTCGCTCTCTGCTGACATTGTCAGCAACTACGTTTCACGTATGGCATGAGAAAATAATCTGTAATTTGTCTGATACTAACCCTCTTTCAGATGATCCCGTAACTTAGCATCTGAGTTTTCTTTGAACTGTTTCTTGAACCAGAAAGTAAGTCGCCTGAAAGCTGTTTTATTGAGAGTGGAACTAAATAACTCAAGCCTTATTCTGAATACCACCACTGTATTTTCTAATTGTCTTGTTTAAAAAGAAAAAATCATAACCACTGGAAAACAAGACTGATGATTAAAATCAAGAGCTGTGCTGGAAGAAGGTTTTTAGAGCTCCAGCCACACCTAATTTGCAATTCAAGGGATTTTGTTCCCACTTTTATGTAGTAGGAGTGACAGCAACAGAGAGTGATGTACATAAAAAGGGAACCGTGCAGTTATCTATGAAGCTGATATCACGCTAATAGGTAATTTTAGTCCAGCACCAACCCTGACCACTGCGCTGCCAGTAAAGTCAGGCAAATAATAAACTGAAGCATTAAACCAATCTTGGAAGTAAATGACAGCTCTGGTTTTACAGAGTCTAGAGGGGAAGAAAACCCACAACTCCTCAGTTTGGCATCTTACAAAGCAAACAGCCTCAAGCACCGTAGCAGTAGATTTTTAAAAGCCAGTTCCCCGCAACAATGCTGCCTCTTTTCTCCACGTAAGAGCAGTGTTGCTTATTCCTCTTATAGCAGTGTTTTGTGTTTGCTTTATTTAAGAGACTATCACTGTTTCCCCAAAACCCAATAACATGAAGCTAACCTTGAGAGCAGGGATTTCTAAAATGGAAACAGTCTGTGTCCTACTTTCAGCAGACCCCTCCAATGCTGTGGATCATGCTCCAGCTGCACAGCTTCCTGCACTTTGAAAAAAGCCAATGTTATTTCAAGGAAAAATTAGATGGTCAGTCTCAATTTGATGTGGCGGTTACTACAGCGTTGTGGGTTGGTGGGTTTTTTCAAATTTTAGGTTCCATACAGAGATGTCCTTGTTCTCAGCTTACACAGAGGAGAATGTTTAAACATATCTCTTTACCTGAGTAGCTGAGTCTACTTCCTCTTTCCAAGGAGAGATTGGCAGCTAATTGTAGAGAGGGACAGGTCCTCAGGAAAACAGGAAAGTAAATGCAAGCAAGAAATGTGAACTTTTTTCAGAGGAGTATTTTACAGTTTAGTTCGGCCACCAGTGTGTGAAGAGAAGAACAATTTCTGGGAATACTTTTGTGGCTGGGGGGGCTTTGCCTACCATATTGTCAATCAAATTATCACAGCTGAGGTTAGATGCATAACCTAAAAAAAAAAAAAAAAAAAAATTATAGCCTAAATTAAAAAAAATAATCTGACCTTCCCCACAATTTTGTTTTAGAAAATATTTATCACTTAACTAGCCAAAGTAAAAATGGGAGAAGTTATGTTTTACTACAGAGGTGAGAGCTGCAAAATGGAATGTCACTTATTAATATTTAATTTTATTTTGGAATTTTTTAAATATAGCAGCCTATGACTTATAAATATATCTCTGCAAAAATTGGAGTTATGACAGGAACGATGCATAACCTAAAAAAAAAAAAAAAAAGAAAGAAAGAACATTAACCTCTTTTTAACCCTGAAAGGCTAAATGTGGCACAGTGACTGCTAGCCCAGGAATCTGGCAAAGGCTGCCTAAGAACTATTGTAGCTGATTTCAGGATACGCAAAAACATCTGCATGCTAGATCATGGCATCTGCTGTAGGACCTATAGAGCAGAAATTATATGAGGCCCATCTCCTTTCCAAAATCTCATTTGTTCAAATAATTGCTTTTGGGAAAGAATCTTGCTTTGAAGTTTTGTAGCATTTCACTTTTTTTCTTAATGGGAAGGAAGATAGTTTTTCTGGGAGAAGCAGGCAATGCTGTCAGTAATGTTCCCTGGTAAGACCTGTGATCTTTTTTTGAATGGATTATGGATTATGTTGTGATAGATAGCTCTCTTCATAGAAAAAGAACTGTCTGACTACTCCATTTGACTTTGCATTCATTTGCCTTTGTTTACAGGGACCATATTTATACTGTTGATATGGACACATCACATACAGAAGAAATTTATTTTAGCAAAGTAAGTAGCTTTTATCATCATCCAGAAACCAAGGACACTAGAACAAGCTTCAAGTAAATAGGAAGATGACATTGTTTCAAACAACTTGCCAGCACTGCTGTAAAAACTGTAATAAGCAAGTAAGATGGCATTGCTAATCATATTTGGGGAAAGCTAGAATAGCAATCATGTCCTCTGTGAATTCCTGATAAGTGATTTAGCTGGGCTGATAAGCAATCCATACTGAAATACAGTGAGGTCCCTGATGGAACATCTGTCAAACATCTATTCATTTATATTCAGCAGTTTTCTATAACAGCTATACTCTCCCAATTAAGTATACTGAAACTTTCATCATAAAAAGCAAGTGCTATTTACATATTTTCATGCACACAAATTTTATTCACTCATGCAGTACTCACTAAATAAAATCTTATTATAACATCACTTTGTAGATGTATTCACATTATCTCCATGGGAAGTTACATTCAAACTAAGAAGAGCTTTGTCTGCATTACCATATTGTATATTAACATAAACATACTAGAAATAATCTCCTTTCAGCTCCTTTCCATTGCATACACATTGTGTAATATGTGCCAAACAAAGCCTTGGTCCAGCAGAAGATCATATGAATTTGGGCATTGGATGAATTCCACTGTAGGAGTGGTATAACTATGAATGATGCTGAAGATGAGCTTATGACCAATTACTCATCAAAAAGTGAGGGCACAGGCTTGTAATAGAAATAAACATTCATGGTTGCTTTTTCAGCTTGAGACCCTTCATGAATGCACAGTGCCTCAGTTTACTGATGGGAAACACTGTCAGGACTGTCGTGTGACTATAGTGTCTAAGGTGTTACTATCTTAGGCCATATGTTTTTAAATAAAGTTTCATTTTAATTAATCAGCCTACCACATTAGACCACTCCTGAAACTTGCTGCACAAAACTCCAGGCTGGGATTTACCTGTAAATGTTCTGGAGGAAGAGTATTAGCAGATAAAGTCAGCAGCATCTTGATAGGTGGAAGGCTTTCTAGGCCTGTTAGCTGACTTGAAGTGACAAAAATTACCTGAATTTGATTTCTTTGCTAATCTAAAATGTCGTCTTTCAGAATACATATTTCATTTAGAATCCAGTTAGGATTTGTAGTCCATAAATGTTTGTTCTGATTTGCAGAACAATATCAAATTAAAAGAGAGCATCTAGTACTTTTAAGAAAAGTGCACATATTTTTGAAAGGTGGCCTATTGTTGAATTCCGTTGGTTTAGGCTTTAAAAAAATGGGATAAGTTTCTAGTCTAATGAATAGATGGCAACACAAAATTAAGTGAATGCTCCACATCACCGATCTTTCATTGTTGTGGTGAATCAGTCATGGAGAAAGGGTGCAGAAAGCTTTCAGTAAGTATATGTTCAACAGCTACTGTCCCCTAAGGGACTTCTGAAATCAAATGCAACAACCTCTGGGCTCTAATTGATTTCTTTCTTGATCCTTGCAGAAATTGACATGGAAATCTAGACAAGCTGATGTAGACACATGCAGAATGAAGGGAAAACATAAGGTATGCAATTTTCTTCTCTTCTGCATCTGCCACTTTAGTTTAGTTGCTTCACTATTATCTCGGGCTGCTGTCTGTGATGTGGAATGGATCGTGCCATTCACTTCTTGCCAGTAATTGCTTTTTCCATCAACTTACTGAAGGCTTTAATTTGCAAAAGTAGTTTACTTTTAATGTGATAAAACATTATGACAGGAGCCACAGCAATATTCTGAAATACTTAAAGCACTGGGGATTTTGGACATAAAGCTTAGTGTACTGATTTTGCTTACCATTGCTTCAAAAGCTAAATGCTGCTGTCCGTCCTCCTGCAGGAATTTACTGAGAAGTTTGTGTAAAGCATCAGAAAGCATGAATGTGTACAGTTGTAGAAGGACTGTTTCTCACACCAATTTTACCCTACTGTAACCTATGACTGGCACAAGTGGTATCAGAATTAGATGCAGACTCTTTGATTCTTTACACCTGCTTCCCCTTCTAGTTACAGATGCTTTATGCCAATACATTGCATTGGTGGTGCTACTGTCTTACAGCAACATAGATGAGAAGACGATGAGATTTTTCACTCTTGAGGAAAGCAACAGCATTCAAACAAAATTCACCTATGCGAACAATAGCAAAATCTGAGCTATAATATGAATATCCTATCTTCAGTTCTTTGTAACCATTTTTAAACCACTAGAATATAAATCAATTGTGTCTTGCTCATTGTCAGTTAAACATAGTTGAAATAAAGCCCAGAATATCACAGTGGCTACCAGCCAACTTCATTTTAGACCTGACGATGAAATATCATGGCATAAAAATAAAACCAGACACCCAAAATGCAGTAGCTGAAATACTTTTTATTATTTTTCTTCAGGATGAATGTCATAATTTTATTAAGGTTCTTCTAAAAAGAAATGAGGATACGTTGTTTATCTGTGGAACAAATGCATTCAACCCTTCTTGCAGGAACTACAAGGTATGTGATCTGTTTGTGGGATTTCATTTATGCCTTGTCTTTCTGTTGGATTTATTGTGACTGTGCTGGCAACAGCATGAAGTTGTCATTCAACAGTGCATCGTTTAACTCTGTAGCATTTATCCTGACTTGTTTCAATGCTACAGACCTCAGTGTTGATTGGATTTCTGAGGATTGCTCAGATTGATTACCTACTTCTTTGCAACTCCTGCACATCAGAGTTTATTGCCACTTTGTGTTGCCCTCCATGGGTGCAGAGTCCTTCAGATGCCTTCTTGGGGATGTGGCCACTCCTCAGAAAGTTCCTCAGCTTGTCACTGATGCCCACATCAAGTCATAGACTGATGCTGAGGGTTACCTCTGGGGTAGCACACTTTAGTGTGCTGAACTGTCTCTGTTGAACTGTTCTCAATCCCAAAGCCAGTTCTCAAGACACTTGAAGGCTTAGCACAGCAAAACCTGGGAAGATTAGTGTTGGGGACCCAGCAGATAGGGAAGCTGTGGAGTTCCTATGTCACTGTGTGCTGTAAAAGTGATTGACAGCAGATCTCCACAGGGAGAGGTACAGCAGGAGGGTGATGTATTCCTCACTAGCTGGGGATCTGCAAAGCCAAAACATTATCTAGAGCAGTGTAAGAAACTGTGCTGGTCCATGGATACTTGACATTAATTCCTTGACCCCAATTTCTTCCTTTGATGTAGTGTGTCCCCATCATCTGCATTTTAACAGGGCCCATTTATTAAAATATTTCCCATTTTCTCAGGCTTGCACCAGTATAATCTGATATATCCCCCAACAGTGGATGTCTCTGAAGTAGGTTTGAAATTAGTTCACTTAGGCCCTTGATATCCAGACTCTGCTTTTCCAGGCACTGCTATGTCCCACAGGTCATTTCTCATCCTTCTTCAGGAAAAAGAAAATTCAGCTTTGCTTATGCTGCTTCTGATAAAGTCACGGCACAATTCTCATTCATTTCATTGGGTTCAGAGTTATTGTAAAAATTGGAGTAAAGACATTAACATCCAGGAAAATTACTTCCTTAGTGGTATTTGCTGTGACTGCTGCTCTTCCTTGCTTTTTCTGCAATGCTGCTTTACCTTTTTTAGCCACTGTGATGGCTATAGTCTAGGAAACAAAGGAGAGCAGTTCAGCGTAGTCTTTTCTTTCAGTCCATGGAGGAATAGTCAAATTTGAATAAAAATACAAGCCGGCATCATGGTAACTGTGTGATACAGGTAGCTGCTCTGTTAACAGCCTTTTCTTCTTTTCCTTGCATCCCACTCCTAGCATGCAATGAAGCTTCTCGGTCTCAGTGCTGTATTTAGTCTTCCAGCAGTTTGTCATTTTTTAGCTCTCCGTGCCGTTAATGCAGCTAACAAATCTCAACCAGTCCCCTTGCTAGAAAGCTGTCTTTTAATACAAATACAGATTTCCTTGGCATCCTGATGTGAGGGATATAAATGGCCCTCCTTACCCTTACTGCAGGTGTTTCATTCTCTGTGATGCATGGCCTCTGCAGACTGCCTCACCTGTTGCTGAGCTGCAGGGGCTGGATAGTGATACCTCTGGGAGTCAGCAGAAGGTCTCTCCAACACCTGCCCTGGCTTTTCCTCCATGTATTTCTGCATTATATAGAGAGAGCACTAAAGATGTGCCAAACAGAAAACCGGGCTGTCCCTCCACACTGCCAGTGGAAGTGTGGATGAGCCTGGGTGTGGGGCTCGGTGCAGGGAAAGTTGCTCAGGACTGTAACTTGTTTCCTCTCACTATCACGTGAAGTGCTTTTCAGCCCTTGAGTAAACACAACTAAATCCCTTCAGAGTGGATTTTGACAGGAAGGATACATGACAGAAAACAAATGATGACAAGTCGTCCACTGGAGGACTTGGATGCTGTAGCGTATGAGCTAAAAGTTGATTGGAGTAGTTGATGGTGCTGGGTGCGTTATTTTTCATGCTCTGTGAATCTCCACTGTATGTGATTTATACAGTATGAGCTGCTCAAGTTACCTGAATATGCTAGAAAGATTCTTATTCTTAATAAGATTTAAGATTACGAGAACCTTAAAGACGTAAGAGCTGTACCTTTCCCCCGTAGCTCACTAAACCCTCTTGAACTTAGCGTAAAGTTCATCTGTATGTTTGTATCATTATCAGTGCCCAGGGTGAATTTATTTCCCAGGAGTTACACTTAAGCCTCAGATTTTACAATTCCTGCACAGATTAATTCTTGCCTGATGGTAAGAGGATTTCTCTGTGACACAGACTCAAATGATACAGTAAGACTTGGAGAGCGTCCTTCTGAATATGCAAATCAAGGAAGAGAGCACCACTGTTGAGACTAGAGCAGAAGGATCTCCGGACTTTGGGGAGAAAAATGCACACACAGATAATTGTCCTAGTGTTGTTTCTTCTGACTGCTGTGGCTTGCAGTCTTTTCTGTGTATAAGAGCGCTTCTGTTAGATTACTGTTGAGGATAAATTTTGAATCCTTGCCAGAACCACAGACCACATAGCCTGCTACAGTTCAACAGGAAGCTTGTGTACAGATAAAATATAGACTGAAGACTTTTGTAAAACGTGTCGGGGTAAGAGTGATTAGCTCCAAAATAATGCCTGACTTATTGGATGCACTTTCTTCAGACTGATTTTATTTAACACAGTGATTTTTGTCAGGTTCTTAATTCATAGTCAGGAGCACAGTTAGAGAAAGGTCCTTCCTCCCTGCCCAGAAAAGAAGAAACACTGTCATAAGCCTCATCCTGGGTAAGAAGTTTTGTTTCTCTATCTGAGAATCTCCCTTTCATTTTTCAGATGGATAACCTGGAGTTCCTGGGAGACGAATTCAGTGGAATGGCCAGGTGCCCCTATGATGCAAAGCATGCCAACGTTGCGTTGTTCGCAGGTAAAGTGTCAGAGATAAACTTTTTGCTTTCTGTCCTGCAGCCCAGGCTTGCCATAGCACTGTGTCTCCTGAGTCCAGAATGTCAAAATCTAAAAGGTGACAAAGGGAGTGAATAATGACTAAAAATAGGGGGCATAAGGAAATCACTAGCACGGAAGCCTTCCCTTCTCTGGGATTAACTTCACTACCATAAAGATTGCCTAAAGCCTCAGTTTCCTGGTTCAATATTTCAGTATCTCCTGGCTTCATGATAATATGATGCCAGACCAATGTGAGGCACCATTTCTGGCTGCATCCGGCTTCTGCGAAAGTCAAGGAAAGTCAAGGCTTGTGTGAACTTTAAGGGGGAGCGGGCAGGATGTGCTCTTTAACAACTCTAAGCTTAAGTTAACCTTCATAATAAAAGGAAGTTAGGGAACATGCTGTGATGTCCCCTTTTCTAGATCTAGAAGGAAAAGGAAGATGACTTTATTTTAAAGCAGAAAACATCTCAATGTGGTGTTACCAGCTGTTGTAGACAAAGGAGAGAAGTGTGTTGGCTAATAATGATTTATGCTGTATGCAGCAGAATACAGTTAACTCTGATTTCTACTACAATAGTTAAAAAACGTGAGTGCTTATTAATGGGGTTAATTTGGGCTGTTGATTGTGAAATGGTATTTTTGTACCTCTCCATGAAATTCCTGATTAAATTGTTTCTTTATTGAACTTCTCTGAATGTGAACCCTGCTGATCTTTTCTTAGATTTGGCTGTAAAATAGGTGGTAAAGATAATAGAGAAGTCACCCATGATAATGTCAGTCCTCTTCAGCAGATGTGATGCTAGAAAGCAGAGCCTGGGTGCTCACGTGGAAATATGTTAGCTATTCCTCTGAAGATTTAAGAGCGTGCAAGTATTCCAGCCACTCTCAACTGAGTCTGTGGCCGAAGGGCTGTATTAAGCACTACTGTGTTTGAGGTGGCATCATCTGCCTTACAAAGGAGAGATTTTATAGCAGGTTGCATTTTTTTTTAATGCTCTATAGTGTAAATAAATAAATGGGTCCTTTTGTTTCAAAAATAATGGTGATGATGATGGTGGTAGTATGTAATTTCTTAATTACAGTCAAAGAACATAAAGTAGAAATTCTCTGATTGTAGTAGGTAATTCATAAACCATGGAAAAAGAGAGACACCTTCAGAGAAAGATTTATCCCATGTGTCTAGGATTTCCTATCCTTAGGGCAGTCTGAATCACCTTTCAGAAGAGCCTTTCTCACTATACTGGCCAAGAAAGCATTTATGACCAACTTAATGTAAACATTTACCTTGCATGCAGCTGAAGTTTGGTAAGATGACTCCCACTCTGTCACTGAAGAAGTCCTCGCATTATTTGGAAATAATATTTATAGAAATTATAATACTCTTTCATGATGATTCAGAATAAATTTGATACTGTTCAAATAAATTCTTGTAGAATATACCCTGTAAATCTGCTAGCTTCAGAAAATCAGTTTGATATGCCATACATATTGATACCCATGATGACTTTTCAGAGTGTAGTGAAAAGCAGTTTCAGAGCAGTTTAGGGCACTTATCCAGCTCATCTGAGTCTGTTGGGTGCACTTACATGAATATGGCTCTTCTTGCAGCCTGTAGCTATTACAGCTGATATGTGCGAATTGTAATTGGTCATATGGTCTTCAGGAACTTGGCAGGAAAGAAAATAAATGTGTGATTGTATTAACATGAGTTCAGACATCCATATCTAAACAATTCAGCTTTTTATTCTATTGTAAAATTGTTTTTAGTATCTGCTTTTTTTGTAATTATTTTTTCTGGTTTTGCTAAGAAAAAAAAGCCCATTTTTCAATAGCCAGGTAATGATGAGAGTTGTGGGGCTCAGAACAAAGAGTACAGTCCTGCTAATAAAAAAACAATCTGGTTTTTAAATCTTGAGGTGAAATTAAACGTTGTCTGTAAGTGCAATGAGGAGAGCTTGACCAACAGAAGCCTCTCTGCTTTGTCCTGGGTATGTCCTCAGTGCTGGTGCCTTCAAGGCCCAGCACCCAACATAATCTCTGTCAAAGGAGATGTAGGCCATTCTGATTTTTATGTAGACACAACAGAGACATAAGCTGCTGTCCTCATGCAGTGATGCTTGTGCTCCTACCAGATATCATGTTCCAAGATCTGTCTCACACATGAAAACAGCCCTGTACAGTTACCATGACCTGTAAACAGATTAGACAACAAATAGCATTTTACAATGTTGTTGGAGTTCGTGCTTTTACCTCCTGATAGTTTTGCATCTTTTGGTTGTCCTTGGGGTGCCATTTTGTAGACCCTTTCTTATCACTCGTCCTCCGGTTCTTTAAGAGAGAGGAATGCATAATTCATGTGGGAAATGCCTAAAACGCATTTTAGAAAAGAAACATAGACAGGCAATCCTCCTCGATCTCTTTGCATCCCTGTTTTGCCTGGGCTCCCTGCATACAATTTAATTTTTTGCTAGTGATCTTTGGCAGAGGAAAAGTGCTCCCAAAGGGAGAAATTTGCATAAGTGTCAGTTAGCTGACAGTCCCTAAGACCTGTCTGCTTTGCCCTCCCAGTTAAAACTAACAGTTCTGTCACAGCTTCCCCATATTTATTTTGCTCACATACATAGTCAGAATTTATGAGCATTGAACCAGAGGCCTGTGCAGGGAAACTGGATAGGGTAGTTCAGTATGACTTACCTAAACTGGAGAAGAATTGCTCCATAAGGTTTCTTCTCCCGCAGTATCCCTCTGAAAGTATCATTTTGAAAACTGGTGACTTGCTTGTTCATTGCTTAGCCCCATTTACCTAGCTGGATTTTTTTCCCTTCAGTGTTCCTAAGGAGATTGTGATGGTTTCATTTGCCCCATCTCATTTGACTGATGAGAGAAAGGAATGATATTATTTCTAATGCTCCTCTCCTCTTGTTTCTTCTTTCCTTCCTCCCCAGAGGGAAAGCTGTATTCTGCCACAGTGACCGACTTCCTTGCAATAGATGCAGTCATATACCGGAGCCTTGGAGACAGCCCAACTCTGCGGACAGTTAAACATGACTCAAAGTGGTTGAAAGGTAGATAAACAAACAAAACGAAAAAAGCGGCATCTCTGATGAGAGTCTTGGATTCCTGACACACCTCTCTGTCATTTAATTTCACCAATGCTTTCTGGCAGAAAGAAGGAACTAAATTACATCTCTTTCTTACACTGATCTGTTTATCTCTTTCCCTCTTCTCCTGACCCCAAGTTACTGGACCTGACAGAAACTGTGAGCATGGTAGATCAGGATATATATTCCAGTGAGCTTTCCAAGCTGAAATCCATCAGTTTACAGCTGTTGAATGTAAAGGTTGGAACTTGCAGGGCTTGGTGTGCTTGGGCTGTGTTTGAAAATATTCCCGCCCCAGGACTGTGTTAGGTAACAGTCAAGACTTCATGAAATATAGAGGGTTTGTCCTGAAACGTTAAGATTCATCAATGAAAATAAAATTATGGGAATATTGCACAAAGCCTTTCTTTTATGGATCTTAGGGACTGTACAGCTGCCATTGAATTAGGCAATTTCTGTGCTCTAAATGCCCTCATTGTTAAGAATGGTGCTGTTTAGCTTCACGTAGGCGTTATGAATAGTTAGCATTTGGAATGATTTTAACAGGGAGCAAAGCCATAGTTTGAAGTCTTTTTCTGCATGCAGAAATGTTTTGCCAGGTGTCAACTTTAGCTGTCCCACTTCACTTGCTGCTACAGACACGTGTGGGCAGAAACAGTTACATGGTTGTTATTCCTTCCACACACAGCCTGCATGCCATAAAGAGCACTGCTTGGACCCCTCAGGCATACCATTATATATTGCCGCTTTACCTTTCTCGTACACCACGCAGGGCAGATGTATTGGTGGCAAATGCTTGACTACCTTGCAGTGATGCTGCACAGGCTTGTCCCCAGCTGTCCTGTCCCCAGACAGTGATTCTCCTGTGGTGGTGATGTTGCTTGTTCTGAAAACTGAGCAAGTTTGCCTAATGTGGGCATTTCACCTTCGGATGTTTAAGTGTGAATGTATTTGGCTTCTCTTTGCATGCTATATGCTGTACGTGGTGCGTAAATAGGATGTCTTGGGTTTTTTTCTAGAACCCTATTTTGTCCAGGCAGTGGACTATGGCAATTACATTTACTTCTTCTTCCGGGAAATAGCAGTGGAGTACAACAGCATGGGAAAGGTAAGGGCAAAAACATTGCCTTGAATGACTTTGTCAGATTCAGGAGGAGGAAAACATATGCTATTGGACCAATGCTGTTAGGAGTGACCTTGAAATGAGAACCATAAATCATGATGACAAGGTCATCATTTTGAGAAGATTCCTATCGCTCAAGCCAAAAGGTTGGTTGGAGTGAAACATTGCACTGTCTTGAAAGGAAACAGGGTGGTTTCTTACAGTGATGGTGTATGCTGGAATCTCTTTTCTCAAATCATAAAAAGCACAAGGCAAATGTAGTTAGTTCAGCATAGTAGGTAATTGTTAAAAATTTTTTCCAAAGCAGGGACATATTTTTCTTTAAGAAATCTGAATTGGAGTACTGAGTAAACAGGGGCAGGAATTTTGTGCTCTGCCGTTCTGCAAAGAATAATTAAACACTTTCTGCATTTTTGCTAATTTCACAACAGCTTTCTGACTAAGCAGTCAGAAAAGCTGACCAAGATCACAAAGGTGGAGGGCAGGAATAAAAGCCCAGCAAGATTTGCATAGTTTTTAAGTGCTGAAAACACAAGAGTCAGAGCAGGCAGCATGGGTTGCAGGGATTGTGAATATAAAATGTGCTTTTGTTTGGGGAAATAGAAAGCTAAGCAGTCTGTATGGAAATGAGTTTTATATGGGTCGAGAACAGATCTCCTGAAGGATTTACGGCTGTATAGTAAATGCCACAGCCTTATCTTTTATAGCACACTGTTCCAAAGCTGAGTTTTTCTCTGTTTCTTATTTGTCACAGATTATGGAAACGTGGGATTAAATTAAGCACCTTGCTGTGTTATTCCAAATATTTTAAAAGCAAAATTCTAACAAAGTCTTTTAGTTCAAACAAACATTTCATTTTCTCCATTATTTTTGCTCGACTCCTTCCAGGTAGTTTTCCCAAGGGTGGCTCAGGTTTGCAAAAATGACATGGGAGGATCTCAGAGAGTGCTGGAAAAACAGTGGACTTCCTTTCTCAAGGCTCGTTTGAACTGCTCAGTTCCTGGTGATTCACACTTCTACTTTAACATACTGCAGGCAGTTACAGATGTTATCCATTTCAATGGCCGGGATGTTGTTTTAGCAACCTTCTCCACTCCATATAATAGGTAATAGGCACAATAACCTTTTACCTTCTGTTTCCTTTATGTTTTGCTTTTCACTGCAGTTTCTTTTCACTTTATGAAGGTACAAGAAGTGATTGCTCATACAATGTAATTATTATGTACCACGCGCTTACTGATAGTTTGTGTTTCATCTTAAGATAACCTGGTATTGCTTACTGCATTTTATATCTGATAATTTAGAGCAGCTTTCAGCCATTTACTATCTGGACACGTTCCTTGGACATACTTTTCTTTACATGGGAATAATTCAGACCGGCCACCAAGAAGTTTTGCAGCATGTAACTTGCAGAATGTTATTCCAAAGAGAAAATATGATTTTTTTTTTCTCACAGAGGAAGGACTTGGTCTGTCCTATTTACATCTAAACCCCCAAGAACCACGTTAGTACTCCTTCCCTCTATTTCATGCATCCCTACTGACTCTCGCATTTTCTCCTGGGAGGGCCAAGATCCTACGCTGTCCTGATGGCTGGGGAGGAGTGTCCCCAGAACACCTGTATTTCATTGTTCACGTGGTTTTCCAAAAGCATCGGTTCATCTGCAAAGAATTTATTACCATTGCACATTATAACATGTTTCTCCAGAAGTTATTAGAAGAGTAACTGTATCTAATTATTGAGGTCTCCCAGAGAAGTTAAAAAAATAGTAGCATTCTAATGAAAAAATATATTGCTGTTTCACAGAGCAATGTTTGAGCTGAAAGGGGAACTTTATTGCTGGAATTCATCTGGTTTTGCTGTACACTCGCCACTTCTTGTCAAAGCCTGACCTCAGTGAGGTCATGCACAGAACTGACTTCAAATGAGAGTAAGCCCAGGCCTGTAATGTACAATCGCTGCTTTTGACATCAAAACAATAGGAACTGCAATGGAATAATTATGCTACCAATAGGGAATAAAGATTTAAATTAAGATGATCTTTTTTTTAAACTGGCTTAATAAAAACAAGTGAACAAACAGAGATTCAGCATCAGAAAATAGGTTGTATCTTGAGATTATCTCAAAATTGGGATTGTTCTCCCGCTCTGCTAGTATTTCCTGTGGTGTGTCATGAATAATACTTTTTCTTAAACCCTGCATTTTAAAACCTAAGCACTTGGTGTTAAAATCAAGGTACTATTTTATTGGCCTCATTTTTTGCCAGACAGGAACGCCCATAGGCTTGGAGACACTTCATTAACAGACCTACCTCTGACATGGATGCATGTCTTTCCTTCCTCCTCCACTGAGGAAACGCTGCAACAAATATCTTCGATGTCTGGAACAAAGCTTCTCCCTAGAGTGAGCTGGAAGAGATTCCCCAGTCTAACCTGAGGTCACCCAGGGTAGGAGCTGGTGATGGGTTGTAGTCCAGTGGTTGGGAGATGGCTTGGCTGTGACCCACAGTACTCCATCTGTATGGCTTTATGACACTGAGCACCCACAAATTGCCATCCTCAAGAGTAAAAGCTGTTGCAGTCTTCTCACCGCAGCGATCCCTCCATCACTGTGGAGTTATGTGTTAAGCGCAGTTCTCAGCGCTTTTAGTTCTATATGGTACACCTCAAGATTTTAGGGTTGTTTTTTCTTTAAGGCTTAATTCAGCAAAGTGCAAAATCTTCTTGCTGGAGTGGTTCTTCAGGTGTCTTTTAGGGTGAGGTCCTGTGTGTGGCCAAATACACCCTTGCAACTCCTACATCGACATATGTGTGGCTGCCTCCATTTAAAACTCTTGCTGTGTAGTATCATGTTAACATAGAGCTTTGAAGTTTTCTTCCATATAAAAACACAATCTGTGGAGATCAAAGTAAGACTAATACTGTCTCCCTACTTGTTGTTTCCTTCAGTAGCAAGCATTATGAAACCTTCTAATACTCAGTTATTTTCCTATCAATGTATATATCTTTATGAGTTTAGTTTTATTCTCTGTAACAGTATTATAGTTCCTACATTTTTTCTTTGGTTTATAATAACCTACTAGCTAAAAGCAGAATTGAAAGCCTCAGCCAGCTGGGTTCATGCTATTTACCTGATAAAATCAAGCAGTGAAAGTCAGACACGAATACAGTAGTTCATGTGTAAAAAAATGAAAGGTGGATAAATGAATAATTCATGCTTCCAAGTGACTGACCGTGGGAAACCCCTAAGCCTTTCAGAACGTATGTAGTAAGGATATAATTGTGTTTAGACAATGCTATCGTGCAGTTGCATGCAAATAATCAAAAAGTTTAAATTTACAACTTTATGATCTAAAAATAAAATTGAATTTGCTTCTATAAGCTCTTTATGTCTCATTGAGTTAAGCCAATTCCTGAGCATAGTTAACTCCTTTCTGTTGGGAAAAATTGGTGGAGGTCAGGCTGCGGGAGGATGGAGTAATAACTTGTAAATGCCAGGTAAATGGCACATTGCAGCATGCTCCCAGGTTGATCAGCACCAACTTCTGAACTGTCTGCAGTGTATTTTTGAGGCATGACAAGGACTGTGAGAATTAATACTGAGAGATGTTATGACTTACAAGAAGTTAAATTTCCAAATAATGGGCTCTGAATGAGACTGGCTATTACTCCTCATGCATCGCCAGTGGTACGCAGAGTTTCCCAGATTCTTTCCCTTCTTCAAGATTATTGCAATTACTTCTTTCTATAGAGGCTTTGAAACAAATTGTGCTGGCAGGAGCTGTCTGCTGATTGGTATATTTCAGGCTTTTCCATGGGGCTGGCTTTTCCTGTCAATACTCGGAGGTTACAGAGTTCAGGATTGAGTAGCCTGTGACAGGAAGACTTCTATACAGCATGTTTTTCACTCAAGATTTTATGCATAACTGCAGAATGAGTAACAATTTCTGGGAAATGTCACTTTGCAGCATCCCTGGCTCTGCAGTCTGTGCCTATGACATGCTTGATATTGCCAATGTATTTACTGGGAGATTCAAAGAACAAAAGTCTCCAGATTCCACATGGACACCAGTTCCTGACGAACGAGTGCCCAAGCCCAGGTACGTTTCATGTATAGGGATCTTGTTCTGTTCTGCATGCAGCACAGAGGGTTTTGACAATTTGAACAGCCTTGTAAGGTGCAGCTACAATTGAAGATACATGTCGTAACGGTAAAGTAGAAGTTGAGTTGCATTTAGTTCTAAGGTATGCAAGTATGAATTTTTCCACTTAAACAAGATTTGTGTAACATAAATCAGGTCAGCATCAGATCTACTTGGTCAGAATAATCTATCACTTAAGAGTGGTGTGAGTTACACACCTGTTGCAAATTGGTTCAGTAATGGATATATCTCATTACAAAGCCTGCGCCAGTTCTGCGGTTTGCTGTTCTGCAGTTAACATGCAATTTATGTGCCACAGAGGATGCATCATGGGGAGGAAAAAACAGCATTCCATCAAAATGGAGATTCAGTTTACCTCATTCCTCCTATGAGTTGTTTTCCCTGCTTCCACTTCCCTCCTGTTTGCATGTGACTCCTCTCTTCATATTTCCTACAAGCACCCATTTCATACAAGTTGCTGTTGACAGCCACTTGTTAACTCATTTACACCAGTTGCATTTTGCTCTGAGAATATGTTATGTATGTTTTACATTGCCTGTGATACGTTGCATAACTTCAAAGGAAAAACACATCTGAAGCTCTGTGGTGGCAACTGAGCTTCTACCTAAATCCGAAGTTGGCCCATCATGTTTTAGAGTTGCCGAGTATAGTATTCCTGTGCTGTCTTTATTCTGAGGTTGTCACTCAAGAGAAGAGCCTGGAGGTGATTGGAAGATCTGGTAAATTCTGTGTCTGTTTTCAGTCTGAGCCTTAGTAAGGCACCTCCTAGCACTGTTGCTGGGTTTTCTTCTCCTTTTTGCAGTGTTTCAACAACTTGTTGGCATGATGGGCTGCCTTGGTAGTGCAAGGCTGCATGAGGGCTCCAAGGTCGTTTGTTTGGAACTTACTCAGATAAAGAGTACTGGCAGGGAAGGGGGAAAGGAGAAAGAGAAATCTTCTCTGTCAGTAGGAAGGAAGAGAAAATTGCATTGTGAGTTTGTGGGATGAGCCAATAGCAGGCTAACAGTTATGGTGAAGATAATATTGCTCCTTCTAAGTCAGTAGGAGATAACATGAACTGAATTGGTGAACACTGTTTCATGTAACATTTGGCCATCAATCTGCTTAATAGAATTAATCATTACTTCTAACTCATGTTGAAATGCTTGAGAGGCACAAGATGCCTTTGCAATAAGGTCATTTTTGTTTGGATATCTCAGTATGGTACAGAAACATTAGTGCTCCTATTGATCCTAACATTTCTCAGAAACATACTGGAGCCTTTCAGGGGCCTCGCTTCCTTTTTTGGCTGAGGTGCACAGCAGGGTTTACTCAGTTTTATGTTTACTCAATTAAACCAGTTTTGAGATTAAAACAGGATTAATCCAATCATGTGATTAGGATTTAGGAGGAAATAGGCCTCCAGATTAGATACACAGAAACCCTCGGCAGCACAGTGCCAGAAGGCTGCTCCCCAGAGTTCTCTGGGAATATCACTTCATGAATCAGTGCCCTTGCAAGGACCTAGGAGACCGGTGATGCCCTTGGTTTCTCCTTCTCTCTCTCTGTTGCTAATTCTATATGCAGTTACAAGACAACCAAAATCTTTTGGATAAGAAGAGGCAGAGCACACAGTCTCTGCGTGTAGTGTTCATTGTGCAGCTGTGTGGGACCAGACTCATTGACCCAGCTAGTCCCCTCCAGTCCTGGGCTACCTTCCGACATAACGTTTAGTTACCTAAGGTTTGAATATTTATCTAAATCTGAGTGACAGATATGATAGGACCAGTGCTATATTTTGTTCAAGTTGCATTACTCTGTTGATGACAGTGGCTCTACCCATGTCAGAGCAGATGAAAATTGGACACTGCAGCGTGTTTATGAGTGGGTGGTCCATCTTTCATCTTCCCATCTCACAGTGGCTCAAAGGCTTGAAGAATCATAATGCTCTAGGAAATGGGATCAAATGGACCTTTTGTTGGAGAAAATAACCCACAAAGTATTAATAACAGGCAAAGCATTTTGCTGCTTCCTGTGTAGAGTTGACCTGTCCAGGCAGGAAGGTTAAGTTACCTCTGAGGAGCAGGATAGATTTTAGGAATCTAAATCTGAGCAGATTTGCATTTAAGTTGTCAAAGAATGATTAGATAACATTTCAGTGAAAGTCCTCAATGTGCTACTGTACTTAAATCGTCTCATCCAAGTTGAAAGAAGGCTAAAACCAATGTTTACACGGATGCTTGCTGGGTTGTCTTCTCCAATAGTTCACTTTCTACCAGACAGGACTGAAAGCAGCATTCTTTCACATGTGCTAAAAAAATTAACTTCCTTCTGTATGTTAGGGACTGCTTTTATTCCAGGAAAGAGCAGTCAAGTAGACAAGTTACAGATCAGAAAGCACCTGTGCCCAGTGGGCAGCATCAAGCCAAATGCACACATGCAATGATTAGGTTCCATGTAAGTGGATGAACTGCAAACTGTGTGTGTCACACTCCTGCTGAAGAAATGTCTTTGTGCTTTTAGGTGACATGTTAAGTCCTTTTGAGTGGAGGATAGAGCAGGATTTTAGGCTTGCCCTGAGGGGCTGAACAAGTCCACCAGACTTCCCAATCCTCCATTTAAACCCTTGTAATACACATCAGATTTCACTGAGGGCCTCATTACAAAAGGAGATTTGCACTAGGCATCAAATAAGTGTTCTGGCTTTACCCTCTTGTTTTATTTAGGCCCGGTTGCTGTGCTGGCTCTACATCATTAGAAAAATATGTAACCTCTAATGAGTTCCCGGATGATACTCTGAACTTCATCAAAACACATCCACTGATGGACGAGGCTGTACCTTCCATTGTCAATCGACCCTGGTTCCTGAGAACGATGGTCAGGTATGTACCTCCAAGTGGACTCTTGTCCTCATCGTAGCTGTCAAGTTGTGCTAATAGGCTTGCTCAGAATACTCTCAAACTCTGTAAACATCCTCGGTGTGCTGGGCATGAATCCAGCTAGGAATGATGGCAGCACTGAGCAAATGCTGCAGAACTCCCTGAGCAGCTTTCAAGATAGGAAAAAACCTCAGCCCTTTCCAACCACACTGTGCTGAAACGGGATCTTGAAGGAAATGCCGTGCGGGGAAGGTTGACCCCCCTGTTGGCTTATGGGTCAGTGTTTGAGACAGCTCTGTAGAAAACTTTGGGCAAGGATCAGCAGACAGCCCAGGGATATGTACACAGGATATAAACATGCCTGCCAGGATATGTTCACAGGATATGAAGATGTCTGTTGGGATATGTACTGGTATGTTTTAATGTTTACAGAAGTGTACACGCAGAAGTAATCACATAATCTGTATCCTTTCTATGGCAACAAGAGAAAAATAATAATGAAGAGATTTGAACAAAGACTCGTAAATCAGCGAGCCTCAAATACACCATCCCCTTCCTATCAAAATACATTCCCACTCTGCTGTGGTCACTATACTACTTATCTACCCTCCAGTTGTGAACAGAATAATGTGACCAACTTTTGCCATATTTTCCTCTCTTCCTCCATACAAGGGTAGAGTTTTGTGCCGGGCAGTGTTTAGCTCTGGAAGGGTCTGACTTAGTTTTACTAATGTATCTTCTGTCAGGTTTTTATGTCAGGTTGTGTACCTCCAACCAAAGACGAGAGCAGCAAGCTCTGCGGAGTGCTTTCCTTTGATTGCCGGTACCAGATAACTGGTACCAAATCACCAGTACTCGTTTTCAATGTTGTGTCAATCCCAAGATTCAATATCATCTCAGCACTGAACTCACTTAGTGGCAGTTGTGTGATTATTTTTAGTGAGGTAAAATGGCATTTAGCATCTCACTATTGCACTCACACAGCTTTTCCTGCCAAAAAAGTTGAATGTAGATCAGTTATCATTATTGCTGCTTTCAATGTGACAGAGCTCGAAATTAATCAAAAATTTCACTGTGCTGATTTTCTTTCCCTGCCTGAAGAAGTCACCAGGCTAGTACTTTGCTTTTGATTGGAAGGATAATTCCTAAATGGCCTCAGACTTTTAGCACCCCTTCAGCTTTCTGCGAACACTTCTGCTAGCTATTGGACATATGGACGTGCAGACAAACACACAAAAATTCGCCACCATTTCGGGAGCCAAACTAGTACAGTCTGTGTTGACTTGTAGGGTTATTCAGCTAAGAAAAGTGCTTAAATATATTATATGGTTGCTAGAAGGCTACCCCACAGTTATCTGAACTGTGCTGATTTCTTTCCCTGCCTGAAGAAGTCACCAGGCTAGTACTTTGCTTTTGATTGGAAGGATAATTCCTAAATGGCCTCAGACTTTTAGCACCCCTTCAGCTTTCTGCGAACACTTCTGCTAGCTATTGGACATATGGACGTGCAGACAAACACACAAAAATTCGCCACCATTTCGGGAGCCAAACTAGTACAGTCTGTGTTGACTTGTAGGGTTATTCAGCTAAGAAAAGTGCTTAAATATATTATATGGTTGCTAGAAGGCTACCCCACAGTTATCTGAAGTGGAAAAAGTGATAAAATAAATGGCAATCTAATCCCAAGTAATGCAAAATGCTGTATTGTTACTCTAGATACCGCCTGACCAAAATTGCTGTGGACTCTGCTGCCGGGCCGTATCAGAACTACACTGTGGTTTTCTTGGGATCAGAGAAGGGAATCATCCTGAAGTTCTTGGCACGGACAGGAAACAGTGGTTTCCTAAACGATAGCCTTTTCCTGGAGGAGATGAACGTTTACAATCCTGAAAAGTGTGTATCTGATTCTTTGTACTCATGTATGGGTGACTTTGAACTTCCGATTTCCCAGAGAGTAGGTTGTCCCACGAAAAGGGAAGTGGTTAGAGAAGCCAAGTTTTTTGAGTAATATTAAATTGTTTGGGGAGGGGATGTCTGCTTATCAGTCTCTACATTGCAATAAGATATTTTTCGTTCAGTATGTGTAGAAAATAGTCCATCCTATGCAGCAGTTGATGGATAATTAAAAGTGAAATTCTGCAAAGGAAGATTAATTTTCTAATCCTATAAAAACCTGATTCCTCTCCAAATAACTCAACAACCAGCAAGCCGCTCTCCAAGGGAAGTTTCCTGCATTTCAGCCTTCCTCAAATATGCCTAAGGGGGCTTTGAAGTGGGCCATAATCATGCAGAAATTTCAGCTACTTTGAGTGCTGGAGAAGAATAAACACAAAAAGTGAAGGGCCCTCAGAAAGCTTGTCTGGTGTGCTGTCTCTCGCCACTTCTTATTCCCCTGTTCCATGCATTTTTAATACTCGCTTATATGTCTATCAGTGTTTTTAGTGGCTATTGTGTGTTCTTTTTCCTTGGCTTGTTCAATTTGACCTTTCTCAGGGTTTTTTTGTGGGGTTTTTTTGGGGGGGGGTTTCAGCTTGAGGAATCATTAAGTTTTCATCTGGTTTCCCAGCAGAACTCATTTATAACCTTATCTCACATTTTTCTGAATCAGGTGCAGCTACGACGGTGTGGAGGACAAACGGATAGTGGGCATGCAGCTTGACAAGCCCAGCAGCGCTCTGTACATCGCCTTCTCCACCTGTGTCATCAAGGTTCCCCTGGGACGTTGCGAGCGTCACAGCAAATGCAAAAAGTACGTGTTTTCTGGTGGCTGTCAGAAGCCTGCGCACCAGGTGTGGGGAAGGCAGGAGCACTCATGAATGCCACCTTATGCTCTTCTTTCTCAAGGGCCTGCATAGCATCCAGAGATCCCTACTGCGGATGGGTGAAGGAGAGTGGGGCGTGCATGCAGCTGGTCCTTGGCTCCAAGTGAGTAAGGGCTCTGCCTGGATGGCCCGTGAAGCTCTGGTGGTGGCACCGGCCAGTCTTGGGCAGAGCTATTTGAAACATGGGACACTTAGGGAAGGAAAATGTGGGAAGTTTTTGTTTCTACCTTATTTGCATTCACCTCTGAAATGTCTCACGAATTTTTTTGATGTGAACTCTCAGCTGATTGGTAACTGCTGAAAGAGGAGGAAGAAGAAAATGAAAGAGCTGTACTAAGGTCCACGTGTTGTTGAAAGGAGGGAACTGGATGGGTATGTCTGGACCAGCTCACACTGGAGCCATCACAGCTGATTAAAGAGGCAATAGAATCCCAATTAAATTACTGAAGCAATTTGTCCACTGAAAACAAAACCAGTCCTTCTAATTTACTGTGCATTACTAAGAGGAATCACAGAGCACAGTAAAAGCTTAAAGCAGATTCAGAGAAGTGCTGGATCTCCCCTTGCTTAACTGTAGAATTTAATTATTTTACAATAATGAAGGTCTGTGAAGGTTTGTTTAAATGTGATTACTAAAGCCTCCTTGCAGGGAGCAGACCCACTTCAGACCTCTCATTTCTTGGCCACATCTGACACATCTCACACGTGCCCACTCTGAGGTACAGCTATGCTTCCTCAAGGTAGTGGTGTAAGTGTGGTGCAAACATCACACAACCTCAATAGCCCCAGAGCTGGCCCCGCTTAACCCTGCTTCTGTATAGGTCTGCGGTATATAATGGATGAGTTACCATCCCTGTGCTTGTGTCATGTTCTTAATTTGCTATTTCAATTCAAATTGTTTGTCCACTGGGGATGCTATAGCTGTATCTGTCTGTATATGCTTTACTACGAGAGTGTGGACTATTTCTGACTAGACATTTGGTAGAATAATGTTGAAATAATGGGTCCGTATCAGGTTTTCTCAGCATTCCCAAGGCGCTTGAGTCTTTTTGCATTTCCATGGCAAGCTGTAGGGGACTTCTGTACCTTACTCTTAAAAGCAGCTCCTGTGTTTATCAATAGATCCATCGAGACAGAGGCAGCACAGCTTGCGGTGCTGCAGTCCAGAGGCGAGCAAGGCAGGTCACTCTCTGTCCAGTGCATAGCCCTTAGGAAGGGGATCCAGATCAGCTGTAAAGATGTCTGGTGAACTTCTAAAGTAGCCAACAGGAGGCAGAGATGTTAGGTGCCCTCCTGGAGCAGGTGACAGTTGAGCAGGAGTTTTAAGAACATGGAGTTGGGAATGAGGTGCCTGCAAGGGTAATTATGCCTCAAGGGCAGGATCCTAACTAATGTAGACAAGGGCTTGTGTTGGTGGTTTTCCAAAGCTCTTGTCATTTGCCTTTGACCGTACAGGAACTTGGAAGAACAGCTTCACTAGTTATCAAAAATCACAGGCAGAGGTTAGGAGCGTAAACTGGGCATGTCAGCTAGAAAAGCCTATGAGTGTTTTTCAGTAGGGCCCCTTGAGTTCAGTGGGATACTTTCTGTGGACTGGACCTTATGCCTTGCAGCCTCGTCCAGCACAGTACATAAATGATCGCTGAAATGCAGGTTGTCTTCCCCCAGCACAGTACCTACCTAATGGGTTAGCTTCCTTCTCACATCAAAGTATCAGTGCACCTTGTCTCCTATATGGACAAGTTAAGGTAGGATCATAATTGCTCCCGATAATGTCATATATTATAGAGTTAACCATTTAAAAAATATGACTCTATTTGCCTCCCTTAACAATGAGGCATGCAGTGGATTTTAAAAATGTAATACTAAAAAGACAAAGCATCATCAGAAGCCAAGAAATAATTAAGCAACGATGAATAACTCGAATGTCTATGTTGCAATTTTTCAGCCTTTGTGTGGAAGTTCCAAAGAAATGGCCAGTTTCATGGCAGGGCTTTATTTCAGTTGCACATGTGATTTCTTTCTGGTAGTGCCTGTGACTGTTGTTATTCATACTGTTTTGTTTCTTTGTATTATTTAGACTGGCATTTGAACAGGACGTAGAACATGGCAATACAGATGGCCTGGGTGACTGCCAAAGTAAGCAAAGCTTTTACCCTCTATTTACCGTGTGTCACAGCATCCTTCTGAATGCCTCCAATCACCGTTACCTGTCGGGCATTCTTTTGTAGCAATATAAGCCACAACAGGGACAGCAACTGCGGCTAGTGATGCAGGTTCAGAAAAGGAACGGTTGTTTAAATGTATTTAAAGAAAATAGCCCAGTTGGTGTAATTTATACAAACACCAGACTTCAAAGCAGTTATGTAGTAAGAACACCTCAGTTCCAGAGGATATTGATTATAGCAATGACATAGTGAATTGGGTGTTCATTGTCTTTATTAGCCATAGTGGTTGGGTTGTTTATGTAGATGTACAGAACTGGCTTGGTTTCTTGGTGTAGACTGTGACTTGGACTACATTCCCATGCCACCTTGTGTGAGACAGTGAAATACATCTTCAGCTTTGGATCCGGATCAAGAAGTGGGAACTAGTTAGTTTGTGAATCTTAGTGGATTTTACACACAGGCTGAACAACATAGTGGTATTAAGGGTCAGGTACTACTGACCTCGCCTAAGATATTTTAATTGTAAACCTTAGGTACTGACAGCGTGAGTTGGAAGCTTAAACACAATCTTTAAACATTTACATTTTGCTCTGAGGTGCTTAAAAGTGCACAGCTTGCACTGCATGCAAAGAAACCTTGCACGCCGATTTCTGAGCCTTCAGGTATACCAACATCTGTGTTCAGGACAGCTCTCGTTCCAAACGTTCTTGCCAAGGTTGGTTTAATTCTGAGCCCCAGATATTATTTATAAACCTCATGAAATCAAGAATCACATTCTTTTCAGTGCAATTTGCACTGATGCCTGTAGATGCAATAAAACTGCTGAAGCTGAGGAAGTAAGGTACAGTGAGAGAGTCATTACTTCTGGAATACAGAGCAAAATAACAGAGGGCTGGAGTGTGCTGTGGGATACAGTGCAAGCCAGCTGCTCTGGAGAAAGCCAGAGCCTTCTCATGCCTTGTGTGTCCTTGTTCAAGAGCCATTTATTACTGTGATCACTGTCCTTGAGGGAGTACAAGGATTTCAGCCTCTGCAAGCCCTCCATCTCAGCTACACCTCCCTCTGCCTCCGCCCTAAGATAGGGTTACGTAGGCTGCCTCTTAAGTTTTTTGAAGGAGGTGTACACATAGTCCCTCCTGTGCTCCCTGTAAAATGGGTTAGCACCAAAATCAGGTCAGTTCCCAGCTGGTGCAACTTTGCCCTTTTCAGCCAGTTCTGCTCTCCTTGAGCAAATAGGTTAGACAGGAGTGGAGTGTACCTGGTATCAGTTAAATATAAAAGAAGGGTAGGAAATTATACAGAAACAGCACATTGTGCTCACGGAAAGAGATCTGCTCCTGTGCAGACAGCAACAAAGCCCATACCCTGCTTAAATCCCTCTTTAGCCCTGAATGATGCATTGAACCTTGACACTGCACAGGGGTAGATTTCACTCCCTGCTAACCCAGCTGATCTTATTACTTCATGTGGTATTGGGTCATGTGAGTTTTGTCCTCATTGACTCAAGTTGCTGGCTGCATCACTTGTAGTGCCTTGCATTAGATTAGGATTTGATCTTGCAAAGAAAGCCATGGCAGGGACGACACTGGCCTTCCCACTTGGTATCCTTTGTACAGGGCTGGTCATGAACACTTTCAAAGCTAGACATTGTTTTCAGGTATGTCTGAATATTAGTTTTGCCTACGTCCTTAGCGTACTAATCACGTACATATAAGTATCAGCTGAAGCATAGAAGGTTGCTAGCAGCAAACTATTAAAAAGAAAAAACGAGAGAGAAATAATCATTTTTCCCCTGTTATTTGTCTTTCAGATTCCTTCGTAGCCCTGAATGGTAAGGAAGTTCTTAGTTTCATTATTTACTGACAGCAAATCCGTTTTGGAGGAATCACTTTTAACTAAACTTTTAAGTATTTTCATACTTTTGTTTTATTTAATGTTTCTTCCCAATTTATTTTGTTCATAGACATTTCAACTGCTTCACCTGATCGTGAAATGTCTTACGACACAGTGTATGGTCAGTTTATGGGTGTTTTTAAAAATTCTCCCCAGATCCTTGTGTTAGCTAGTAGTTCCTGTACTCAAATAGCAATTACCCTTTTTTACTTGTTTTGTCTTGTTTTTGAGGGCCTGATTCACTAATCACAACTAGGATTAAGTCATACCTCTTGATTTTCAATCCCTCCTTTCTAGTCCTCCCTCAAAACTGTCTCCATTGAATTAAAGTCGGATATGGCCTATTTTAGTGGCACGCCAGCAGACATGATTAAGAGCATGCTTCATCTAAACACTCAGGCAAATGAACACTTGGGTACAGTGATGGATCTTATCCGTTCACCAGGAAAAACAAGATAGCAGCTCACATCCCACTCACGAGTCATCCAGACTGGTGTCATGACTGCTACAGCAGCCAGTCAGAGATACCTTAGGGAAAGGAGCAGAACTCTCCCTGGGTTACAGAAAGATCTCTCATAAGGAAAATTAACCTGTTACCCATGTCAGTTGAGACTGGGTTATGCATCAATTCCTGAAAGTTCCTGTAACTTCTAGGGTGAGTCATTTATGTTGTCCATGCTTGCAGTATCTTAATGCCCGAATGGTGCCTGGTCTGTAAAAAAAAAGGGATTCACATAGCAAATTAAATGACCTAAGCTGAAGAAGAGTATTTCTGCAAGCCTAGAGTAGCAGTTTCCCATGAGGCAGCTGCTAATCTATGCTTACAGTACTTTCCACCACTTTGTTCTGTATATTTGGAAGTGGATTGCGCTGGTACTTGGAGTGCAGAATAAATGTCTTCATGAGGAATTATTGCAGAATAAATAATCACTTTAAATTCAAACCTAGACTTATATTGCAATAGTTTCTCTTTATAGACATCCTGAACAAAGACAAGTACTCAGAAGCTAAGAGGATGTGTGGTATTGCTCCCAAGTGAAGTCAATGGCAAATTTCCATGTGGTATGGGAGCTTACTTGTGAAGTTGCTTTCAGGCTGTAGAAGACTAGCAGTTTCTCAGAGCTAGGGCAAATTCAACATGTTTGGCTGAATGTAGCAAGAGGTAGGTTAGTGTGTGGTTGCAATGAACATTTAATTGATCCCTTCATCTCATGCCTGCAAAATATGTAGGTACAAAGCAGAACCAATGACAGCTCAGTACAGCAGTATATAAATAACTGGAGGCACAGTAATACTGTTCAACATTTGTAAAAATAAAATCAAATTCCCCATGTTGTTTATTACCAGGAAATGGAAAACATGCAGGTGAAACTTGTTTGAAAGTACGGTAATGAAAACCAGTGAAGGGAATATACAAAATCAAAGACAAGTTGAGACTTAATAATGTATAGAAGACTCATGGTTTCATCTGCATATACAGCTTGTACTTTCTTTCATTTGAAAATTGCTATATTTCCAATGCACAGAGTAGTAATTAAAGAACAGTAATAATAAAATCCATACTGCTGAATGTAAAGAAAAATAAAATGGCCTTAGGAATAGTGCTGTTGTGCCAGAAATGTCCTAGGTTCCCTGCATCTAAGCGCATTCATAGGCTGCACAGTTACAGCTGTGAGGCTGTGGTGCTGGATCCCGTCAGCTACCATATTAGTAGGCACTTTAGCAAAAGCTGATATTTTAATCTGACCAGGAAAACATAAAAATGGTTCAAGTGAGCAGCAGAGTGAAAAAAGCTGCAGTCCCAGGGAGAAGAGGTTACAAAAGGGGTCCATTCTACTGTCCCAACACGTCAAGCCCAAAGATAGATTCCATGAATTAACCCAGCTCTTCAAGGAGGACCCTACTGCCAGATGCAATGGAGAAATGCTGAGCCAACATTAACACTGGTTCCCGTTCATGCCCTGTCTTTTGCAGATTATTTCATTGACCCTCCTCGGGTACATCCTGATAATGTGGTCTCTAGGCAAGCCAGCTCTTCCTTTCATGGGTTTTGTTGAAACACCCATTCTGATATACCCAGTGTTTCTTTTCACGTACCATGGCAAAATACAAAACAAAATGTGCTAGTCACCTCTGTTGATCTTCCACGCGAGGAGTGTAAAAAATTCCAGCATGAGGTAGTAAACCAGTCTCAGTAAACGTGCTCATGTTTGCTAACTGTAGTGACTGCTCTTTTTTTTTTCTTGAGAAAACTAAAATTTTATAAATGGTGCACTTTAATGTTATTGACTACAGTTAAATGCATAAGTAAATGGTATTTCATAATAGATTAAATCTTGGAACACTGGGATATACCAGAATGCCAACCAAGTGAATGCTCAGGGTGCTTTTGGATCCAGCGGGCTAAATATATCCAAAGGCTTCTGAAACTCCAGTTACAAAAGAAGTCTTAAGTCCTGATTCCCTTCATTTACTCCACTGTAAATCAGCTCACTTCAGCAGACTTACTGCCAATCTGTGGCAGTGTAAATGAAAGGAGAACCAAGCCCTTAATCTTCGTATTCTTGGCATCAGTCTCCTCCTCAATTTGGCAGATGGGCTCCCTTTTCTGGGGCAGTCTCATGTGATCAGTTGTAAACAAGTAAAGTACAAAGTCCACACAGGTGACTGTTCAAGTGCATCCTTTTGATGCCCAAGGAGAAGATAGCAGGCTGAAGGTCTGGCTGCAGGAGGTCAGAGAGAAATGATGCAAGAGCCACATATTTAAACAAGGAGATTAGGCTAGATTCCTCTGCAAAATTGTAAGCAGCTTCAATTACCTTTTGGAAACATCAATTCTTAGTGAATTGGGCCCTTATTTTACCCCCTAGCCATAGTCCTTTCTCCCTCTGTAGTATTGATTTAGCCTTTCCCTCTAATTGTCTAATTAGGTTGCTATAGCTGTTAATAGGATAGTGTGCAGACATCTTAACCTCTGAGATCCTAATGACTTGTGCATATTAGAGCGACTATCAAATACGTATTGAATCCCTGTCTTTGTTTTAAACCTGAAAAAAACATCCTTATATTTTACAAGTGCACTTCAGAATAAGCTGTAGTTACAGAAGTGCAGCCCTTCTGAATCATTACCCATGCCCGTAGACACTGAGTGCTTTTACTCTCCTTCTGTTACTTGATTACAGCACTCCAAAAGTTCTTACAAATAACGGAAGCACCTAAAACAGATTTTTTAAAAGTGTGTCTATTTTGGTTTTTACATGTTTGCTTTAAACAAAGAAGTTTGAAAAGCACTGTGTCTGCAACTTTTTGGGTGGATTGTTTTAAAACAAAGGCAGTATTGTCTTTTTAGATGTTTAGGTATTAATCAATAGTAACATTGAGGTACTGGCCACACCTCAGGTATGCTAAAGCCTCTTAAATTGCAGTGAAGCCTATTTACACAGTCAGAGTGGTAAAAATGGTGTAGTGGAAAAAAAAGGCCCACTACGTGCTGCAAACTATACAGCACATTGTAAAGGTTTAATAATGGCTGTGTGTGAGAGGGCCAGGACTGGGTTGCCTGCCACTTCAGTCTTTTCTCTGTTTATGAGAGAAACTTAACCAGCTCATACATTTGTGGTGCCACTCTACTCAAAGGTGAAATTCACCCAGTGGGACTGACTCTTCAGGCACTTACAGGACACAGTGGCTCCTCTGCTTACAGGGGGAGCCCC
>NW_008795926.1:646454-677017 GCF_000699145.1 Aptenodytes forsteri
ACAGGACACAGTGGCCCCTCTGCTAACGGGAGCAGCCACTGCCCAGTAGTAAGTGTTTGCAGAATGCAACTCTAACACAAGTGGGACAGGCTATTAAGGTCTAATCTGCTCTTGCCCTGCTTCCTCAAAATCAAATGGAAGAAAGTTTATCTTAATTACGTGTGGAAGGTTGTTTCTCAGTGTGTACTAGACTAACACATTAGTAACAGAGCGAATAGACTGATTTCTTGCATTTGTGTGAAACCCTTCTCTACCTAATGACCATCTGGTACACATTAATATCTTCACAAAGCCTTAGCTTTCCATTACGAAGAAATTCGCTATGTATTTGCAGCATATGGTTCAGGAAATCTTTTTTCAGAAAATGTGTCCCTTAGGCATATATTTTCTCTAGATTACTGTATTAAGAAATGTTTTTCTTTAACCATACTTATGGCTTTTCCTTAGAATTCCCCCTTTAAGCACACCTAAAGTGCAAGTGTCTGGACAGAGATTTGGGCATATAAATGCCTATCAAACACAGGCATAAAATATGATTGCTACTTGGAAAGATTTTCTTCTCTTTACCTCCTTATCAAGCTATGACTAATTGCTTTCTTATGTTGAGTGCAGCACTATTTCTAGGCTGACCAAATATTGTACACGTTATTGTGGTTGCTGAATGGGGTATTAACTTGGAGACTGGAACCCCATGAATGCTGGCATGGTGGCTTAGTCCTTAGGGAAAAGAAGACATGGAAATCTCATAATTTCCATTTTCTGGCCTGTTCTCTGTCCCGTTATTTCTCTTATTTCTTGGGGATAAGCACAGGAGTTGACAAACGTAAAATGGTACAGGGGTGAAAGCTTTCACGCTCCAGCATATTCTTGTTTCAGGACGGCATGTGTTTTCAGTCACTGGACCCCTACCTGTCCTTTTGGAAACAGGCAGGCCCACTGCAGGACTGCTGTGGAGCAGGCAGCATGTTTGGATTGGAGTCCATCATCCATCTAACAGTGTGTTACCAATGCTCCCAGCCATACTGTGGCTTATGGAAACTTTTTAGAAGTGGATAATGTTTGGCTTCTCTTTTCTATTTGAGTGACATTAAAAGCTCTGTCTTCAACAAAACACAGCCTCTAATTTGCCGTGTTAAAGAAAGATGGCTGGGGGAAATCACGCTTCCTATCATTAGAAGTAAAAAATAATACAGTGCCCTTGTCAGTATAAGCCTTCAGCCTGAGGTCCAGAGCTAAACTGTGTTAATGATTAGCTGTAGTAGCTGAAGGTTGCCCCCGTGGTGAGAACGCTGTGAATCTCACCAATTTTCCCTGCTAAGCGTACCAGTCACAGGAGTTAGTTGTGTCCATGTCCTATGCAAAACACAGGCCAAAGTGCTGCCATATACAATCCTATGCAGTAAATCAAAAGGGCTCCTCGAAAATATACGGAGGAGCACAGACATTTTCTTCCTCTGTAAGGTAATTAATATTCAGCAGGACTTCTTTAAATCATAGCAGCTTCTTAATAGAAGCTGCAGCTTTTTTGCTGACTTCATCAGTAGTTCAACCCCATGAAGCTGGTGATAGGGCTGGATAAAATGAAACACACGGGTGCATCGAAAAGCTTGGGAGCTTTGGTGGCCAACATTTAGATTTTTGATTGCTAGAGTGAAAATGGGGACCTAGGTTCATCAGCTCTCTGTGCACTTCTGAGAGCTGGGGCTGGATGACGTTAGAAGCCATCTAAAGCCTTTTTGAGATACAGCTTCTGAAAGCTTTATGCTTATCCAGTGACTGTTTAAAATAACATACAGAAGCACAGTCTCTACCTGCCCAGCTCCGTAGCTTCGCTGTGAGGCTCTAAATTTGGGCTCCTTGTGTTACTCTATCTCTGCCCCAGTGAGTCTCAAATTATTTTTCTGAGCAGTGAAATAACATCAAGGGAAGGAGCAGGCAGAGGGTCCCTGCTAGGGCAGTCTGTAGCCTGGTGATTGGACTCCTCTCCAAGGGAGACTCACATCTAAGGAAGGAAAACTAATTTGTGGGGCTGTTAAAAAGGAGGCAGGAGAAAGGAGGGCTGCTGTCAGTCTGTCTGGTGGTATCTGAAGAGAAAGCATTATCTGCCATTCTGTCTGTGAATAATCCAATTCTGTTTGTGTTTGAACATGTTTCAAAAACCCCTCTTTTGATGAGCTCTTTCAGGAAAGTAGGTAAAGGGAAATATAGTTACTCCACGTCAAATTAACCAGGCCCACAGCTGCTGGAGTCCTGCTGAAAATAACTCATTTTGGTGCATGTGCCAAAAGGGAACTTTCAGAGACGTGTACATTTCTAAGGTCAAAATGTTGTGGTGTGGATGGAGTGTCGGTGCCCCCTCCCCAGCAGCGACAGAACAGCCCGAGCCACTGGGAAGTCCAGGTTGGAGCCATCTTTCAGAGACCACAGACTCCAAGCAATCCAAGCATTTTGGGTGCTGATGTACTTCTCAGGATCTAGCTGAAAAGGACATAAGAATCTACACATACATCTCTACTCCAGCCAAACCAGCGTTCAAATTGTGCGGTGTTTCAAGCAGGGGTGTATTTGATCAGTGAGGAGCTCGTCAGCCTTATTCAGGACAACAGTAACAATGTCTAGAGTAGTTGTAATGGAAAAAGGGCATGCAAGACCTTTGTCCTAAGAGGAGGCTGTGGCAGAGGCTGCTGGAGTCATGGGTTCTTGGGCAGATCCATGTAGTAAGGCGTTGTCTTCACTGTCACTCTGAGCAGAAATGGTGTTCAGTTTCATGCTTATCTCAGAGCCATTTTGGAGCATCAGCTCAGACAGGACAGGTGGTGAGGGTGCAAGCAGGTGTGAGCGGCTAATGGGCCCTGCACATTTCCCACCCAGAGGGTGATGCCACGGTGCGAGCATGCCAGTGCTGGGCAGTCCTTCATGCCCCCAAGGGCATGGGGCAGAGAGCCACAGACATCACCGTTTTGTAGCTCTGCTGGCACTCCTCTTCGGTTTTGGCCGTATTAGAAGTTGTTGCATTTTAAATTGTTTTTAAAATTGCTTTTTAACTAAGCCAATACCAGACAGCATGGGCTGACACTTCAGTGTCGGTCAGGCATGTGTACTGAATCCAGCCAAAGGATGGTTGACTCAGATGAAGTGTGCTCACCCTTTTCCACACGCATTTAACTCTGTTGAGTTAAAGCACGCAACCGCAAGCTCAGCGGCAGCCTGAGGCGTGTGTGCACCTCTTAACACCCTCCACCTGACTGATCTGGAAGGTTCAAATCCCCTGTTTCCTTGGGGCAATGCTTTGAAGAACTTCTGAAACATTGCACAGCACAAGGCATTCGCCCATCATGGAAGAAAAGCAGTGCGTGCGTTCCTGAGCGTGGTGAGGTAGTGTGGTAAGTGACTAATGAGACTTGTCTTCCCTACCTGTATTTATAATGTAAACAGGACACTCCAGTTCCCTAGTCCCAAGCACCACCACTTCCGACTCTCACGCTCGACAGGGTTATGATGCTAGGGGACGCATGCTGGATTGGAAGGATCCGCTTGGTTCATCTGAAAATACAGATCCATATGTGGCAGTTTCATCCCATAATCATCAAGACAAGAAGGGTAAGGCCTTGGAAATGACGTCCTGTGGTGAGGAGGGAGGGGGGGAGGACTAAAGTGTAACTGCTTCCAGCTGGCTCTGAGTAAGATGTAATAAAACTCCTGTGCTATAATTAAAAGCTTATCGTAAAGCCTGAAACTAAACAGTCAATCTCAGACTCAGTCCTAGATAATTCACTGCCTGAGGAAACCACACAAAACAAACAGAAGTGTATGCCTTTGCAGTGTGTGTTGTGCATGTGTACGGGAAGGAGGGAAACAGTGGGGATTTATCTCTCTCTAAACTTGATCTCCCCCGTTGTCTGGCAGAGGAAGATCCGTGGCTTCCCATTGTTCTTAAGGGTGCACTTTTATATTGCCTTGTTGTCTGAATTCCCAGGGCAGCACAGCAGATCTCAGCTAATTTCATGTTATTTCTGTCTCTCGACGACAGACAGTGGTACTGAAGGTCTGCTGTAGTTTAACCGTTGAAGTAAAACTGACACCGGTCCTAGCCACTGGGCCTAAGTCCCACTGTCTTCAGTGAGACCTGAGCATCAAATACGTTTGAGAGTGGGGGCTGAGGAGGTCATTAGCATATTTTAAAAGATACAGAGGTGACTGCTGGTGGAGAGAGATTCTGTGTTGCATTTTTAAAGCACCGAAAGGTTAGGATTTAGGTGTCATTTCACAGTGTTCAGCCCTGTGCTGAAGCACACTTGGGTCTAATACAAGTGACAGCCCTGTCATTTGGCCTCCAGTCCCTCTTTGCTATACACATGGAGAATTAGGCAGAGAATTACCTAAATTTGCCACTTGAATGTGCTTAGAGAAGGAGAAGCTTTTCTCCAATGTGGGGATGGTGGTGCCCCCTCATTCCATCTTGGCCCTCCATCGTTCTTCCAGCTCCTTTTAATCTGTGTCTCAAAGAGGTTAAAATGGTTCCTTTGTAAATAGGGGACTTGGATTCAAATAGCTCCACTGCCTAGAGAGAGCTGAGTCCTTGTTATTCTTCTCCAGGGTGTTCTTAGATCGCTTCTTTCAATCTCTTCTCTGTTGAAGATGTTTCGCTCTGTATGGACTAATTAAGTACTCAGTGGGCCAGGAGGAGGATGGGTATGAGCAAAACTCACTTGCTGAGTGGTTAGGGCGCTCACCAGGGGCAAGAACACACGTGAGCTTCAACCCTTTCTACTATGAATACTTGATATAAAACACTTAAAATATTAATTGAAATGTGGATTCCAGTCTCTATTGTTCATGCATTTTACATGAAAAACTCATTAGACAAAAGCATCAGCTGTTCCTGGAGAAGCTACTGCCATGCCAGACCTGCTGCTTTGCGTTGTCTGCCCAAACTAGTAGGTTACTAAATCATACTCCATCCCCTCCATCTGACCCAGTGAATCTTGAATTCTCTGCATTGGCTGTGGAGACTTTCAGCAGGGGGTAATGAGCACATTAACGTTGCAGAACAGTCTTCAGCAGAGCTGCATGAACAGCTGGCAGCGGTCTGGACCCAGACTGTGAACTCAGCGCCTGTTATTCACAACAGCCCCAGACACAATGCCTCCCACAGTCCTGGGATATCCTGGATTTCTCACTGACCTCCCCAGGACTGACCTCACAGGGCCTTCACAGTTCCTAGCCATGAAGGCAATGGCATCACCTGGCTGGCCCAGCAGAGACGAAGCCTGGAGCGCTTTTCCAGCTGAAGAGGCCAGTCAAATTAGGCAGGAGATGCGGTAAAATTTCCTGAGATGCCATGGCAAACATTAATCTAGTAGCCTTGGCTTTTAGGCTTGATGGCAGGAAATGGAATACGAAGATTTGAATTCCCTCAGGCAGAGAATGCGAACTTGTCTCCCACCTCCCAGCAATGCACTTTTCCTGTAAAAAAGGGAAAAACTGCCATTTGCTCTTCTTCCTTCAAATGGGTTTCAGGAGTGGCCCCTGGTCAAACAATTTTTTTCAGAGCTTGATCCTGTAGACATTCTGGGAGAATAACTGCAAATCTGAAGCAAAAGAGTGAATTTCTAGAACATGATTGGGCTTACATGTGAGTTAAGCACAGAGCTCCTCTGCACCCTGCAGACCCGTGGGCTGCTGAGCCTCGGCAGAGGAAGAATTTCAGGCATCTGCAATACTCAAACTCAAAACCGTAACTTAGGGTGCAAGGGACTGAGGGTGCTGAAGACGAAAGCTCAGATTCCTAATTCCTGCTTAAGCTCAGTTTGAGATAGCAACCTCATGTTTTTTAATTCCTCAGCCCTTGCTCTTCAGCTGTAGAAGGGCAATTCAGAAAAAGCGATTTCTGGGTATCACGTATGTAAAGGAGGGAAGGCAGATAAGCCTGCATGCTCCTCTAAAGGTGGCATGTGATTCACCTAGCACTCCTCTTTCCTCTCAGCAATAAATCGGTGATAATGCTGACAGTCAAAAAATAAGGCTTTTTTCTTTTTCTGTCCAGCCTGTTAGTAACATCTAGTATTCAAAATGCCTGAGGTGAGAGGACATTTCTTAGAAAATCCAGTGTTCCCTCTTCTGAAAGTAGGTATCTTTCTCTCCTCCACCCTGAGAAGAGGGGATGTCATTAAGCAGATTTGATGAGGAAGGAAGGAAGAAATCCTTGAACCTAGCTCTTCTGCTGGCATCAGACAGGGGAGCGGTGTCAGAAACCAGCACTAGTGGAAGATCTGGCCCTTTATGTACCCAGAGGAATGCGGAGACATGTATGCATTTTAATGGCACTATTTGTTATGTGTGGGTCCATACTTCACGAATCTTTTGTGAAGAAATGCTTAATAGATGGAAAGCTAGCTCTTAAAAGCATCTTGTATGCCAGTAGCAGCTTCCAGAAGAACATGCAGTGAAAATATTAATAAATGTGTAGCTGTTGGATTCTAATAATTTTCGCTTCAATTCACTGACTGATGAGGTGGCTTACATTCAATAGTTCCCTCCCCAGGGAGTGATGGTTACCAGAGAGCCTTATTAGCACTTGACAGGGTCATTTAAATATCATGCATTCTTTGGTGCCTAATTATGAATATTGACAAAGCTGGAAGCAGTCTACACACAATCAAAACAATGGCGGCAGAGGTGACCGCATGGTTGTTTACCATTACCATCTACTTGTGTGCTATTACTCCTTGCCTTGCCCAGTCAGAGCCGGTTGGCTCCAAAAATACTATTGATTTGTTGTTTTAAAAGGGCAAAGGAAAGAGTTCTTACACAAAAATAAATCAGAAAATGTTACGCTTACTATCCTTTTATCAAGATTTTGTTTTCACTTTTGCTGTAATTTCTTTTACTTTCACACATTCACAGAGAAAACGTATTCTCTTTTTTTTTTTTTTAACATTTTCTCTTTGTTTTGCAAGGTGCTTTGTGGTGTTCTTCATTGGTTGTGTCTAATCCTTTGGACAGTGTTTTCTTTCTTTTCCTGCACTCACAAACGACTTCATACTGATTGTACTAATTGTACAGAATCCACTTGCTGCTTTCCTTTCTGTAACATGGGTGCTTTGATGATGTCACATCCATCCATATGCTTCACTTTTAATTCAGTGCAGGCATCTTGGGGAATATCTGTGGGGGCGTGAGAGGGGGTTCTTTAAAAGGGTTGACTCATGGGAATGTGACATTTGTGTGCCACAGCTTTAGTAGCTAAATATACTCTGGGATTGTTGTTTCTGAGCTACATCACTTTTCTTGCCAAGATGTAAATGTGTAGTGCAGCCCATAGAGTGGGAACTATGCATTGCCATCCCACTGGCATTTTCATTTTGGCCATTAAGGAATCTGCCCTTCCTATTGCAGAACAAAAAAAAAAAATCAGCTCTGATTGGGCAAACTGCACCCCTCTTTCCTCTTCTCCTCCGTCTCCTCCCCAGAAAAAAAAAAAAAAAAAAGGAAAAAAAAAGCCACAGCTTTAGTAGCTAAATATACTCTGGGATTGTTGTTTCTGAGCTACATCACTTTTCTTGCCAAGATGTAAATGTGTAGTGCAGCCCATAGAGTGGGAACTATGCATTGCCATCCCACTGGCATTTTCATTTTGGCCATTAAGGAATCTGCCCTTCCTATTGCAGAACAAAAAAAAAAAATCAGCTCTGATTGGGCAAACTGCACCCCTCTTTTCCTCTTCCCTCCGTCTCCTCCCCAGAAAAAAAAAAAAAAAAAAGAAAAAAAACAAGTTCTAGAGTATGTTTACGTTTTGTTTCCTTTCTTGCTGCGTTTTAGTGTTAATTTAATTGTGTGTTTCTCACCTTTGTCAAAACAGTTTCCCTAACCTCACCATCTAACCTTCCCCCCTGCTGCCATTGTACTTGGTCTCCCTCCCTCCACAGTCATGAAGCTCCTCCTGTGGAGCGCTCCAAGGCTTTACCCTCTACACCCCAGTAGTGCTGTAGCGCTGTGTCTCTCTGTAGTCGTCCTACTAACGAAGGGGGGAGTAGACACGTACTGCTCGTAGAGAGGCCTACGTGAAGAAAGCAAAGTGATTTTCTTCAGGAGTAGCTGGCCTTGCCCCTCATTACCCTGCTGCCCTTCTCTGCTGCCTCCTGTCCTTCCTGCCTCCCTTCAGAAATGCCTCATGCTTTTCAAATCCTGGGTTCATTAGCACAAATGCAGCCAACTGCTCAGTTTTGTCACTCGCTCCCTAAATGCCTGGAGCTTGCCTTTTAATCACAGTGTTGATAAATTGGTTGCAAATTCAGCTTACAATTTTGTGGTTCTGCTACAGCTTCTTCTCCACAGCATTCAGGTGGAGGTGGCTGAGCTGGGCACTGAATAATGGAAGTGTAGTGTTGCTGTTAGCAGCCTTAATGTTTGTATTCTTACTTGTCTTGACACTCATTAAGTGAAGATTATGAGGTGGTATCTCCTATCCTTAACAAGCCTTTTGTCGATATCCAAGTAACAATGGTAAAAAGCTGATTAGAAGCAGGATGTGATGGACACGATTTACAGAGTTAAGAGTTGCTGGTGTATTTGGATCTCAAGAAGGCTCCCTTAGATACAGTATCTGGTAGAACCTATTATTGTATAGATTGTAGAATCTGTATTATTATTAATAACTGCAGCCCTTCTTCTGGTACAGAATTAGACACGATTAGCAATAGTCAACTCCTGTATTTGGAGAGGGCTGTGCTATTGGGGAGCCCAAGGGCTGTTCATTTCAAAACCTGACTCCAGAAGGTATTTCATATTGTACACAAGTGGCAGTGTTACTAAATTTTACTGTGATTATCGCTACTTGAAAGATTTGCCAAGTGCTGACAATGCTTGTCTCTGGAGAGTCTGCAAATGTTCAGGCAGATTCTGCTGCAGTGAGACAGAATTATATGAACCTTCAGGTACAGTTATGATAAAGAATGTAAAGTGCTGATTTAACAAGATACTTTACAAGTAGACATGAAATGAGAGGAAAAAAAAAAACATGGCAAAGCAAAGCTTCGGACTCTTTTTTGCGTAAATTAAGCAACTGGCGTTCATCATGGGAGGGCTGAGTTTTGCACGAGAAAGTACATTTGCAAAGTATGTTTTTACACAAAAATGTTGTTATATGCTAATATGTGCAAGGATCTAAAAGATTCAAAGCGTGTTTTATCAGAGGAAGCAGGGAGAAGTTGTTATTATCTTGCTGGCATTTTGTAATAATTCAGAAGCGGATTTAAAGTGGCACAAAATTTGTCAAAACTTATCCTTTGAGTCAGTGTTTGCAGGTCTGAGGGGGGCGGGGGCTTGGATTTTGGAGGCGCAAATACTCTGTATTTCATCCGTATCATCGTCCTGGCACTGTCAGAAGGAACTGGCTGATTGTAAAAAAAGTGTTAGGCTAGTGGGAGAACGAGTGGCACCGTAGTCAGTTCTGCCTGGATGGGACTCAGGAAGAGCTATAAAGTCAAAGCATGTGTGCCTGGAGGAAGCTACACAAACTTTGCTGTTCTTTCCCATCTCTCAAACCATTGTACGCACAAGCATAAAGCAGATTGAAAGTACTTTGCAGTTTACTAACAGTTTCAGGTGCTGAGGAAACATGGAAGATCGAATCAGACCGGATCCTTCACTTACTATACTTTTGTGTCTTTTGCTCACAGTCTAGTAAAAGAGTGCTGTGAGAAAGGGAGTAGGGAATTTGCCCTGATCCTATGATTCTGTAGCATTTGGCTGAGATTTGAAGTGAGAGGTGTGGTTACTTGGAGCTGTAGTGCTTCACAAAGGGATTTCACCTACACAAGACAAGACGACACAAGACTTAGTCCATTTAAACTTTTATAGATTAAAACCTACTTACTTTTTTCCCTTTAGGATTTAAACAGAGGTTGATTGGATGAGTCTATGCTAAACAAAGCCCTATAGATTTTTTTTCTAAAATGTTCTTAGGTAAATTAGCATCATCTTACTGTAAACATCCCTGTTTCTAGAGGGGAGGCTTATTTACATTTGTCACATGTACTAACTGCCTGGGTGAAATACTAAAATCTTCTTTTTAAAACAACCAACCAACCAACCAACCCTGTATTTGTCTAGAATGGCTCTAATGAGTAACTTGTCCAGGAACTGAATGTCTCAGAGACTAATCACGGCATACCTGCTGTGGAGCGCCATTTTAGCTCCGTATCAGATAAATACCAGAAAGCCATTGTTAGCAGTTAAGCCGGACCAAATTTCTCAACAGAGTTTTTAATGGCCAGATACCTGTGTCACCAGACCAGGCTAATAACTAGCAAACATGCCAGAAGACTGATGACCTCACCGTGCTGGCGTCGCTGGTATCCTGTGACATGCACCAGAGGGCTGTGCAGTCAGGATTAAGGGAACACACCAGACTTGTCCAGAGGAATGACACTGATCCTTCCTCTGTTCTGTCTTGCGTGGACAAGCTGTCTGCTCCCAGGGCTGGAGGCAGCTAATCATCTCAGATTGCATCCTCAAATTCAAACAGTGGCAATAGAAAACTAGATGCTAATTAATAGAATGGATATTTATATAATCGAAAATTGCTTGATGAAAGAAGAATGCTGGAAGGATGTTTCTGACAACAGACTTTCTTCAAACTTGTTTTCATTATGTTTTTGTAAGTTTCTATGAGAACAAGAGCGAAGAGACAGAGAGGAGACAAGGCATGCAGAAAAGATGAAAGAAACTAAGTCCCTGAGCCGGGCCACATCCTTAAGCCAATTTTAATAAAAAACGGGGATTGTAATAGAATACAGGGCAGTGATTTAGTGTGTCTTCTCTGTGACTAAATCTTCATTTCAAACCTTACATAAAAAGCCCCAGCTCATTTAGTCACAGATTTTCTATAGTAACCTTCTGAAGGTGTAAGGAGAGGAACAGTTTTCACTGCAAAAGATCGGCAAGGATGAGGAAATCAAAACAATGGAGGGGGTGCATTCCAACACACACTAACTGCCTGTGCCACACCTAAAGAAATGCCTATACTTCAGCATTGGCACTGACTTAAAATTTTTGGAAATCAAAACGTTTCTACATTTCACTAACAGTACAGATTTCAGATTTAACTAGCAGAAGTGGAAACGTGAGTAGGAAGATTAGAACCGAGAGCCATTTACTATTTCGTAGCCAAAAAAAAGACATCATTCATAGTAGAAGAGGTGCAACTCCTGCTTATGAAAACTATCAACAGAGTTTTTCTTTCTAAATGTCCCCAAATTACTGGATCCTACAAATAAAAGAAGGGTGAAGTTTAAAATAGAGCTCATCAAATGTCAAATGTCGCTGCAGGAAACAGCAGGTGTCCTTGACCTGTAATTGTCCGCCTGCATACATTTAAAGTCAGGCTATCCATTTCCAGGCTGCAATGAGCAGTAGAAGCCTGTCTTACTAAAACAGGAGAAAACTGTCATTGCCCAAGGACCTTGATCTGCTTTTTCAATAGAAGAGGCCACATCTAATTTGTCAAGGCAGCTGCTCAGGGTTCAGGGCATTAGAGCTATTGTGTGATGGACTAGATCCCCAGCTGCATTCATCCACAGTCACCCGGTGAGGACAGCTCGGTGGAAGAACACAGACTGCCTCGTGCTCTTGTTTGACCCTTGTAGCACTGACATATTTATCAAGAGCTGGGAATTTGCTGTAGGGTATGCTGGCCCCACAGGGCCACTACTCTATCTGGAAATAGCAAAGCTTAATTGGTGGACAGGATGTTAAGTAACACCAAGTTTCATTTTTGTGGTGTTTATATTGAGTATAAGGAGACGTTGTGCCATACAAAGATGCTGAATTGGGAGGGCAACCTAGCCATTTAAATAAGAGACTTCTGAAACTGCTTTGAAATTTGAAGGGATTTAAGTAGCTGAAAGACACTTAAAGCGCCTTTTGGTGTTAAGTTAACGCCAGTGTACAATTAAAATGTCAATGTGCTGTTAAAGATATTTGAATAATTCATTTTTTCTCATATAGGATGTGCCTAGTTTCAATAATTGTATTAATTAATAGGTAAGACATCCTGTAGTAATTTTACAATGACCTAAACATTGACAGTCCTGGTTCAGAGCACTTTTAATATGATCTGTGGACTGTGAAATGTTTAATTACATGCCTCTGTACAAAACACCACCTACATTCTTCTCATATAGATAACCTTTTAGCGAATGGTATCAACATCCCTTTTGGTATGTAGGAAGGTTCCTGACTGACTCTATCCCTTTTTTTCTTAGTTTTCTTTAAGACTGTAAAAAGGTGAGCTTAATTCTTTATGTCATGATTGTATTAAAATAGGTAAGACATCCTGTAGTAATTTTACAATGACCTAAACATTGACAGTCCTGGTTCAGAGCACTTTTAATATGATCTGTGGACTGTGAAATGTTTAATTACATGCCTCTGTACAAAACACCACCTACATTCTTCTCATATAGATAACCTTTTAGCGAATGGTATCAACATCCCTTTTGGTATGTAGGAAGGTTCCTGACTGACTCTATCCCTTTTTTTCTTAGTTTTCTTTAAGACTGTAAAAAGGTGAGCTTAATTCTTTATGTCATGGTGCTTACTGATTAACAGCATGCAGTTAATTAAAAAAAGAAGAACCTGTAGAGGGCATAATTTAGATTTTGCCATGTTAATTTTATTGAACATTAAATACAGCTCAGATGTCATCGTGTTTGGAAAGTAGTTGTTCCTATGAATATCCTTAGTTTAGTCAGGTGTTTAGGCAGGTGTTACTTCAAGCTCTTCAATAGTCATTTAGTGAGACACTATAGTCTCTGGTATCCAATTACTGTTGTTATGACTTTTGATAGATTTTAATCATGTGTTCTAAGATTTTCTGTGCCAGTAGCTGAGAAAGAGGATAGGGAAAAATATGTTGTTATTCTCATGTTACAAAAAAGGAGTCTTAAGGGCATTTTACTGAGAAGTTTTGAAGCAGATAGTACAAATTTACCATTATACCAGAAACGTGCATCCTGACATCCCTGTGAGGGAAAAAAGAGTTTCACTGGCCAAGCTGTAAGTTTTGGAAAAATCTCAGTCCCTCGTAACCAGAAGAGACTTGTCACAGTTAGGCAACTAAATACACAGACAACTCCGTGTACTTTGAGCATTGGTGCTGTGACTGATAAGCACTTTAACCACCAGCTGATAGTCTGACAGCTCTCCCTGCCCCAGCAGATCAGAGTAAGTCAGAGTCCCCACTGAAGTAGATTTTAACAGCTCCATTGGCATTAGAAGAGCTTAGGGCAGTTTATAGAGAAGTTGCTCAGGAAGCATTAAGAGGCATTTCTGGCACAGCTGTACAGTGCAGCAAACATTTGGAAATGGCTGACAGCACATTCATCACCAACTTTGTGTTGGCCGGGAAGAATACCTGTAACACTCTGAAATAGTGAGTCCCAGCAGATAGCCTCCAGACCAGTTCCAGCCTCCCACATCTACCAAAGTGATTAGCCCTGGATATTAAACTGTAGTTTTCCCACCAGCAGCCAAAGATTGCTATCTTCTGTGAAATAAAATCTCAGATGAAGGTGCAGCTTGATAGCATTGTCACAACTGGGCATGACCTAGACAGTTCTTTCATATGCCCAACAAGGATTTTTTTAATAGGAAAATAACACCAGCTGCATGCTGTCAATAACATGCCATCTTGTTCATGCTCCATCCCATCTTACCCACAATTGTGATAGAAAATAAAAGAACAGCTGTTAAAAAAAGGAGGGGGAAGCAGGCACATTTTTAAAGCCCTACAAAGCTACTGTTATTCACTATCGTGTTCTTGTAGAAAGAAACAGAGGGATTTTTTTTGGAGAGCCTGAAAGATCTGCAAACGCAAGCAGTACCGGCACAGACAGGGAATTTAAGCATTCACAGAAACACCTCCTGAACAGCAGCACACCGAAGCCTTCATTAAAATAATTCCAAAAGTCTTTTGAGAAGCACATATTTTCCAGGTGTTTCCTTATTCTTTAAATCAGAAAACTATGCTGAATTCCTGTTTGGAAGCAGGCAGGGTGAGTGAGACAGAAGCCATAATGCTGGGTAAAGACTGAGTACTGCTTGTTTTTAAAGAAGCTAACAGAAGTGGTCTTGTCATGTGGTACAGAAAAGGCTGTTGGTAGTTTCTTTGAGCCTGTGGTCAGCGCTGGAGAAATTTAATTCCTGCCACCAGCTTATAGCTCCCATCAAACAGTTCAACAATTCTGCATGTGTATTCGTTGCTGAATGAGTCCCAATCAGAGGCTCTCAAAGGAGGGCACAGAGCAGGAGTGCCCTCTGTCCCTTCTTCTGCCTGCTGTCCCCACTGAACCTCTTGCATTCACCACAGAGCCTGCCCAGAGGTTTGGGCAATCACGGCTCATAATAAAGAACATAAAGAGCACTGCTTTTTTTTTGCAGATAGCGTTCGGCTTTATCTCTACAAAACACTAGTCTCTATTCAGTGTCTTAAAGAGGTCTTACAGTCCTGCAGCACTTTATATGCTTTTTGTCTAAATATGATCAAGCTACAGGCAATGCCCTGAGGCACTCATCCAGTAAGACCAATTAATTTTCCGTACCCAGGGGGATTTGTATATCTCAGTGTGCTGTTCTCACTCATTGAACTAAATTACTAATATCAAATCAGTGGGTACTTTCATATACCCAGCATCAAGACCTGAAAAGATGATACAGTTTATCTCTACTTGCTCATGGCAAGACAACTGGATAACATCAGCTGTGCTCCCACAAAAGGTTTGGTCTCACCTACACTGTGTTTAGAAAGGAGGAAAGAGAATAAATATGTATTACTGAGAGAAAAGAGATTGTGATAAAATTTGTTACGGTCCCAGTGCTAGGAAAAAAATGAGGCTTTAACCTCTCACATGGAAATTTGTGTATCTGTAGATCAGTAAACATATCTTGAGGACTAGTCTACAGATATGAAAAAAGCCAGTCATGTTCCTTGTTACAGCACCTACCTTCATGTTGATTAACTAGCTGTGCAAGCTGCCTGGTTTGCCTGCAGCAGTGGAAAATACTGGCTTAAAGAAAGAGCATGAGCAGAGACTGAACAAACACTACAGTAAATCCAGAAAACTGAGATTTGATCCAGTACCAGAACTGAGTAGAAGGTTGGGGGAGTTGTATTGCAGAAACACTTCTGCTTGTGAGATGTGTGATAAAGCAAGTATACAGGTATGTCTGCCTGGCCTGCTGCTGGACAGTCAAGAGGGTGTCTGGATGGGCTTTGAATGTATGTCAGAGAAGACACTGGTTTGCACACACTACTGTGGCTAGATTGCTGCTGGCCCCAGGCTTTCGTGGAGCTGGGTCAGGTACCTGCTTGTTAAAGTATGTCCTCTGAGATGAAGCTACAGATTCACCTCATCCAGGGAAGCAGACTGGCCGGAGTAATCACTGACCACGTTAAAAAATACACAGACAGGAAACATCAATGAAGTTATGGCATCAAAGTGCAAATGTACATGCAGTGCCTGCAAGGTGGGGAGGTGATAAAAAAAAATTAGGTTAGAAAATGCAGAGAACTGTAAATTTGACAGACAGAAAAATGCATGAAGGAAGCCACCACTGGAGATGATAGAAAATGAAGTATGTGAGAGAGAGATGATAGCAGCACCAGGACAAGAAGTCCATCAGGGAAATGCCATCTTTTACCTCAGGATGTGGCTGGAGTAAGCCTACTTGCTTTATTGGAGATACTGTGGATTTGAGTGGATGTAACTGAGAGGAAAGAAGGCTTCTGATATTTATATCGGAAGAGTAGTGAGATACAGAAAAAGAACTAGCAGTAAAATTAGTCTTGCTGACTGTTATGGCCAGTGTTTCAAACTCATCACAATTCCTCAGTCGCTTAATGTCTTCAAAGGCAGATAAGGCTATGGGACTGCAATACAGAGGGAAATGATAAACCTAATATCGGACGTGTATAAGCTATTTTTTGCCTACAGTACCAGCCCTGCAAATATTTCTAGAAAAAGCAGTCTTGTCCTTTACTGATCACTGGGGGCATGTTTTAATTCTTAAGTCCAGGTCTTTTGACGACACCTGCAGTGTTCATGAATGTAGGAGAAATGAAGAGTTAATCCACAGTGTGCTTTCTGTTGCAAAAAGTGGCAGTGCTGGTGTTTTAATGACAGAAGAGGTTTCATCCTCCCTCTGTGTAAGAGCAGACCTAACGTGGGGTCCAGCCATGTTCCTAACGTGCACCAGCAACCCAGTTGTGGGCAGAAGGACTATCCCTAAGAAATACAGTCTGTGTGCATGAATAAACATTATTGGCTTGGTCACATGGTTGTGCAACAGTTTAATAATCATTTCCAGGGACCTCATGGAATAGGACATATAGGGTACAGTCTTATTATTTAAATATCTTGGATGTTTAATAGGTGGCTCCTTTGTTAGTTCAGCTGTGATGTGTTCGGTCACAGTAGTAACTCAAAACTAGTCTTTCCATTTTTATGTCTTTAAAGAAGATCAGAGCTGATGAGAAAATAATTTTTGCTTTTAGGTTGTATGCAGTGTTTGAAATTTAACCCCAATTCTTCCATAAGGCTGCTTTGAGCTTCAGCCTGCTAAGCAGAGCTGATTATGTTGACATTCAGCAAACTTCACTTTTCGCTGTTGTGCAGAAAGGCCATAGTTCAAAACAGGCTGTAAAAAAGGAGAAAAAAAGCCACAGAATTTCTCAGTGACAGCTTCTCTTTCCTTGACACTGTTCATAAAAACTGCTTCCAGAAAGGCACTGGGCTGCCCAGAATACATAATGCCCACAGCACGAAAAAAAAAATACAGCATTTGTTCTGTGCCATCAGAGGAGCTCCGTGCAGTGAAATGGGAACTGTGAAGATGAGAGATTCACTCTGCAGGCTACAACAACTTCTCTGGAGCCCTGAAATCATGCTGGGCGGAGAATGGATTGAGAGCAGCCCTCAGGAGAAGGACTTGGGGGTGTTGGTTGAATGAAAGCTCAACATGACCTGGCAATGTTCGCTTGCAGCCCAGAAGGCCAATCGTATCCTGGGCTGCATCAAAAGAAGTGTGACCAGCAGGTCGAGGGAGGTGATTGCCCCTCTACTCTGCTCTCGTGAGACCCCACCTGGAGTACTGCATCCAGCTCTGGAGTCTTCAGTACAGGAAAGACATGGACCTGTTGGAGCAGGTCCAGAGGAGGGCCACAAAAATGATCAGGGGGGTGGAACACCTATCCTATGAGGAAAGGCTGAGAGAGTTGGGGTTGTTCAGCCTGGAGAGGAGAAGGCTCCAGGAAGACCTTATAGCAACCTTCCGGTACTTAAAAGGGAGCCTACAAGAAAGCTGGAGAGGGACTTTTTACAAGGGCATGTAAACTGAAAGAGGGTACATTTAGATTAGATATAAGGAAGAAATTCTTCACTATGAGGGTGGTGAGGCACTGGAACAAGTTGCCCAGAGAAGTTGTGGATGCCCCATCATTGGAAGTGTTCAAGGCCAGGTTGGACGGGGCTTTGAGCAACCTGGTCTAGTGGAAGGTGTCCCTGCCCATGGCAGGGGGGTTGGAACTAGATGATATTTAAGGTCCCTTCCAACTCAAACCATTCTATGATTGTATGATTCATACTCAGCCAAACATATGTAAATCTGGTTTAACCCAGCTGTGAAAGATCCCCTGAAGTAAACTAATAAAGAGCAGCTGGATATGTTTAAGCTCATCCCAGGCATAGTAGAAAGGTCCCAGAATGTGCACTGAGCTTTTTTTACATCATTAGAGGAAACGCAGCAGACTTTAAAGGAAACTTGTGTTTCAAGATGCAAAGCAGCATAAAGTTTGCCTCTGCTGAGACAAGCTAGAAAAGAATTAATTTTCCTTGACATTTGGATTTTATACATCTTCTTTTAACTACTGTGAATGCCTGTGTTTTACTTTTTTAAAGGACCTGCTATGTCTGCTTATTCCCTATCACACAGAGGAATCTAAAATTATCATTGCTCACTGGGAAAGGGTGAGAGGTGAAGGAAAGTACTGAAATCAGGAAAGTTCAAAATGATAAGCCACTGCAAACCACCTGTCAGTGGGAGAAAGGTTGTCAAGCACTTTCTAGTGCAAGAGCTGGCCTTGAGACTTGCTGGTGGGACAAATAAAATTGGGCTGGCTTCAGGACTGTAATGACTGTCATCATTATATTACAGATCCAGGAGGTTGTGTATCTCAAACCTTCTCCCATACCTGCAAACTTAATAAACTGTTTTTTTTACAGAGATACTGCTTAGAAGTAACACAATTAAAAAAGCTCCAAGAGCTTGCTATTCCAGTCCTTTTTAGGTCTGCTTCCCCGTCGTTTCAGTGGGGGTGGGAGTTGACTGAGCATGGATTTGCTGGTTCAGATCTTGTAATTTCCATCTATAACAATCCCTTTCAAAAAAGGGGGGAAATTCCTTTCTAAAAAAGGAAAACTGCTTGTTTCTAATTTCTCAAAATTCACAAGTGTGGCCACGGTGTAGGTTTTGTATGGCTGCTGTGGCATGCAGAAAAATTGGATTGCAGGCTCATAATTGAACTAAAAACAGATAATTGAAACTCGTTCTGAAAATGTTACTTCAAGACTCACAAGTTGTCTCATATGGACATGGTGGAGTTGTTTCTCTCACCTTTCTTGCTTAATTTATCTAGCTTAAAAAAAATAGAATGAAAATTCTCCATCTCCCCATTGAAAGCAAAGCCACTTGTTGATCTCCCCTCTTTTAGTAAGTTACAACCATCTTTTTTTCTATAGAGAGTCATGTCAACAGTCATTCATCAAAAGTGGAGAGAAGTGGTATAATTCGGACCATTTGAAAGGAGAAATAAAACCACCCTTAGAGATCAATAGATGAACCTATCCTGGAGGGATTGCTTCTGAAATAGGTCTGATTAAGGACCAAAAAACCCTGACAGAGGCCACTATGGCTGATCTGATTGTTTAGATCCTTTTCAAGGCTTTGTTACATGTTACTTCAGGCACGTTATATATTGATTTTCTTTTCATAGTTTTGAAGTACGATTTCTCCTCATACCTCTAATGATCCCGAGGCCTCTTGTAACTGAAAGTTTTTTCTTTACCAAACTCATTCTTCTCTCCAAGCATATGCATCCTCTTTTTGTTTGCTGGATATCTCAGACTGCTAGCTTGGGCAACTGGCTTTGAGAGCCATAGGGCAGAATCTGGGGGGAGATAGATCGCTCTTCTCAGCACAGTCATGGAAAAATTACAGTTGCAGACCTTTACAAATCAACAATACAGCTTTACTGTGAGGGGAGGGGGAAAAAAGCATTTGCCAGCAGCTTTAACTATGAATGTTTGAGCTGTTTTTTTCTAGCTGGTGACACCGTGAGTCCAGAAGAACAAATACTGAGTAGAATTGCACTGAGTCAGCAGAACAAGTCCTTGCAGCCAGAAGGAAGATGAAGGAAAAAGCTTGCTTACTGTTTTCAACAAAGCAGTTCCAATAAAGTGGCAAACATTGAATCATTTGGATTATAATGTGGTTGGTTTATGTCAAACTTTGAAATTATTCCCTCAAGAAAAACAATGAGATAAGATCTCAGAAATGCATGGTGGACTCTGGTCATTCCTGAATTTGCTATCATTTTGAATCAGTCTAAATTAATCTGCTTTTTTTTTTATTCCTATTGCTGGTTAAAAAGGAGAAAGAAAGCTTGTTAATACCTGCAGGGATTTTCTAGGCTGAAATAGTCTTTTAGCAGCATGAGACTGCCTGTAAACACAGTTCTAACACCTGGAGACACATGTTGAAAACCTATTCAGTGGTATTTAAAAAAGATACTCTGAAGCTCATAAAAACCTCTGTTCATAATGAGTCCGTACCAGCATATCTTGCAAGTCTAAGCAGAGGAAGATGTACATCAGACAGAGAAGCTTGCACTGAAGAATGAAATTAACTGCAAGGTTTTCCCCTTAAATAACAACAGTAAAGAAATCATTGTGCCTTTCTGGAACAATGACTTGTTCTGTGGAAAGTCTCAAGTGATTTTGTGGGTGTTGGAGATGGAAGTGGGCTCATTCCCATTTAGCTAGAGAGGTGAAGTTTAAGACAGCAATGACATTCACTCCCAGACTGCTGTTAATGTGTGGTCTAGACACAAATATTACCTTATTCCCTGATAGTTATTCCCTAATAGTTATTCCCCCACTTTCCTGCCAAAACATCATTCTTCATTTCCCACCTCTGTGTTTCAGTTTCATGTGTGCCACCATTTTGGGTTATTACTTTACCATCTGTTGCAGGCAACTTTGGAAAGCTAGACAATGACAGCTCCCTGCAGAGGTGATCACAGAGTGTTCTTGGTGCACATGGCGTGTGGTCCGGGGTACACACCTCACAGCCATACATCACTTCTGGGACAGAGGTGTCTTTGCGTCCACACTACAGCTAACTGTAGTGCTTGAACAGAAAGGCATTATTCTTGGTGACAGGTAACTAGGTTATTCACACACAGGAACTTGTAGTTACGGGACCAGGTATTGCTCCCTGCCTTGCTCTTGTTATTCTCACTGACTTCTGCTTGGTTGTGAAAGAAAGAAGGCAGCATCCAGACTATTGTATCACTAAAACAGCCTCACATTAAGCTATTCAAACTGGGAAGTGGTTTGTTGTTTGTTTTCATTCATTAAGCAGTTGTGAGGGTTATAAGCTGGAATTTCAGTTTGTGCTCACTGTGAAGCGTACGCCGGAACCTAGACTTAGAATAATGTGACTGTGGGGCTCTTCTTGATGTTCTGCCATCCCTGTCCCTGATCACAGATGAGACAAAGAAATTTAGGCTTTATCATGGGATGTTTCTTTTTATACTGTACATGCTAAAAGGACACAGCTCTTTTGCTGGGCCTCTGGAGTTGAGGTCTCCTTTCTGCAGATGCCTGTTAATTGCTGTTCTCCTGAGACAGACACCTTACTTCAGATCTCTTTCCAGGTAGACCTTTGATCAATACTTTTCAACTGCAGCTTTTCAGCAGGTTTTAGCTCACTTTCATTTGCTTCTGAGAAAATAAGTCAAAGACTTTACAGAAGTCAAAGGGTATCATACTTAATGTTTCCCCACAAAAAGTAAGCTTTTATCCTGTCAAAAAAGGAAGTTTGTCTGGTTTAATGTAATTTATTCTTGGCAAATTTGCTTTGACTTTTTTTTTTTTGGTAATTACTTTATCATCCCTTGGATGCTTATAAAATTTATTGTTTAATCACTTGTTGTAGTGTCATTCCCATTCTAAAAATTAGACTGGCAGGTCTGTTGTTTGTTGGCTCATCTCAAAGGCAGGTAATATGTTTGTCCTTTTCCAGAGCTCTTGATGCTCATTCTTCCTCCAGCATTCTCCAAGATACTGCACAGTGTCTAGAAATTGTTTTGGCTAGCTCCTTAAGCAGTCAGGGACAAATTCCTTTAGGCAACTTGAAGACATCTACATTATCTAAATATTTTTACCTCTTTTCTCTGTTCTGGTTGACACTTACTCCCTGACTTTGTTACATTTCTGATCACAGATCAAAGGGGCAGTTTTTGCTGAAAGGTGAAGCAGGGAAAGGAGTAAATGCTTCAGTCTCCATGTCTTTCCTTATCTGTCCTCCTTTACTGAAGTTTGTTGTACTGATATTCATTATTCTTACTCAGTTATGCTCATGCCATGTGTTCTTCAGAATGCGGAACTCTATTCCTTTGTGATTATTTCATTCTAATTACATTTCAGCCCTCAGAAGTTCTTTTCTGTTAGAATTAGAAGGAGCAGAAGATGCCCAGAATAGCTTCATCAGCATTTTCATACAATAATACTTTCAGCACTGTGCACATCTTGCTTTTTAGCTTGTTTTTTTAACAGATATAGAGGTACAGTCCTAGCCCTTGAATACTGTTGTTAATTGGTGGAAAGAAGAAGCCTCATCTCCTTCCTGCTTATGATGATCTAGTAGTATACAGTAGATCTATATCATTGTATTACCTCTGGTCTTTTATTTTCTCTTTTATTTTCACCCAGAGACATTCAACAAGTCTGCTTCTCACCTTTTCCAGAACTTCAGAAAAAGTATATGTATTATTGACATAAAATTTAACATCTCCTTGCTTTTTCTCCAACTACCTTTAGTGAACAAGCTAGATCAATACTCTACTCATGATTTATCCAAGCAGTAGCTCATTTCAGAATTTAAACACTTTGAAGGTTTGGAAACATTTTTCTTAATGTCCTCTTAACCAACCAGCCAGCCAATACTGTGTACCTTACCTACAAGCTCTGCTGGAAGAAAGAATGAATTATGTATAGCAGAATAATACAATACCATATCATGTCTTCTTTCTCATTAGATGAGTAAGAAGAGGTGATTTTGCGTGTTCCAGACTGTTACAGTACAGGGCATACTGTCTGAGAAAATGAATGGTGATGTTAGGAGACGCAAACAAAAGGACATGGGATGAAATTACAGAAGTTAGTGGAGGAGGAAGGATCAGGTTGTCTACGGGAATCAGAATGGCCATGAAAAGCGGAGGATATCAGGTGACTAGCCTGGCTGTTTTAGTAGCCAGAAATAATAGTACATCACATATGGGAAGACCCTGAAGTCGTAAGCCCAGTTGTGATTTGCAAGGGACAGAGCTTGACTTAACTGGAAGACTTCAGGGAGATAGATAAGTGTCAGCATGTTTGTGGCATTAGCAACATTTAAGGTCTGATCCTTGAAGGTGCAAATATTTAACCTCATCTATGTCTTTGAAGCTTTTTCAGTTTTACTACTATTTTTACCACCAGACCTCTCCCACGTATAATGTTAATACAGGTAATTCTGTCAACAATATCCCTTTGCAAAGAATAGATGGTTATTATCCATGGTGATATGTCTCCATGTACTACAGACAACAGTCAGGAGTATGGTTGAGCAGTTCAGACCACATAAAATGAAATAAGCAATGTATTTTCACATTTGGAAAGAACATATTGCAACCGGGAAAGTGCTAGACATAATATTTTAAAAGTAAAAGTATTTAATTTAGACTAAATATTTTATTATTAAATATAAGATAATAATAATATAGTGATATTTATATCAATCATCTTTTACAGTCTGGTTCCACAGCATTTTATGCAGCCAGCCCAGCCAGTTTTCCAGTACATAATGTCTTAGAAGGATGTCAGCTAATATATAGCTATAAGACTTTTCAATAGCAGATATTTCCTCAAAGCTGGGAGTCCAAATACTTTACTTGACTTTCAAAAATGTAGGCCCTACATTTTTCTCATGATTTTCTGCATTTATTTTAATTCTTTGAATAATGAGTGCTAATGAATGATGCTGGACTGAGCCTTTGAGACTGTGTTGTTCTTTAAGAACTGCAGAATTGGTAAAAGCGCACACAATGCAGTCTGTAAAGTAGCACGAACACTGTCCTATCTGTTTGCTTTCAAGCTGGCTTGTTTTGGGGACATAGCGGGGATCACACACTTGCTTATTCATCCCAGTCTGTGAAGGCAGTTACTACTGATGCTAGGGGCTTGAGATGTTGATTAACAACAACTGCAATTATCAGCCTATTTCATATTAGATTTCCCCCCACTGTGGTCATGACAGTAGAATGCTGAATGTTCCTCATACTTTTTCATTACTTAATTGTATCTCTTCCATAAATATTAATACAGGGTCAAATCTTGCCTATCTTATTTCATTTAAGTTAAAGTTGTTGGGATTGCTTGCATAACTAAAGACACATGGATATGATCCATGACAAAAAAATAAATTATATCATTAACCTGACATTGTGTCCAGAGAAGGTCTGCCTGCCTAGAGCAAAGCCACTATTGTTAAATATCCTTTAACTCTAGTATAGAAAAGATAATAAACATCAAGAAGTTTTGAACTCAAGAGGAACTAGCTGGAATCAAGCTGTTTTAAGACCCTCATAAATTTCTGCTGATAAAACACCTGCAGCGTGAGCGACATCATTTCAGCTACCCCTTTCTTGAACACACATGGTCACTCAGTCTGAACTGTGTGGTAATTTTGTAACATGAGTTGTAATGATTCAATATCAATATAATTAACCAAAACCGCCAGGTCCCTTTCTGCAGGGCTGCACTCCAGCCTCTTGTCCCCCAGTCTATACATAAAAGGGTATTAAGTTAGTAAGGCATGACTTTCCCTTCATGAACCTATGCTGGCTTTGACTGTAGGTGCTTACACCCTTAGGTAGGCACTGAGCAGGGATTTTGAGTCTTTTTCATGCAAAAAACATGGGACTTAAGTGCCTAAAGGGGCATATCTCTGAGAAGTTTGTGCATGGAAAGTGTCCATGAAAGCTTTTTAAGTTGAAGCTTTCCTTAACTTCACGCCCAGCAATGCATTTCTGGATAAGACTTAATACTTCCCTGACCATCCTTCCCACCCATTTAAGACTCTCCATTTTTTGATTCTCCAGTTAATGACCACAGACAGTTTTACAAGTGTGAATATACTTGGTCTCAAAATGCTGCAGAGTCTAGCATGTAAATATTGGCAGGTGTAAGGCCCGCAGATGATCAACACCTTTGCAGTGAAATGTAGTTACTGCTGACCGTGCCGTAACCACTAGACTGTGCTTCTGGTCTATATACAGCAATTTTGTATGTGGATTTAGATTACAGGGGTAGGTTCTACCCCCGCTTGTTAAGTGCTGATGACAAAGAATAGAAAACTCTGCCTCTTAAAAAGCTGCTGGGCTTTAAAAGAGGGTTCTCTAAGAAACACTTAATTTGAAGATTGTTTCTAATTATATATTGTTTTCTGAGATTTACTTTCCTCCCCTTTTTTACTATTAAGACATTTATATGAATGCAGGATCTTATTTTCTTAAGCGATCATCTATTCTTGCTATTTATTCTCCTCGTGAAATCATAATCCTCTATTTGTCACAGCACAAGAATTTCCGTGGTAACCAGCTGTGATGTCACATGCAGGGGCTTATGATTTCAAGAGCTGTTTTGCTTTTAAATATAAAGTTCCTATCTTGTAAGCGAATATCCTTTGTCCACCTAAATGCTGCAATTAAATGGGTACAGAAAAATATATGCTATAGAAGCAATACTATACCTAGCCAGAATACTTATCAAAGGTTTCTGTGAGATAGTGGCAGCTTTTCAATGTTCTTTTAACATAGTTTGCTGAGGAGTATTTTGCATTTGGTTCTAATTCTGGGCCACTAATACCTTGTCTGCCAAATACATGAAAAGACATTATTCTAGAAGGGTTTGATTTATGACATGAAAGTTTTGTATCTTCACGAAGTCTCAAGAGAGCCTTGGAGGTACATTTTCTGTGTTGCTGTCTCTCCTGTAATAAGGACAAGGATTACGTTTCCTTAGTGTGTGTGGAGCTTTTAATGCCCTGGAGAAAGAGGTGGGAGAGATGTTCCTTCAGCTCCTTGTCAGGCTGTGGCTGCTCCTTGTTAAGCACTAAGAACAAAACCAGAAATGAAAAAAAGCAAACTAGAGGCTCTGTGCTTGTGTTTCATTAGTGCTGCTGGCTTGGTGCCCAACTATGTCAGAAAAAATGACTTTCTTTAGAAATTCAGGGTATTGATTAATGCTGTATTAGGGACTTCAGATGGGGGAGGCGCAGTCTGCCAAAGATGCCTTCTCTGACAGTGGGCATTTGGAGGGCCAAGTAAGATTTGACAATGATCTCTGACCACAGCAGAGTACCACAAGGTGAGGCCCTCAGAGTCAGGGCTTTCAGCTAAGAAAGCATAGGCTTCAGCACAGAGGCCGACCTATTCATGTGTTCAGAACAAGAGAGAGCTTTTAAAATTAAAATAGCAAGGACAGTCATCTAGCAGGCTCAATAGATTTCAACACTGTGCTCTATCTTTCATAGTTATTTAAGCATCCTCCTGAAGCTCAGGCATGTGACACTGACTTTTAAAACACATGAAAAAGATAACAGAATGACGAGCAGAGAAAGAAGCCTTAACAATGTGGGATGCACTTCTCTGGTATTTGCAGACCTTCTGTCTCCTCTCTTCCTTTTAACGGTTTTTCAATGTGAATGGTTTACCATAGCAAAAATAAGATGGTATTAGCTGAGGAAAGATCGGATGGAGGGGGAGGGAGGAATGAGCACTATGTCAGAGGAGGAGAAATAGCTCTGACCTGCTGAAGTCAGTGTGAGTTGCCCAGGGCCAGGATTTCAAACGAATGGCACTTGCCCTGCAAGTAAATTCTCTCTCCCCTCCTGAACTTGGTAGTCTTCAACTCCAGATTTGAAAGCTGTACTGACAGCCCAAGGCTGCACGTACAAGATGTAGCTGGCAGGTACAGTATGTCTCCAAATTTGGGCAAGCTGATCAAAAATCACCTTGCAAAACACAAACAAACCTCCCAGGGCGTGCCTTTGAACAAAGTAGTTAATGATAAGTAGCTTTTCCCCATCCTTAGTTTGTTTAACCACTGTATGCTGTTTATTGCAGGAGTGATTCGTGAGAGTTACCTGAAGGGTCATGATCAGCTGGTGCCAGTCACCCTGTTGGCCATTGCTGTTATTCTTGCTTTTGTCATGGGGGCTGTCTTTTCGGGAATCATAGTGTACTGCATCTGCGACCATCGCCGCCGAGACGTGACTGTTGTGCAGAGGAAGGAGAAGGAGCTGACCCACTCCCGCCGCGGCTCCATGAGCAGCGTTACCAAGATCAGTGGCCTCTTTGGGGAAGCTCAGTCCAAGGAGCCAAAGCCTGAAGCTATTCTCACACCTCTGATGCACAATGGCAAGCTGGCTACCCCAGGCAGCACTGCCAAGATGTTAATCAAAGCTGACCAGCACCATCTGGACCTGGCCGCCCTGCCAACCCCTGAGTCCACCCCAACCCTGCAACAGAAGAGAAAGCCCAGCCGTGGCAGCAGGGAATGGGAGAGAAACCAGAACCTCATCAATGCCTGCACAAAAGATATCCCCCCGATGGCCTCACCCGTGATCCCAACTGACCTGCCACTCAGGGCTTCTCCTAGCCACATTCCCAGTGTTGTGGTCCTGCCCATAGCCCAGCAAGGCTACCAGCACGAGTACGTTGACCAGCCAAAAATGAGTGATGGGGCTCAAATGTCTGTGGAGGACCAGAATGCCACCCTTGAGTACAAAACTATCAAGGACCATCTCAGTAGCAAAAGCCCCAGCCATGGGGTTAACCTGGTGGAAAATCTCGACAGCATGCCACCAAAAGTACCCCAGCGGGAAGCTTCCCTTGGGCCCCCGAGCACCTCGCTGTCGCAGAGTGGCCTGAGCAAGCGGCTGGAGATGCACTCTTCTGCTTACAACGTGGACTACAAGAGAAGCTACCCTACAAACTCGCTCACCAGAAGTCACCAGACATCGACCCTCAAAAGAAACAACACTAACTCCTCTAACTCGTCCCACCTCTCCCGCAATCAGAGCTTCAGCCGGGGCGACAACCCGCCGCCGGCCCCGCAGCGAGTGGACTCAATACAAGTCCACGCTGCTCAGGCACAGGCTGGGAATGTTACTCGGCAGCCGAGTCTCACTGCCTACAACTCGCTGACGAGGTCAGGGTTGAAACGCACACCCTCGCTAAAGCCAGACGTACCTCCCAAACCTTCCTTTGCTCCGCTCACCACATCCATGAAGCCCAACGACGCATGTACATAATTGGGGTGGGGGGGGGGGAGGACAGCAATTAAGCAGAGGTTGCCCTTGAAAGCCAGTGTTCTGCAACTGTTATCACTCGCTCCTCTGAGAAGATGGTTGTTGCAAGCTGAAGATGTGTTGGATTTCTGCTCTCTGGGAAAAGTGGAATATTTTTTTAAACCCGAGCCATATGATCCATGGTTGAAGGTTTGCAATTGCAGGACTCACCCCCACAACCCACCAGTTCTTTGCTCAAAAGACTAACCCTCCATCACAAACGTTGAGCCAAAAGCACACAGGTGAAAGATGACTGTGACATTTCACCCCGCCCCCCAGCTGCACAGCGCATTCCTGAACTGAGAAGGAGTGCTCTGAAAAGCAAAACAAATAATTACAAAAACAAGCAAATTTAAAAAAAGAAAAAAAAAAGAAAAAAAGAATCCATTGATAAAGCTAACTCTGACTTAACAATGGCAGAAGTTTACTACGTGCAGGTACTGTGAAATGATGCCCATCAGTGTTACAGCCATTTGGTTACAGCAGTTAAATGCCGTGTTGGGCAAACTATGTCATAGATTTCTGCTACCCTTCTCTTTTAATGAATAACACGTGACTGTTAACGCAAGTAACTCCTCTTATTTATTGTTCAACTTTTGTTTTTCCTAAGGAAATGACTTCTGCATATCATCCTGTGAGCAGCTCTTCAGAAGTACCTTGAAAGTTATACCTATTTAACGTGAAACCCATTAACTGGAGTAATTAAAACTCTTTTATTTTTCCAATGAATTCACTGAGTTAGATAAGTTGGAGCTGGAATTCTGAACTTTGTGCCTGGACTGCCTGATTAGCTGAAAAAAAAGGGGATATCTATTTAAGTCTCTCAGCTAATTAGCTGGCTGGGCCTCTGACCTAAGACAGCAACAAACAAATACCACAAGTTCATAACTTCTAACGCAACTGCAAGAGAAACTCTTAAAAGCTGCACATTTGTGCACCATTGCTATCAACATGGCTTTGTCAGTAGCTAATACTTTCTGTGAAGGCACCAGCTTGTGATGTGCCATCTCATTTCACCTTGCATGTGAGACGGCAAACAAAATCCTCAAACAGTGTGAACTAGTTAATATGCCGGCTGTTACCATGCATAAATTATGGTCTTATCACACGGGTTTTTCGTGGGAATATATCTGTGAATAGCCTGTTTTCTTCCACATGTAAATTTGTGCCTTACACCCTCAGTTGTGTATACTTGTGAGCTGTAGTATGTAAAACCTTTTTCTTTTTCCCCTTTGAGTAATGCAAATATTTATTGATCCTTCCTCCTCCAAGCCCCTTCAAGAACTGGAGTAAAGACATTCGAAGAAGAACGTCGTGGTTATTGTCATAACCCTGTGTCCCTCAAGAAATTAGACTAGCACCGTACCCTCCACTTCAATTTGACTTTCTAGCTGTGCCAAGTCCTCTCTAAAAAACACCCACAAGCGGCGATGCTCCCAAAGGACCATGCTGGGGGTTCTGCCTTCCCCACCTCCCGCACCCCCTTTACCACACATCAGCATGGGTGTCATTCTCACTGGGCAGCAGGGAAGTGACCAACACCCTTGTCCATGGGGCTGGCGTGTCCCCTGGCTGGGGACGAGCTCCGGCAAGAGGGGCCAAGCCCCGCAGTAAGCCCGGCTGCACATGCCACAGCACGCAGGGCACATGGAGCTAGGACAAGCAGGCGGGCTCCTGCTGTAGCTACCTGCTGCTCCAGAAGGATGCTGCATATACTTCTTTGGGGAAAAATGTATTTTTTTTTCCTTCGTTTCTTTTGTGTGACTGTGCATGTAGCTAGCGTGGGAGTGTGCGCGCGCACAGGTGTGTGCGTGTGTGTGCGCGCGCAGGTGTGTAAGTTCCTTTCCAGTCTTTCAGTTTATGCAAAAACGTAGATGTGTTTTTAATCTGTTACAATAACTGTGTCAACATACTGTAGAAAAATGATGGGGATCGCTTCTAAGCTTTTTATATATATATATATATATCTACTGAACAGTATGTTTGAGTAAGGTGGTTGTTTCTGTTTCAATTTGTTTTTAAAAATTTTATACTTCCATTTGTTTTTCAGGGGTTTGGTTTTGTTTCTGAATGATTGAAAAGACAGATTTTAAGTCCATTAGCTTATAGATGGTATATATAAAGTCTGGATGGTCTAGACCAAAGTGTGTAACAAGGGTGCTTGCATGTTCTTTCATTTCATCATGGCTTCTTTTATGAAACAGTTTCGTTCACCCTTAGTGAACTATGCAGACTGGAGTAGATAGTTCTGTATCCAAAGCAATGTTGTTGTTTTAGTAAAAACAAACAGAAAACCCTTTGTAAACAGTAGGTAGCAAGGTCTTTTTTTTTTTAAAAGAACCATCTCGCAACCTTTTTACCAAGCTCCAAACCCCTGGAGCACCAGATGCGCAGGTCCCGTTGATACGACCCCACAAAGCATTCTCCCAAAAACGTAGAGATGAATAATCATGGCAACAGCTTGTGCAGCGATCTGCCTTCGTGATGTACACCGCACCAGTTACAGGTTGACCTTGAAACACGCATTTTGTACTTGGTGGGTCTTCTGTTTTCATCCTTTCCCACTCCCAGTTCCCTTCCACCCTTTGTTTCAAGGGGTTCATGAACCTATGTGTGCCTTTGCTTTCCACCCTTGCTATACACTGGTAGATGCAACAAATTCAGACTCTCATTTGTTGTAAAGTTGTAAAGTATTGTGATGTCACCAGTTTCCCTTCATTTCCACATCCCCCTAACATCTGATTCACAACTTAATGTATGTTGTAAATAAAAAAAAAAAAAAAAAAAAAGTGTTTTTTTTTTTTTATTTTTTTTATTTTTTTTTGGTCGCA
>NW_008795926.1:677228-682349 GCF_000699145.1 Aptenodytes forsteri
TGAAAAAAAAAAAAAAAAAAAAAAAAAAAAAGAAAGCAAGAAGGAAAAAGAAAGAAGGAGGAGAAAAGGGGAAATAAAAGCTCTTGATTACAAATGGTAATAAAACCAGACTGTTCTACCTTATTTCTTGTGTCCTGGTTCTTTTGTTTCTACAAAGACTTATCCTTTTCCTTAAAAAATACAAACAAATGCAATGATGATCATTTAGATAATATTATGGTGAGAAAGAAATTTGTTACTTTCTGTCTCTCACAGAAGATGAACTTGACTTTAAAGTAAGGTGATGGTAATTAAAAATTGAATCACATATTTGCTTTCCCTCTATTCATATTCTGCATTTTCTTTTTATGAGCTTGTTCATCATCAAATATTTATGGCAGACTTGATAGTTTAAAAGATCAAGGCTGGGATATAAGTACACATGGTCCACCGAAATAGATCATCATACAGATGTGACTTCTCCAGGCTTTACATATTAGTAACGGAGGAGCCTGTGTTTTCTTTTAGCAGGCATGAATCTATTGTGCTTCATAGGCCTGCTTTAGAGGATGTTGCCTGAGACTTTAATTCTGCAAGAAAATGGTAGTAAACAGATAAATAACAAAAGAGTGTATAATCTCCCTAGTCCTGGGAGTCATTAAAACATACCTGCGTTCTCCACATTGATTTTGTATAACTGTGCATCACTTATGCTCAGCCATTACAGTACAGGTAAATGCTTGGTTACGATAGTTACTGGGCTTAGTGATTTTGTTTTGTGACATGAGTTTTGTGTGACCCTGTAGAAACGAGGGACCTGATCCAGTAATTTACCCTTGCTCAGGTGATACTGGGCTTTCCTGCCTCGCCAGGACACTCCATTCTAGACCTAGAGCCTTACCGATATGCGCTGGTCCCCCACCTTGCACCATGGATAGCCTTGACAGTGGCTCAGCAGAAAGTGGTGAAGTATTAGCTTTCCTCAAGGAGTGGAACATGACGGACTTAAAAAGAGAAGTCACAGAGCCTTGGCATGCTCTCCTCGGTGTAAAGTGGGAGGCTCCTCTACAGCTCCATTTACCTCTCTCTGCCCTGAAGGACACCAGGGCTCCAAATGTGGTGGCCTTGGCGTAGCAGTGACACACGAGAGCAGGGTATTGCAAACGTGGGTTTTCAGTGCCTTGCCCACAGACTCTCTCTTTTTACCTCAGGTGCAGGCTTCTCTTGAGCCAGGCCCTCTGGCATGCAGATGTGCGGTGTGGACGTGGGGATGACGCCTGCCACAGCCAGGACCTGGCAGGCTGCCCCGAGCGGTGCTGAGGGAGCCCTAGCCTGGGGACAGGGGGCATTGTATGGTCACACAATGCTCCACACTCTGCTGCATTTGACCTCTGTGTGCCCAGAGTCGCAGCAAAAGGGAAAGCGAATGCTCTCCAGGTGCTTAGACTTGCATTGTTTTCAGTTCTGCAGCCAGTCCTCTGTGAAGTTTCTTTGTCCAGCTTTGTTTGAAATGCTTCGTATAAGCAGCACCTAGGGAAGCTATTCAAAGATTAATATACCTCTATTTTAACGTTAATATTCATATTCCTCTATAAACAATTGCAGGCTGCTGCCGGGAGGACAGAGCACCTCTAGCAGTGGCACTGGCTGCTTCCTTTGCAGAGCTCCTCCTTCTGTTGCCAGTGAAAGGAATGTCCATTCAGGGCATGAAGGAGGGAGGGTGGGAAGGAGGATGCCCTGATGCACGAGCCGTATGGGGTCTGTAACTGCTTTGCTTATGTGGCCACAAACTGCTGCCCAAGGGAAGGTGTGAACCTAGCCCCTTAAAGTAATTTGCCCTCACAACACCTCTCCGAATGTGCACCTCTGCACTGGCATGCACATAGTCTCTGACAGAGACCCGTCTTACCATAGTGCTGTGCAGAAATGGCCAGGAGGGGAACTGAAGGAAACGGTGCATCAGACCACACTGCCCTGGTGGGGTCTTGGCCAGCCAAGTGCAGTGCAGACACCCACAGCAGCACCCCGCCAAGGAAAGGTCCCTCAACTGAGCACCCACAGCTCCACCCCTGAAAGAGGCAGTGCTCTCAGCCCCCAGTATGGTGACTTTTGACAGGGGAGGAGACCTCTCAGCTACCTGCTATTTGAATCATGAGATCCGTCCCCTGCAGGGACCACTGGTGCCACACTGCAGAAACTCCCTGGGGTTGAACAGGGCAAAGAAGATACCCAGGAGAAAGCAGGTGTGCTTTGAGCACTTCGGTCAAGTTAATGTTGCCTTATTCATTGTAATAATGGTACTCATGTTGACCTCATTTAGCATATCATCGAGGATGCATGGGAGTTCCTTTCCAATCAGCATTAATTTGCATACATGTTTTTACACAAAATGGAACGCAGCTGAATGACTCAAAATGATAGGTCTCCATAAATAAATCCTGGTCCACCGCCCTGTTCCTCCCTTCTCCCTCCAATAGGCATACCTTTTCAAACTACATAAAAGTGTTGTTTCAAAGATAACTGCAAATCCTACCCCATTGTAGCTTCTACAGCAGGGAATATTTTGCACCTGAAAGCTCGTCACATGAAAAAGATGTAGACAATCAGGAAAAGCATGGGCAGCTCAGTGCACTTTACTGCCAGCAGGATGGCAATACACAGGCCTGATTTTGCATGAAAGGAGGTGCCAGAATAAAGTGCCAGAACAGTAATGCATCGACACTAGGAACAACACGGTGGTCCAGCTGATGGCCAGAGTCATTTCTGGGATGCAATTCCAGATCATTCTTCTGTCACAGAATTAGCATGGGAGGATTACTCTGGGCTCTCTCCCAGGGCTGGACATGGATTCTTGCTCCCTAAAGCTTGCTTATAAAGTTTCTTTAAAGCAATGTGGAGGAACTCAAGTGGTAGTCTTGTCTACCCCACTGCACTGAGGCAGGATCAAACAAACCTAACCCATTCTTGATGGCTGATTGTCTAACCTCTCCTTGTAAACATGATTTACTCTGGGAAGAAGCGAAAGTCACCCAAGGGATCAATGTCAAGTGTTTCAGAGTGTCTAGAAAAAATAATAAGCTAAGAAAGTGGGTTGGACTGGCTTAGTTAAGGCCAGTTTTCTATTTATCCAATTAAAGTTAATTTCCCAGAAGTATGGCACCTGCCTCAACCAACAAGTGTTAGAGAAACACATTGTGTGTGTAATATTCATATTCTTCCTGCTGATGCATGTGTCTGCTAATGAGTCTCTAAGTAGTCTTTTTATTACTTTTTTCCCTTTTTTTTAAAGAGTGGAGATACTTTTCTTTTCAGAATGAGTACTAAGACCATTATCACATGCCTTGTGAAGGAGAACGATGATGTGTTAGACTTCTTTGTATGAATAGAAACAGGTAAATAGTCATCTATCCCCTGACTTTGTAATTTAAACAGTGTAAGTCAGTAGGGAAAGGCTATAATTGGAGTCAGAGTAAGTGAGGTGAAAATTGCTAGGTGGCAGTACCATCTGCATCTTGTTTTAATTAGCCAAGTTATTATCAGAATAAAAAACTTTCTGCTATTCAAGTCCTTGGCTTATTTCAATCATCAGTCTGAAGCGATTGCCACATGTCTAGGTAAGCACAATTACTGATCAGCAAAGGAGAATTATCCTCCCCACTGATCTGGCTAACAGTTACCGTGCCTGGGAGTAGGGACAAAAATATGACTAACCAAGATCATTGTCACATCTGCTTAGTGTTTCATGACAAACTCTATTAAGGCTAACAGCACCACTGTTAATTCAATTAGATCAGTGTTTTCCTTTGCTGGCCATGATGCATTTGGAAGACCAGCAACTGTATGCAGAGCATGGCTGGCAGTCCGCTGCAAGGAATAATAGCATCATAAATAATATATTAAGACGAAGACAAATCTAGCAGGCTGCAGTCAGAGCACATCAGCCATATAGTTGAACCCTGCAATATCGCAAGGGGGGGGGAAGAAAAAAGTAGCTATGACAGGAAATTATAACAACTATAAATGACAGGGACTACAGGAGGGAACAAAACTCATTAGGTCAGCTCTTTAAGCAAAGTGCAGGGGAAGCACAGGCCAGCCTGCCGGCAGCGGTGGAGGCACTGCATGCCCTCACATTCATCCTCCTTAAGATGAAATAGCAGACGTCTAGTGCTGGATTTAAAGGAAGATGATAAATAACAAAAGGTAACTGACAAAGAGCTCGGTGGAAACCCAGTTCTTTCTCTGGCCTGCAAGCTCTGCCCTAGTATTCAGTCCTACGGAGCACTTTCCCCCCAGTCTGCAGGCCGGGACCAGGACGGCTGCACCCTCCAGGGCAGCCACGCTGCCGAGTCAGGCTGCCCCCCATGCAGCAAAACTGCCACCCCCAGCACCAGCTGAGAAACTACCCCATTTTGGGGAAGCACCTTGCACAGCCAGGGAGCTCAGCCTGCAGGAGTGAAGGGCACCGGTAATTCAGGGTGGACGAGTCCTTCGTTCCAACCTGCCAGAGTTGGGCTAGCAGGTGGCATGTATCAGCATGTGGGCACAGCCACACAATAGCTAACACCAGGGAGTAAGAGCCATCCTTGCAGAAATCCTGTTCCAGCCTCTTCTGTGGTCAAAGGAAAAAAAATCAAAATGTACCTTTGCCTCAGCCAACGTGCTAGTAAAAATGTGGTGATAAGAGCTTCCCAAAACAATTTCTGCCCTTTTTTTTTTTTAATACTGCCTTGCTGTGTAGAGAAAGGCACTCCATGCTGGAAAAGAAAAAAAAAAGAAAACAAGATTTCATTTCTCTGACGTTTAGAAATTATGACATAATCTTATCAATTCTCAACAAATACAATCTAAACCATTCAGGCTGCTGATAAAGGTATTGCCTCTGATGGTGCAGCAAACTGCAGATTGAGCTTTTTTTAATGCTGCTTAAATTGTCTGTGAAGCAACCTTTTATGAGATATGGTGGTTCAAACAATTTTGCAAAGAGCAGGGGACAAAGAGTTCCTTTCACACTAAAATGGTTTCCTAGGAAACACTGCAAAATGTAATGTGATATCTCTTTGTGGAAGTTCAAGGACTTGTGCATGTGAGCGTGTGTTTCTCCTGACCCTCTTTTTTTTTTTTTTTTTTTTTTTTTTTTTT
>NW_008795926.1:682488-697845 GCF_000699145.1 Aptenodytes forsteri
GGGCGTGTGTTTCTCCCTCCCCCCTTTTTTTTTTTTTTTTTTTTGGTGTGGTGTATGGTATCACTGGCGAATTTTACCTTTTGATGGTATCACAAGAACAGAACAAGCCTGTACCACAGCAACCCACAATCTGAAGGACATTTTTCTCTTTGATAATCAAATGTCTTCTCTAAACAGAAAAGAAAAATTTTGATCGAAACCAAGTCTTTTCATCTGTAGCACCATGGTTTCAGAATAAGGAAAAAACAATGACTGAAAATTCTCAGAGCCAAATTTCAAGTTTCAGACAGTCCTCGTGCCTGACCCAGTGTATTTTCTTGACTGTATGGAGATTAAACTACACAACATAAATTGGTGAGAGTAAAGCAGAAACCAACACCCTGCAATGCTAATCAGAGATCTGGACATGTGTGTTATAGGAAGATTAGACACATGTCCAGATCTTCCTTTTAATTGAAGCCTAATAATCTGCCCATCTGAGAGAAGCACTTTGCCCTTCCCTATGTGCAAGCAGTGTGTCCCTGCACACTGCATTAGAAATGCAAAGTTTCTAACTGGGACAACTCAGCTGTTTATCCAAACAAGAGATAGCTATGTCTGAATTTGCCTGACTGCATGCCTCTTTCATTAGTTGTACTACTCTCATAGATGATAATAGTGACATAGCATTAGGTGCATTTCCTATGCATGTTAAAAGACTGCAGAAATATTGATGTATAAAACCCTTTCCCCCAGCCCTGACTATTCTCAAGACCTCAATATGCTGAAGTCCTTAGGTAGACGATACATGACCCTATGCAGTGCTGCTAACACGTCCTTCGTCCTCCCAGCTGCGACCTGGGCACCCAGACACATGCAGTTCTGCCCAGCATTATGTCCAATTAAAAAATGGCCCAACTGCAGAAGCACTACAACAGTGCATACAAAGCAACAGAGCTAGACCGACAGGGCCCAAGCTTCAGCATGGCTAGCAGTGAGGGCACGCCTATTTTCTTGCAAGATATTTTACAAGAAGTTGCTTTGCAATAGACAATCACTGGATAAAAGATTTTAACAGGGCTGGGGATAGGAACTGGAACTTAGGACTCCCTTTGCCTGTTTTGGAGAAAGGGCGAGCCAGTATTTCAGCAACAATAGCATTTAGTTTAAGTAGAGTGTCATTCATAGATGACAGAGACAGCACCGGCTGTCCCAGGCAGCCTCAGCCAGCGAACCTCCCCGAGTTAACTGGACTGTGTCTTTGAGAAGCACGCACCCAGTGTACTGATCCCTAGTACTGCCTTTCCACCCCAATTGCTAAATTTTACCACCTTGCTGCAGCAGATGGTCCTTTGTGCCTTGAGCAGAGCCTGGGACAGTGGCAAGCTGGAGTGTGCATGGTGATGTGTCCAGATCTGGTCCTGGGAAAGGTCCCTGGAGTGTTTCTGTGCTGCAGGTAACTGACAAACGGGGGAAAAAACACAGAACAAAGTCCTGAGATATTAGCTCCTCGTTATAAGCATAGCATAACCCAAGCAGCGCGTGGATTAAGGGCTGACGTTTACTGTCAGTGCAGAAATTTGAACTTTGGGGAACTACTGAATTCGGCAGGGTGACCAGGGGGTAAAGGAGAAAGCAGTGTTTGGATCCAGATGTGCACCCTGGAAGAGCTGGAGTGCATTTCTGCTGGCATCACAGGTGCTGACCCAGGGAAACACTTAACTTTAAATATGATTTCATTCAGTGAGCTCCTGGTTTTAAAATTGGGCCCGAACAACTGCTTTTCTGGGCAGGGCCCCAGGGCCCCCCCTGAAGAAAACATGCTAACCACGTTAAGAGTGGTGCTGAGCTTCTTCCAAACCAACCCAGAGCAGCCAGCCATGCATCCTCCGTAAGAACAACCGCCCTTCAAGCCAGGAAACCTCAAGGAGCTACCTGACAGAGCTGACAGGCATAAAGCAGTGCCGTGCCAATGAAGGTAAATTGCAGACTCGGGACTTGCTTCCACTCTCCTTGCTCATGTCCCACTAACTCTGTGTGGATGTATCGGTTACCCTGTGTGGTACTCACCGGCTGTCCTCGTGAGCATGTCGGAAACACCAAGGATAGAGGAATAGGGCTTGGCTGTTGCAGCCTGTGCAACAGGTTTTGTTCATCCTCTGCTGTACTGGCTCTACTGTACTAATAGGACAAAAATGCATTTAAATGAGATTTCATCTTTAAGGTCAGCAGGTAATCAAGCCCACAGAGATGCGCTACGGTTATATAAACACTTTCTGAGTAGAAATGCATCCCACTTCCCCACTGTCCTAAACTGTTCATTCTGGGTGCCCAGTTACTGAAGATTTAAATAATTCACATCTACATTCAAACAGCTCTCCCTTAGTGTAACTTGTACGTTTAAATATCTCCTAACTGCAGTACATCTGCATTTAGAGATTAAAAACCCTATACAGACAAACACATTTAGCAATGTGAGTAATTCATACTAAGTATTAGTCAATGCAGGGAAACCTGACTTTCAGGCAGGGGCTTTCTGAGATGGAGAAGAGTCATGAGTTAGACAGCCTGCGATGCTGGGGCTTTGGCTTTGTCTCCCAGTATAACCAGCTCACCACATAGTTTATTAGATTGTCCAGAAGCCAGTCTCACCCATAATCACAGATGATACAAGATCTTCTCTGATACTCAAACACTGAATATGAAATGCCTTAGGCTGGCTGGCAGAAAACTAAATAGTCTCCTGAGTATTTGCTTTTAAATGAACATGCCATTTTGTATAACAAATGCAACTCGGTAGGGGTTTTTTTTGTTCGTCTTAATTTTTCAGTGAAAGTAAGAAAAACAAGCCTACCTGAACTACTAGCTGCTACAATGCTGGGAAGGACTTTACTCATAATTAGAGTCGGTCTAAAAGCAGTAAAAAACAATGCAACCTCTTTGGATTCTGTGACTACATCATATAAAAGAAAGGATAAACTACCCCGCAGTCTAGATAAAGATGTATGTGGCCTTTCCCCATTGCTTTAAAAATGGAAATGAAAAGCTGTCCCATTAGCACTGATCACCCAGGCAGTGCTCTACTATGATGTCTTTCCTGACTTCTATGCATTGATGGTACTGCAGTCGTGACCAACAGGATTTGGCATGCCTGTGGGACCTTCACCCCATGGGACAGGGAAGGCCTTGAGAGTCACCACTGCCCCTGTGGCTGGCACTGCAAAACACGGGTGCTGTGAGCGCTGCAGGGAGGGGGATGGCTGTGAGTGCAAGGATCAGCCACGGGCAAGGATGCTCGCAGTCCTCTGCGGTGGTTGCGCAGAAGTGGCTCTTGCTCCCTTCCAGCCTGGAAGTCTGTGGGCATCCACAGGTGCTTTCAACCTGATTTGGAGAATGCAGGGAACCTTCATGTAGTTTAAAAGGGGTTTGAATCAGGCTGTTCCTTTTTAAATCCTTCTTTTCACTCCTTTACCCCTTATCTTGCTACCTGCCCAGCTGGGACTACTTTGATGCAGAATAGGCTGGATGACCCATTTTATGAGCAGGCAAAGTGAGGACTGAAGCCAGTTTGTCCCAGGCTACCTGCAAACCAGCAGCAGGGACAAGGGGCAGTCACAAGGTCCCAGGTCTCTCTCATCCACATTCTCCTCCGAATTGCCTGGTTTAACTGGCAGCTTTGAGGAGTCACAGCTCCAGAGCCCACAGAGTCAGGTGGCAGAAACAGAGAAAAAAAGAAGGGGGTTTGAAAGAAAAAGAATTATCTTCTCTCAAGAATTTCCAAATAGGGCAGGCACACGGGAACTCCTGTTTCAAGCAAAAGGAGCCAGGAACAAAAAATGTCCTTTTCCACAGGGTGGAAGAAGATAAAAAGGGAAGCTGCTGGTCTGAGAGCAGGGAAAGAAAGCAGCATGCTGCCCTGGGGGGCGAGGGCCGCAGGTCGCTCCAGGGGGCGTCTCTGCAGAGCACCTCACTGCTTTGCCTGGAACCTCTCCACACACATTTCCACCCGCGGGTGATGGGCTGAACCACCAGCTCCCACCAGCCCCCATGTGCCCCGCGGCTCCTGCCCTGCCCTCGGCGCTGCCCAGACGCTCACTGCACGGCCAGCTGCTAAGGGATGGGCAGGCAAAGGGGATGCCTCCAGCATCATGGGATTTCTCCTGTCAGAAACCATCCTGCAGCAGTCTGACCATAAAACTTCAACTTTACTGATATCTTTCTCTCTAAAAATATACAATAATATAGATACGAATATTTATATAATTTACATATATGGTATATGGATCTATTATATTACATATATATTACATATATGTTATATATATAAAAAACAATACTCAGCTTGATAGTATACAACAAATTAACTGCATATATTCAATTCTCGGTACAGCAACTTGTTTGCAGCAGTGGTAATCTGTGAAGTTTATTTTTCAAGAGCTGACGATCACCAATCCTTTCTCCCTCCTCTCCCTGTCCCTTCAAGTGAGGTTTGATAGCTGTAGAAAATCTGGCAGAAAGTAGCCCTTTGCACCTTTGTTAGCTCCGCATGGCTTTACCAGGAAAGCAAAGGGCTGCTTGGGGGCGCAGCAGGGAGCTGCCCCAGTGCTGCAGCCCAGGGGTGGCAGGTGCAAAGTGGGGGCTCCCTCCCCAGGGAGCAGCATTGCCTCTGGGGTGAGACATAGCAAGGTGCCCGGGGGTCTCGGAGACCTCACCTCTCCCTCAGAAATGAAGGGTGAAGGTCATGGTCACGGAAGGAAGGAATGTCAGGGGGAGAGGGGGGCACAGCAGCAGACTCTTCCACAAGGAGGGTAGGAGTAGGTGGGGCTGAAAAACCTGCTAGCTTCCCACAAAAGAAATAACCTTATGAGGCTAGAATTTAAGTCATTTAAGAGAGATGGTGTGGTCTTACTCATGCAGCTAATTAAAGGTTGCCTCACGTAAAGGGAAAAAAAAAAACCTGTAACATTTACAGCAATAAAAATGATGAGTGATTTTTTTCCAAATTGTGCCAAAGACAAAAAAGCCACGGAGCCAGCAAAGTTTTTTCCCCTTCTCCTCTGGGGTATGAGGACTGCAGGCAGCCAGCTGCCTCCTGCCCAGGGGGCTGGCGCTGGCCAGGAGCAATTAAACACCAGATTATAATTGGGCTTCAGTGAGCTACCTCTCTAATCAGTCATCAGCTGTACTGCTGCTGTCAAAGTAGCTTGGATGGTCTTTACTTAGCCTTTCTCTCTGTTTATTTATGGAGGGTTTGTATGGGTTTATTTTTATTTTAAGTGGAAGCTAGTGCCAGAGTGGAAGGGCTACCTACCATGCGCTGCTATTTCGGCTGCTGTGCATTTCCCAGGGCTGTTCTGTGCTCCCAGCTGGAGAGGGCCAGGAAGGTCCTGCAGATGAAGTGCCAGCCGGCTGTCTGCATGACCAGCACAATGCACATGGCAATGCTTTTCTTTTCCTGCTCTCCTTTGCTGCCGTGTGTGGCAGTGAGCCTCATGCCTCGGCGCCGGGGCAGAGGAGGAGGCTGCCTGCCATCCCCAACCGACAGCTCTGCCAAGGAGGCCTGGAAGATCTTCAGTCCCAGCAACTTGGAGCTGGACCACATCCTTTTCCTCCTTCCTCTCATCTCAGGATGTTTTTGGTCCCCGCTGTGACCCTGGCTGTGCCAGAGAGGAAGCGCTGGAGAGCTGTAACACCCCCGCACAGGCTGGGCAAGCTCTGCTGGGCAGCGGCGTGGGCTGGTGGAGATAAGCCCAGGTCCCCGGACCACATCATGAAGTCATCATTTTTTAATGTATATTTGTGCATGATACAGAATCCAGATGTATTCACAGGCTCACAGAACATCTGAGGCTGGCAGGCACCTCCAGAAGCCATCCTGTCCAACCCCCCTGCTCAAGCAGTGTCAGCTAGAGCAGGCTGGCCAGGACCGTGTCCACTTGGGTTTTGAATATCTCCACAGATGGAGACACCACAGCCTCCCTCGGCAACCTGTTCCAGCGTTAGATCACCTCTACAGTAAAAAAAGGTTTTTCTTATGTTTAAACAGAATTTCCTGTATTTCAGTGTGTGCCCATTGCCGTTTGTCCTGTCACTGCATACCACTGAGAAGAGCCTGGCTCCCTCCCATCAGGTATTTGTATATTTATATGTATTTTTTTAATACCCTATGTTTAATAGAAAAAGAAAAGAGGGCTTCTGTAACTGAAGCAAGAATTGAGCCACATAACACATAAAGGAAGAGAGGCAAAATGCCAGGAAAGCAAAAGTGGAACGCAAAGCTACATGGTAAAATACATAGTTAGCTTGTCTGTCTGCGTATGAGAGCATCAAGATTTGTTGTCAGATGCTAACAAACTTCCTTGGATCATATATTTACATCTCTCCTAAAGTGTGTGTTTCAGTCAGAGTGAAAAGGGTTTTCACTGGGCTAACACCACCTTAATCCCCCACTACATTTCAAAAGCCTGTGCTATTGCAAAGCACATCTGAAACTTCAAAATGAGAAGTCATTAGAGGCTTTCAGATGGGGCAGGGAGAAGCTGCCTCACCGGGGCTGCACAAACCACGGCTCTTGGCACTTCAGAAGCAACATTGGTTTGAAACACCCACCTAGCTGAGGCCCTTGCATTCGTGCTGGACAAAGCCTGGTGATACTATAAACAGCAGCAAACAGCTTCTTGCAGTGGAAAATATTGGACAGCCTTAAGTACAAGTACACATTCACCCACATCCTACCATGTCCATTAATGCAGGTAATGTTACTGCAATTAAAAACCATGCATTTTCCAAGAAACCACAGTTAACCCATCTGTTTAGAATAGCTTATCAGAATAACATCTCAGATGCCACTATGTGGTAAGCACTGGTGAATAACAATGTTTTTAATGGTAAGTACTGCATGTAACATTCTCGCTTGAAGACCTTCGTGCATTAAGGAATTTTCCTTCTGAATAGTTCCATTTAATTTCTGCATTTTCATTTAATTCAATGTGCAGTAGAAATACACACAAGCCAGCATCAGGTGTTTTTATTATCCTCTGCTTAGGGTAAAGGATTACAGTAAAACAGACACAAAATCTCGCTGAAGGCCATTTGGAATTTTTTAGACCTTTTCTGAACCCACCTCCATACCTACATCCACCACATTGCCATTTGATGAACTGCTGTTGTACCTGCCATCAGTTAAAGGACATTTCTACAGGATACAGCAGCACCAAGTGAATGAGGTGCTGCCCAGCGTCGTGCATGCTGCTGGGCAGTACCATGCACTGAGCCTCAGCCTTCCTCCCTCTGTGTTGCTTTATGCTTTATTAAAGCCTAAACTCTAGTCTGTAAGTTGAAAAACCTGTTGGAAATTTTGGCTTCAAAACCTCAAACACTTGTCCATGTACACTTTAAATGATGGAGGGAAATAATGCAATCTTTAAAACAAACCAAAACTCCAGGGGAGACTGAGGTTACAGCAGCTCTGATTTTCACAGCCATCCATCACCTGTTTTGCATTTGGGGGAAAAAGACTTTACAGACAATATCTTATTTATTGGTAACATATAAAAGAAAATATTTGCAGATGAGCCTAATCACAGAGACAGGGGCTTCACATTGCTGCTTTATACAGAGGTAAAACCCTTTCTGCTGGCAGGCTACCAAGCAGGAGGGCAAACCTCCACCATATGTAGGAGGGCTTACAAGCACCACGGATAATAAACGCCAGTCAAGCAGGTATTTTTGGTAAAGTATGAAATAATTCTTCTGCCTAAAGCTATGAATTTCCTAAAAAAGTTTACAAGGAAGAGATGGAAACAAAGATTTCTGCTTTTATGTCCCACTTTCTTACAGACTCCCTTTTTTGGTTATAGATAAAAAATTCATCTTGCTAGGAATGCATTTTCTTCCTGGTTATGGACATGCAAAATGGCTTTATTATAATAAGACGTTATTATGTTTGTATCATTTATTGACATCTCTGAAGTCTTTTAAGAACCATGGATGAAAGGTGCTATACAAGTGCCAAGTACATCATAAATTATTAAATGTTTCTTCAAAATCTGCTTGCTTGGTCTTCGTTTCATCTACTGATACCAGATTTCAGAGCGAGATACACAAAAGGCCTTTATGAAATTTTCCCCTCCTCACCATTGTGCCTGTGCTGTGCAGGACGAGGCAGAACCAGAATAAATCAGAATATATGCCATTTTCTGCAAGGCGCAGCACAGACACTTCCCAGGCGACCTGAAGCTGCACTGTACCTGAGAAAGTTTACAGGCCTCTCAGTTCTCTCAAATTAAAATTAAAAAAAAAAAAAAAAGAAGAAAAAGGAAAGAAATGAATGTATAAGTTGATTATTTGCAGTTACACCATTTGAGTTTGTGTCTTTCAGAGCATCCCCACAAGGAAAGGATCCTGAGGGCAGCGAGGTTAAAAGTAAGCAGCAGCCGCGTAAAGCCCTGTCGTGCCACTGTGAACAGCCATGCCTACGTAAAGCAAATTATGCAGCTGCTGCTGGGCATTTAAAATGTGTATGAACAAGCTGTCAGTCCAAGATCTAAAACTTACTCAGTTATTCAAACTAATTCAATTCCATCACCCAGCTCTGACACCCCGGCACTTGCTGCAGACCATTTTAATGGGAAGTGATATTTAAGTGCAAACACCTGGGAGGCTGGCGGCAGGGGGATTTTTCTGATACAACAGTCATCACCGTGGTTGTTAACAGCACTGGCATTTATGTGATCCTAATTACACTGTAAGCGTGAGACAGGTGAGGAAGGTTCACACTCCTCTTCCTGCACTGCTCTCGCACCATCTGCAGGCTCCCGCTGCCTCCGTGCGTCCCCCCCGCCCCGTACGTCTCCCCACTACCCCATATGTCCCGCACAGCCTCCACTGACTGTCACAGCCGGCTGCGCTGCCTTACTTGCCCTGTCCACAAACACGGGCAACACATTTCATGTCTTGAATGTCCCTGGTAGGGCTTACATCAGTATCGCTCAAGCCTTCAGCATCTCTTAGGTCAGACCAAGATACCAAAGAGTAGCCTGAAAGAAAATGATTGTTTGCAAGAAAATGTTAGAAGCAGTGAACTTTCCCCTCTGTTAGCCTTTGTTTAATCACAGCACAGACCATTGTGACTGTTAGCAGACCTGGTACAGCCGCTCGCCGTATTGGCATTCACATATCTTTGTGAGAGCAGTAAGAGCATGGAAGGAGGTCTTGCCATGAGACTGAGTGCTGATTTATGCTAAAGTTCCCATCTGCGGATGTTGTCCTCCAGGATTTTCAAACACCAGTAAAGTCTAGACATGGATGTTCTGGTTCCAAAACAATATTGCATTAATTGTGTATGAAGATAAATTACAAACTGGCTCTCTGGTAGATCCTAAGGTATGGTTACTAATGGGGCTAGATCTAGCAGGGTTCTCACAGGACTGAGTCTTGGGCCAACATTATTTAATTTGTTTTTAATCAATATTCCAAAAGATGATATAAAATCTTCAACGGCAGTGTCTGCAGATGCTGTACTGGTTGCCCAGTACTGAGCAGCAAGCAGGATGGGTTGTGGCTGCTCACTGAGCTGAGCTGAATGCCACATTTCAATGATTTTGGGGTATGCGGGAACCTACTACCCCAATGGGATAATTCAGGTGGGATGCAGGGAAAGGCTGGCTCCCACATGCCGTAGGGGCTCAGTGTGTACTCCAACTTGAAGGGAAGTAGTGGGAGCTGTGTCTCTGTAGGAAAACACAGCGGTGGTGATGGTCAGTGCATGCGGGAGAAGGAACAGGATGATTTTTGGCCTTGCCAAAGGACACAGACCAGCTGCCAGGGATGTCACAGCAGCGTCCCAACACCTCTGCATCATGCAAAGCCTGGGCTGCATCCTGTTTGGCTGCTGGGATGTGGCCTTTGGAGCATGAGATGGCTCAGACTGGCTAAAACCTCTGCCTGCAGGATGCGCAGGGGGGCCACCAGACAACTTAATACCCTGTGATTTACCAGGGGCCAGGCTGAGATTACTTAATGCTCATTACTTAAACTCTGCGGGGCTCTGCTGAGACGCTGTTGCTTATATCAAAGCTGTACCTACCAAGGTCAGAAATACGAGGAGGTGGAAGGCAAAACAGAGATGAAGGGACTTAGTTCAGGTTTTATATCCTGTTAATGGCCAAGCCAAGAGCAGAACCGGTTTCCCCTGCCCCCAGCCCTGCACCCAGGCCTTTGACCTTGCTCTTGCAGCAGCAGCACTGGAACAGAAAACCAGCTTTTAATGAAGTTTATGTGATCAAGTGGGTTTCTTAAATAGAATGGTAGTTTTCTGCAACTTGTAAAGCAATTCTTCATTTGCTAGTCAAGGTTACCTCTGCCACTAAGAGTGGTGTTGATATTTTCTGTTTTTTTCATATGGGAAGCTTTAAATTTGCAGACCACACAGGCTTACTGTGCCAGCTCATTTAAAATAAGGCAGAGACCCAGCCTTCTGCCTTGGACAGGAGGGGCTCCTCAAAACACAGAAAGCTGCAGCTCTGGTCTCCAGCTGCAACAGCAGTGCCTATCAAAGGGGCCTGGAGTGCACCAGGGTATTTCAGACCCAAAGGAGCCATGTTATTCATGTTCCCTCTTCCCAAAACATGCAGCTGAAAAAGAAAAGGAAAAAAAAGGGAAAAAAAAGAAAAAAATGGCATCCTTTAGAAGGCGTTTTTGACAGCACTGATACACAGGTTAACCCTGGACTTTGTTTCATCACATGAACATAAGCCAATAAATTGCACAGCAGTGCAAACACCAGTCTCCTCTGCTTTCACCACATAGGCTTTCCTCCACAGGGGACAATGCCGAGGGGATCCCAGAGTGGGACAGCTGCATCCTTCTGACACACCAAACATTTTGTGGGGTGGACAAGCAATGTTATATGTCAGAGCAGTAGGTGAAACTGCTCTTGACTTTATTTTGTACCGTGCATGAGTACAAACAGTGATCGTGGTCGAAAAATTATATACTGCAGATCCCTCAACAGGAATTTTCCTGATGAAAAATTATTTTCTTTTGGCATTTGTTGTGCATCTCAGATGAACCAGTTACCAGAACAGAAAAAATGTTCCTGCTTGTTTTCAAATCAACAGTATTTTCACTTACCATTAACATCTTGTAGCTGTGCAAAAAAAAGCAATGAACATGGCTGTGGGGCTTGTTCATTTTACTTTTCAGAGGTAAAACCTAGACTTACCTAAAATATTCTTGGATTTGTTTGCCAGACTCACTGAAAAAAGCACAATTCACTTCAAACGTTGATGTAATTATAATTTTCTCACATTAAAGGGTTTTATTTGCTTAGGTCTTTTTGAATGATTGTGGTGCATGTAATAGGAAGAATAAGCATCATTAATTCATTATCTTATTACTATTTAACATGTAAATTGCAGTAGGGCATGAAGGACCCTATAATGCAAACATTGGCCCTTCAGAAATCCAAGGGTATAATCAGCACAGGGACACCCGGGATCACCGGTGTGAGGGGGGACTACCCAAGGAAAGGAGGATGTGGCCCCAGCAGTCTCCTAGCCGGTTCCTTTCTTTTTTCCATGCCTTTGAACACTGGGAGCAAAACACCTATGGCCTGAATATCCAGGGACAGATACGAGGGAGAAGTGTCCCTATGGCTTTTCTCCCCCAGCCAGCCTGCATAGATAGGCTTGAATTTAGATAGTGCTCGACAAGAGTGCTGCACACTGGTGCAAGCCAAACTAAGCAGGGTAGGACCAACTTGGAAACAATAATCTCTCTTTCTCAGTATGTATATAGGTGAGGAGATAAATCCAAGGTTTGGGTTTCAGGCACTTTGGGGAAGGGAGGGAAAATGCAGGATCACATCTGGTTTTGCCTGCTTTCTCAGTAAATGAGGGGTATAGGTAGGAATAGCTGGTAACAGCCGAGTTTCACTTAAAATAGCAGTAGGTCACACTCACACGATGCTTTTCAAAGAGGGCAAGGTCTGGTGCTAGCTGTAAATGGGGAGAACAGCATGTGGGAAGCAACTCAATTGACAGGCAAGGACCCAAGAGGTCACGTAATAGGGTTCAAAGTCTGTTTAACCATGCAAAGCCAAGCTGGGAAAGTGCCTAATAAAGCATCAGCTAGGTGAGGCACAGCTTTCTGCGTCAAATCACGCTGTCTGGGCTAAATCACTGGAAAAGCAAGCCCTCTGCACAGCGGCTGTGCTGTTAATGGGTCTCGTCCCTGCGCTGCCCCCACCATCACATGCATGGGCAGGCACACGCAGGCTCGCAGCCCCCCATCGCCCCACTTCACATCCCCCCCTTCCCCACGTACCACAGGGAGGGGGGGAAATGGCGAGAGCAGGCACAGGCAGCTGCGGCCAGGCTCCTGATAAGAAAACCTGGGGATTTATGTGGTTCTTGTAACCAGATCTCTGGTGTCCGGAGGGCTTGAATGCATTTTGCTGGGTGCATTTTGCCACCTGCCCAGACAGGCTTGCAGCCTGCCCTCTCCTTGCAGGCTGAGGCAGAGAGAAACGCTTTGTACAGCTGCCTGCTGTGAGCACTGGAAGGATGGCAGAAGTCGGGGGCTGCAAAGCCCATGGGGGACCCCCTGGCAAGCAGCCAGGGTCATGAGAAGGCTCATCATCTGCCTTTTGGGGTGTTCCAGTGTAAGGAGAAAACCAAAGCAGAAGATGGACGGGAGGAGGATGTCTAAACACACATGGTGGCATTGTTCAAAGCCCCATGACATCGGCAGTGGCTCGTACAAAGTGCCGGGACACAGTTCTTCCCTGTCCTTGGGGACCCAAGGGTTGTGGGGACAGGGCGCGGGTCAAGGGGAAACTCCCGTGCCTGGGTCCCATCAGATAATCTCACCAGCCCTCCTGGCTGGGAAGCTACAAGGCATTTTTCATCCACTGGGAGGGATTATTTAAAGGATAAAATACCTGAGGGACTCCAGGCTTGGGAGGACAGAAAGCATTTGTCTAAGCTTATTTCAGGGAAAATAATACATTTCCAGCACAGTTAGATGTGAATGCAGGCAGCTTTTAACCTATAAAAGCACACAAACAAACCACACACAGGAGCAGTTCGAAGACAGCTCATTTACTTAGAAGCAGAAACTGCGTTCATTCAATGATAGTAAAAACTTAGGGGATGGAGAGCTTTAAAAAGGGACATTTTAAACAATGTTTAACCTAATCCTGAAATACTTCAGCCAACATTCAGATAAAAGTTGAAGAGAAGGAAGAAAAAATACTAATTCCTTTGAAAACTTCCATGAAACAGCCCTAATTTTATTCCCAGTTTGTTACACTTCACAACTATCTTGAATTAGCTCTTTGTTAAATCAACCGAGTCTTTCCTGTTAGAAGAAAATTATGGGTCAGATAGGAATTATCCACCCCTTTGTTTTACAAAACAGGCTATTTGCCAAATGCTGTTGTGTTTAGCAGTCTTAATTTTATTTCATCATACTATTTTATTTTGGCTGTTAAGCTTAGTCCAAATAAACCTCAGGTAACCTAGATTTTAAAAAAATTAAAATCGTCATTATTTGAATTGTAGAAATTCATTCTTCGGTCTTCTGCCGTTCAATATATGCTTCAGGGCTTGTGTGCATGATTTATGCGCATGTATACACACTCCCAACACTGGCTCGAGTGTTCCCCCATCTTTGCAAGTTGAGCTGCTGCATTCACATCGCCCACTAAGCTGTTAGAGACCAGAGCAAAGAGACCAGAGCAAGTGATGCTCTTCTGGGGACCACTCCCAACAATGAGACTGCACCTTGGGGAAAGGAGAGGCTCAGCAGGAAGAGGTTTTCTGCCCTAAATTCCATCTCTTATTCAAGGAATCTCTTTTATATCCTGCTCTGCTCTGAAATCTCCTAAGCTGCTTCTGGTCCAGTGCAACGCCAGGACATACGGTGTTGTGGGATGACTGCTTGCAGCCTGGCTACAGCCCAGGACACCAGGTGGTTTTGATTCTCTGTAGCCTAAAGGAGAAACTCTAGTAACTGGTAAAATCCTTCTGGAGCACAAGTTCCTTTATGAAGATTAAAGAATACATTTACATGCCCCATTGACTCCCCATCTCTTTTCAAACCTTCATCTGAAAACATGTATTTTCTCCTTCACCTGTACCTCTTAATTTCTCACTCACTCAGATATTATTTATTGTTCTGCTTCACAACTGCATTATTTAACTGTACAGAAATCTGTAATTGTAGTTTGCACAGAAGATTATACATTAAATAAACCAGTATTATATATGTTACCCTAGGGAACTATATTAAAGATGAGCACATAAAATACAGCTCCAAATGTACTACACAGCCAACTCACTTGTGGTGTTCTTGGTCCTTGGCTTGGCAAGCAGCTCAGGGAGGTGCAAAAAGCTGGGCCCAGTTTTGAGGGGTAACTCCAGCTATGACCTCTCTGCAGGACTGCTTTCTGGTTTTCCAACAGAAGGACACGTTTGGGACCAAATTCCCCATCCTTCCTTACACCAAACAGCTGAGCATGAACAGTGTGCTATACAATTGAAGAGCAGCTGAATTAGGGCTTCAGCAAACACGAGAAAATATTAATGGGAAAAAGGGTAATTTTTAATTAAAGAAAAAGGTAGAGTGGCTAACTATCAGGACACTCTGCTTTCCTTAGGATTATACTTCATGAATATTTGGCTCCTATAGTAATTTGGAAGCTATGTCTAAGAAACTTCTATAAACATTAATTATATACCAGTGTCATGGTTTAACCTGAGCCGGCAACTAGGCACCACACAGCCGCTCACTCACTCCTCCTGCAGTGGGATGGGAGGGAGAATCTGAAGAGTAAAAGTGAGAAAAACTCGTGGGTTGAGATAAAGACAGTTTAACAGGTAAAGCAAAAGCTGCGCACACAAGCAAAGCAAAACAAGGAATCCCTTCACTCCTTCCCATCGGCAGGCAGGTGTTCAGCCATCTCCAGGAAAGCAGGGCTCCATCACACGTTACGGTGACTTGGGAAGACAAACGCCATCACTCCAAATGTCCCCCAGCTTTACATGCTGAGTATGATGTCATATGGTATGGGATATCCCTGTGGTCAGTTGGGGTCAGCTGTCCTGGCTGCGTCCCCTCCCAGTTTCTTGTGCACCCCCAGCCTGCTCGCTGGTGGGGTGGGGTGAGAAGCAGAAAAGGCCTTGACTCTGTGTCAGCACTGCTCAGCAGTAACGAAAACATCCCTGTAATATCAACACTGTTTTCAGCACAAATCCAAAACATAGTCCCATACTAGCTACTGTGAAGAAAATTAACTCTATCCCAGCCAAAACCAGCACATTCTTCACCCCTTATTCCATACCATTTATGTCATGCTCAGGTCCCACACTATCC
>NW_008795926.1:699308-755330 GCF_000699145.1 Aptenodytes forsteri
AACGCCATCACTCCAAACGTCCCCCCCTTCCTCGTTCTTCCCCCAGCTTTATATGCTGAGCATGACGTCACATGGTATGGAATGTCCCTTTGGTCAGTTGGGGTCAGCTGTCCCGGCTGTGTCCCCTCCCAGCTTCTTGTGCCCCCCAGCCTACTCACTGGTGGGGTGGGGTGAGAAGCAGAAAAGGCCTTGACTCTGTGTAAGCACTGCTCAGCAATAATGAAAACATCCCTGTAATATCAACACTGTTTTCAGCACAAATCCAAAACATAGTCCCATACTAGCTACTGTGAAGAAAATTAACTCTATCCCAGCCAAAACCAGCACAACCAGGAGCCATATCCTTATACTTCAGCCTACAGAAGTTGTTATAACTAACCCTCTGATACCCAGCAACAACTTCCAATAGATTCACATCAAGCAATTAAATGGTTTCTTTCCTCATGATACCCAATCACTTCATGATCCTTTTAATGGATAGACCCTTAACAACAGCTTTTGAGGCAGGAAAATGCTACCCCATTACACCGCCAGGGGAGTGAGCCAGGGAGGAACCAAAAGGAAGGGCGGTGCTGGAGACGGAGCTGGAGGCAGGACACAGCCCCAACCTGCCACCAGCTTTTCCTACCGCTGACAAAATCTGCTGAGCTCGCAGAGTCATGGGGGACGCAGCAGGATCTGACCCATGTGTGCATTAGCTAATTCAGCCAGCGTAACTTGGCACACCTCTGCTGGCTTCAGTGGCTCTCTGTCAGCCTACACCCACTGAGGCTCTTGGACCTACGTCTAAAAAGTATATATTTCATCTACCTTTGATAGTTCTTGTAACAAAATACTGTAAAGTGCATTGCTGGAACCAAAGCTGCCCCAGCAGGACACTGGAGTGGAAAACCTAAGATTTCTTCTGTCTCTCTGATAACTACTCTCACTCACAAACGTGGTAACATATACCAGCAAATGTTTTTTGCGTACCTATGCATTTCTTTGAAGGACAAAAATATTTTGCAATTCATTTCTATTGCTACTATTCATTACGCTATTCAATTACATTAAGTGCCTTAATTACTTATTTACAAAGGGTTAGTAACTCTGTACTTTGTACCCAACATATGCACTATGCCTGGAGGCGACAAACACTTTTATGCATTCATCTCTTGCTAGTAGCTGTTTTCAATAGCCTTTTCTTTCCCACAAGGCATCAGGTCGGCAAAGTTTTAGAGGGAAGGCATGACTTTCAGCTGACAGTGAGCCCAGACCTGGGTGACCCTGGGAGGTCTGGTGCTTTCCTGCACTAGTCTTTCTGTGGTCCTTACATTTCTGCTGGTGAAGGCAGGGACACCTGGCTTGTGTTTCCAGCAATGGCATGGGTAGACTGGGGGATGTGACCTCCTCAAGATGTCCACAGAGGACGATAGGCTGTGAGGGATGTTGTGCGCCAGGGCCACCACTGGGAGATGCCTGCCTGGTGGCACCAGCCCCAGTGCACTGGAGACCCCACCAGCCCCATGGGCTTGCAGGCTGCCCCATGGCCTCACCCATCCTCCTGTTTCTGCTCCCTCTAAGGTTTAGCCTTGTGGCAATCAAGTTCTTCCTGCCTGTCCAAGAACATCAAGTGCAAACAGTCCCGTCACCACAACTTGTTTTGGATTCAATGCTATCCTATCTCCAGTTCGGCTTTTCTTCTCTGGCTAAAGCAGCACAGTTTGTCCAATTTTTTTCATGTTTTCTACTCTACTGTACTACTCCCACTGTCCTCTTGGCTCTAATCAAGCAAGGTACCCTGTTCTTGAGGTGCAGTGTCCAAAACTGGACCCAGTAGTTCAAGAAACTATTTTCTGTGTAAAGTGGAAGATGTGTATCATGTGCCTTGCCTCCTTATAGTCGTGTTCATGTACTGTAGGCAGGTAGGTTGCCACTTAACAGTATGTCTGCATACTACTGTCTATTTCCATTGAAAGCCATATTTTCCCCCACTGTTGTTTGTGCAGCTGGTTTATTCCTTATGTGTTATACCTTAGATTCATCCCTATTGAATTATATCCTTTTTTTTTCGGTCCATATCTCTAATTTGTCAACATTATGTGCAATGCTATTCAGACCTTAAACTTCCTTGCAGCAACACTGATAAGCATGATCACTACTCCAATATTCAGGTAATCAGTGAATTACTGAATAGTACCAGTGTTCAGAGCTGCTGAACAGGTAGCTCGACAGATGCGAAGCTGCTGTCACTCTGTGTCCCCAGATGCACCCAGCAGCAAGGCTGAGCATGTATTCCCAATAGGCACAGAGCGCTCATCCAAATGGGAAGTGTGCAGATGGCCCAGTTGTGGTCCTCCTCTCCTTCCAGTAAGTGGCCTTAGACATGCAGTCTGTGCAGTAGCCGGTCCTGGATCCCCAGCCTCCCTGGCTGCTTTAAAAGCCACAGCCCCACACACACAGACACACACAAGTCCCCAAGGGAAGGTGCACACACTCTGGTCTCCCCAAGTGCCAGCATCCCAGCTGGGCAGGGGAACCCTTGACCACGGTCTGATTCCCACAGCCGGTACTCACACCCCATGCATGCACATGCAGGCAGAACGGAGTCAATCACCTGGGAAAAGTGCACTCACCATTCCTGTTCACATACACTTGGCCCCTTTTATCCCTTCTTCCCTGTTTTCCCACACACTTGTTCCTTCTCAATCCACCTTGATCCCTCCCTTTCTCTACCTCTGGTCCTTCCCCAATCGTAAGGCTTGCATATCCCTGCAGCCGCCCTACAAACATCCCATAGCAAGTGTTGCGCAGTCCTCAGATGCTCTTCCCCCAGCACCCCACCACCCTCAGGCAGCAACCCCGATGCTGTCAAGTGCTCCACAGAGCCTCCCCCACCTATTTCATGGGGTCTAACCCCACACCCTGGGCCCATCACTTGCCAGATGCTTTTCTGACTATCTTTTCATCCGCTCCACAGTAGACCATGATTTTAGCTTGCCAATGACAACTACTAGGTGACACAGCAAATACCATACGTACTGAGACACGCTTGTGAAAGGAGAATGAGCCAGATTTTACATTCCTCAGATCAAACTATGAGCCTTGCTCTGCTGAAGCCAGTACAATTTTTCCCTTTACCCCATGATGAACAAAATCTGCCCCTCAGCTCCCCACATGGTGACTGGAGCCTCACATGGGCCCATGCACATTCCCAGGGACAGCCAAATAGGAGGGCAGACATTTCCACAGCAAGGGTCTCCTGTATGTTTCCGGCAGTTGGTGCGAGGCACAGGCATGACGTCTAGCCACAAGCTGAGATTTCTGCTAGGCTTGGCTGCTCTGGGGCTGCCAGCCCAGGAAACACACTGTTTCTGTCCTGGGGAGAGCCCCCACACACACACACATGGGGAGCTGGAGGTGTGCCACAAAGCCTTCCTGGGTACCGTGCTCGGGGAGGGACTTTCCTCTCCCCTGAGCCCTGCTAACATGAAGGGTACCAAGCGAAAGCCACATAGAGGGGAGATGGACACTTGCTACTGTGTCCCAGTATGGATTTGGCAGCCCTTTGGTGGAAGACAGCTTGTTGTCCAGTTACTCTCAAATCACCCTTAAATCAAGCTGCGTTAATACAGAAACATTTAATCACAACCTTCAAAACAGATGGGACAGTTTATTCTTTTGAACACATAGGTAGAGAAAGGAAGAGAAAATGTGCTTAACATACAGCTAGTAGAATATGAAAGGTCTCTCTGTTTCTCCCTCTTTTCTGGCCTTTCTCCAGAACTTGCTGGAGAGCACCCAACCTTGGTAGAGCATGGGAGCTCCTACAGTTAATCTCTTCCAAGGGAGTCTAACTATCCCTTTGATACATCTATGCCTTTTTCCTCCTCCCCCTGACATGTTCCTGAGGTAGTCCTGCCACCCTCTAATCAAAACAAACATTGTTCAGCTCCTCAGAGACACACACACAGTTCTGCGATGCCGAGCATTGTCTCCCGGACTTGGCCAGTCAATTAGCTACTCCTGTAGGTAGAGAAGGGGGCACCCCCTGGCCCCCAAAGCATTCGCCTCTCAGCTTGAGGCATCTCTCCCCAGTTGCACCTTAAATTTGAAACAGTCCATATGTCTGCAAATGCACTCAAACATCAATATCCATACAGGATAGACGTGTACAGCATAATGCTGGCTTGCAGCCAGCCACAGCTGTAATCAGCCACTCAGCAGCATGAGTTTACCCTCCCACAGCAGCTTTCTTCAGGCCAAACCAAGGCAAGAGGATGAATGAACATTTGTGCCTCCGTAGCATAAACACGCACAAGGCTCAAAGAGCTGGAAAGCCCCCTCCTTGCTGGAGCACTGGGTAAAATTTGGTGGGCAGAGCAGAAAGTGCCGGAGGGAAGAAGCTAGAGGCAGCAGAAAGCCTGTCCTCATGCATGTGGTAAGAGCGCTGGCTGCAGTTTTCATCTCTCTGTAAATATTGCTCTAAACAGAAGGTCAGTTTATTTCCACAAGCATAGGCTGTTTTGATGTTATTACCCAGCATGTGGTAGGTGAACTGAGAGTACAGATCCTCTTGTGACATGTCTGCAAAGTTCCCTAAAACAATAACACATGTTATTGGGAGGGTGGAAGTGAGAATATGGAAAATAAGGGCATGAAGTGCGACACCTAAGCACCACAGAAATATTAAGGCCTTCTAGAAATGCTAATGCTAATTTTAACATAAATTTACTGAAACTGCCACTATTTCATTATATGGTTTTGTGCTGTGAAGAGGATTTGATTGGCGAAAGAATTACTTCAAGATGTATTTAAACCCTGTGTACAGAGTGAAGCAAATTAAGACCTATCCAAACGGTAATATATTTAAATGAGAAGACACCTTCCCCACTATGCATCCATGCATACCGAAGTGAACATCACCAGCTAGCAAAATCCTTCAAATTGCATACATTTTACTTGCTGAAAATAAATCCATGCAAATGGACACAATGGCATACACCTAAATGTAACATATAACTGACTTAGTTATAAAAATAAGTATCAACAGAATTCTAATTCATACACGATGCTACAGAAAATGTTAATTCGAGAAATGTCTGATACCAGAGTACAACATACTTAAAAGGTCTTTGCTTCAACATGCACTGGAGAGGTGTGGAAAATTCAGAGCAAACTGACAACGTTTGATTTATTTTTCAGAAATCTCTGGAGCTCTGTCAACTTATGACAATTAATTCCAAATGCAAAAAGAGCTTAATATGGTGTGCAAGGAAAGAATTGGATGCCACCTCTGACTATCTTCTGACAGGAGAGAGAGAGACTATTTCATACAACCGTTTGAGGTATTCCAGTTTCATTCCTCTGTTGTGACAGAGGAACACAGAAAAAGCATCTTGGGGTGGTGGGTTGGCTTGTTTTATACCACCAGCAAAGTGAAAAAGAAATTGGAAATATTTTTGCCTTCTCATCATCAACAGTGACAGCTTAAGGAAAATAGGAGCAACTCCTCCAAAACCTCTGTGCACCATTACCCCATCACGCCGGCAGGCTCACACACATACAGATTCAGAGCTCACTCATGCTGCACGAAACACTTTTGCATTCTTGAATAATTTAGAAAAATATGTAAATACACTGGGCTTTTCACTGTAATTATTCAATGCTGATGCTATCCCTTCCAGAAATCTCAGAAGTGTTGGTGATGTACACTGGGAGTTCGGGTGAAGCAGAAATACCTAAATAAAGGAATTGGCCCAAAGAAGTCGTTTGTACTTGCATTATACAAATTGCCTGCATCCTTTGCGGGCAGAGGACATCCTGGACGTGTACAATAAAGCAGTCAACAGATTTAGCTGGCCTGACTGGCACCCAGATAGCAAATCACTGCAGACCTTGACAGTACAACAGAGGTCATTAAGAAACAGAAGAAACAGAAAGAAAACTCTTTTCCAGTGTATTCACCATAAACAAGCACTTTCCTTAGAGCAGGCGGGTAGGTCAGCCTTTTCTGCTCTCATTTTGCATCAGGGGAAACACACCGCAAGCACAGCAGCAAGAGTTTCTGGGTTGCTGGTGTGCTGGGATTTATCTTGGGACAAGCAGGGCAGCGAGGAAGTTCAGGGCATTCCTCCTGCCTCTCTTGAGCCTCCGGTACTCTAATGGTGCAGATTGTGCTTCTCGTACCATGCTGCTGCCATGGGAAGGTTTGCTATTGATCATCTCCATCCTCACATGCAAAAATCCATATTATTATTTTGTTGGGTATCTCCAGGGAGGGAAGTGGCACCAGGAGCAGATGGTAAGGGGGTAGTAGCTTTCTGAAAATCAAAGGTGGCAGTTTTGCATGACTAAAATGCTTAGAGAGATTTCTAGCCTGCACCTCTCCCACAAATGCAAATTAGTCCCATCTCTGGGCTGGCATCTCTGTGGGTAAAGCAAATCCAGAGAGCTGGGGGTGACAGCACCTGGCCCCTGCACGTATGGGGGCAAACAAAGCAAGGCCACTCCTGTGGCCTTGGCCAGCTCTCTGCACTGAAAGGATCTGAGGAAAGTCCTCCCCTTTGGGCAATTGAGCGCAATTAGCTCAAATCTCTCAGATTTCCTCTTGTGGAAGAGATTACCAGCAGGCCCCATTACTCAGCAGTGCTGTGCAGCGCAGGCGGAGGGACTGCAAAGGGTGCATCTGCAGGGGTGTCCCCATATGCACTCAACGCCCCCCACCCCCACCCCCCCGTGCCCACTCCTGCATGCGTCTTGCTAAGAACTGTGTACATTCGGAATCAACTCTGCTGCAGATTGAGCAGCACGAGGGTTTGAAACCTTTCCTTTCCGTTCAAGGGCACTAACAAATTCAGATGGCCAGTTGGTCACCAGCTGCGCCCGGAGGAGCCACTCAGTGCCAAGCACCTCGACGAGGATGCTTCAAAACTCCTCTCGACACCCTCCTCCCTGCACTGCCTTGGGGGTCCCATGCTCCTCCAGCCAAACTCTATCCAGCTTTGGCAGTGCTGCAGGATGGATCCTGCCCACCGCAGGGACACCACCACTTCCCACCAGCTCAGAGGGTGGAGGGTCCTCAGCACCTTCCTCCACCCCACCACCCCTGTCCCTGTCCCTTCCCTGGGCACTGCATCACCTGCAAAGCCACCCTCCACCCCTTCAGCTGGGAAGCACTGGACACAGAGCTGTCATTCCGCCCCCCCCCCCCCCCCCCCCCCCCCCCCCCCCCCCCCCCCCCCCCCCCCCCCCCCCCCCCCCCCCCCCCCCCCCCCCCCCCCCCCCCCCCCCCCCCCCCCCCCCCCCCCCCCCCCCCCCCCCCCCCCCCCCCCCCCCCCCCCCCCCCCCCCCCCCCCCCCCCCCCCCCCCCCCCCCCCCCCCCCCCCCCCCCCCCCCCCCCCCCCCCCCCCCCCCCCCCCCCCCCCCCCCCCCCCCCCCCCCCCCCCCCCCCCCCCCCCCCCCCCCCCCCCCCCCCCCCCCCCCCCCCCCCCCCCCCCCCCCCCCCCCCCCCCCCCCCCCCCCCCCCCCCCCCCCCCCCCCCCCCCCCCCCCCCCCCCCCCCCCCCCCCCCCCCCCCCCCCCCCCCCCCCCCCCCCCCCCCCCCCCCCCCCCCCCCCCCCCCCCCCCCCCCCCCCCCCCCCCCCCCCCCCCCCCCCCCCCCCCCCCCCCCCCCCCCCCCCCCCCCCCCCCCCCCCCCCCCCCCCCCCCCCCCCCCCCCCCCCCCCCCCCCCCCCCCCCCCCCCCCCCCCCCCCCCCCCCCCCCCCCCCCCCCCCCCCCCCCCCCCCCCCCCCCCCCCCCCCCGATTGTTATGCCGATTGTTATGCTCACAGATAGCTAACACCTATATGTTTGTTTCCAAAAACCAACTTCAGAAACAGTCCTGACAACACGTCCCTCAGCAGCAGGAACGCGCCCGCCTTCCCTTTGCTGCCTGCCTGTTTATGTACCCTCCGTCTTACAAAATATGGAACTGTGACTGCACCACCGATGTCTGTCAAGATTATGTGGTTACACTAACCACCTTAATATGTATTTCTTTACATAACAGCTAAGCAGACACTTCACACCGCAGCAAGCATTCAGCAGAGATGAGGATCTTAACATGAACGCAGATTAAAACCAGCGCACCAAGGAAAAACATCTCGTAATTGGTGCAACTCAACCAGTTTCAATAGAAATTATCTCTCGCCTGTAAGATACAGAGAAGCTGTGAAATGGATTAGCTGAGACAAGGGAGGAGAGGCACAAAAAGAGAGAGGAACAAACACGAGCGCAGACTAAACTAGGCAGGAGAGCTGAGACAGAGTACGGATGTGTTTTCAAGGGCGCTGAGCACGCTCCAGCAATAGTCCTTGCCTTTTCCCACAATGAGCTGTTATCTGCAGGGAAAAAAAACACAACAAAGAAGGCATAAATGTGCAGCTCCTATTCGATGCCCAAGCTGGTTATCAGCAATGAGGCCCCATGTCCCACGGAGTACTTGTAAATTTACTGTCGGCTTTACCTGATGTGCAGATAGGTTCATTGTGCGGTTATCTCGGTAAAGACTGCCAGTGGCTTGGGGGCTTTATGGTATTGACTAAGGCTATGAAAATAAAATAAAGGGCCTGGGACTGAAAATATTAACCCTTTATGAGCCAGAGGGACCACTTTGTTTTTCTGTGTAGGTTCTAGTGCAGAACAAAACCGACGTGACCCATGCAAGAGGGATTAATTTACCTAACGCAGCTAAAGGCCTGAGCCTGGGACATGGTGGGGGACCTGGCTCGTTCCCACCCGGGACGGTCAGATGTATTAACACATGCCATTGGCGGCGGTTGTGCAACGAGTGGGATCAGCACCATGAACACCCAGAGCCTGCTGCAGAGATGGCTTCCCCACTGTCCGGGCATGGCGTTTCCCGTGGCTGAAAATGCCAGAGGTATTAAATGAGAGACAGAGGTATTAAATGCCACAATACCCGTCGGAAAGACCCAGGGCTTCAGAAGAGAGCTGTCACCTGCTCTGCTCCTCCCCTCACTCAGGAGCACAGAGGGAGCCAGCAGTGGAGTGAAGCCCCAAAACCCTGGTACCGCATGAGGACCGGGCAGTCCCTGAGCCCCTGAGCCAGCCTCCCTTCTTCAGGGCTGCCCAACCCTGAGCTGGGTCAGCTGCTCCTACTACCTCCACCTCACAGTATGGGGGAGATGCTAAAATACCAGCAGGGGGGAATTCATGGAAGGGATGACATGCAGACAGGGACAACCCAGCACTATCTTCAATATGAAAAATGGAGTTTACTTAGCTTCAGAAGGAGTGTTTGCATACAATATAGCAGCAGAGAGGAGAAAACATTGAAATACATTCTTCCAACAAGCAAACCCCAGGCTACGGACAACCTCTGGAAAATTAAAACATCCACAGAATTTTTTCCCTCACAGAGTATTAATATGAATTAAATACATAGAACACATCCTAATACAAAGTTATATATTAAAATACAATGGACAACAACACACAGTGTGAACATCTGCAAATGGTGTGATCTCACCAACCTTCTCAGGAGGAGATGTACCAAAGTCGAGGGAGGGTTGTAAAAACAGGCTCTTTGTAGAAACATTCCTTTATTTCCATACTCTTTCCTAGGAAAGGAAGTACAATTTAAAAAATGAAAGCTTGAAGAAGTCTACCATCAGTTATTAAGGAAGTTGTCTTTAATGTCTAGATTTGCATTTCATTTCAGTATTTTCATAGTACTACCCGCAGAACTACTTTGATAATACAAGTTTGTGTTAGAGGAATGACAGCTCTCTGAAAATGCCTCCCTGAGAAGCATCTGGACGCTGGAAAATAAAGTTATAACAAAAAGGGAGGAGAAAAAGTGATTTTTCTATTAATCTGAAGTTACTGATCTGCCACAAGGGGCTACAACTTTGCAGGTGCCTGAAGTCATATGGCACATGACATGGCAGCTCTACCTTTGTAAGAGTTTGGATACTTAATTGGGAAAATGTTATCCACCAGCCATAGGAAAAGAATGTAAAATTTCTATGGAGTGCTCCATGCTATACATAAAATCTAGCTACCAAACAAAATAAAAATGCCTAGTAGAATAAACTGAAAAAGTGGGTGAAGTGGAAGAATGACATCTGCAGAACTTCAAAGCGACGTACAGGGAAGGTGGGGTGACAGACGTGCTTTAGCTTACTGCTTAATGAAGCCTGTGGGAGAAGAATTGTTTGGGCAACGGGGCAGGGGCATCCACAGCTCAGTAACAGGCTTCATGGGGGACGGGCAGCAACTTTGACCTGCACCGAGCCCTCCAGTCACCAGACAGGGAATAAACACTTCCAGTTCTCGCCAGGAAAATCTGGTGCAGCAGTCTCTTTGGCAACCGTCCCCATGAAAGCAAAAAACTGTCAGTCCTGCTGGCCCAATGAAAGGTCTACAACTCATTTACAGGCCTAATCTGCTCTGAGGAAAGAAAACACTACACATAAAGGCTGACTTGCTAAAACAATCATTATCAGTGGTGCAGCCTGCGATAAATGCAGGCAAGTGGAGTCTAACCACTCCTGACCCAGGCAAGCAAGCCATTTTCCTTTTTTTTCCTTCACATTTCCCAAGGAGGAACATTTACCAGCAGGCCCCAGCTGCCTGCGAGGCAGCCTGCAGGGAGGGGGAGCAGCCGTGGCTGCCCGGCAGTGCCAGAGTCAGTGCGGATCCCCTGGGATTACTCGCCAGCCTGTTCGCAGTTTGATCCCACTTAGCACAAGCAAATATCAAAATATTTTGTTTCTAAACAGAAGACTGAAGACTGTTATGCAAATCATTCTTATCCTAATGCACAGGCAAATGATTGAATTAGAGCAATAGGATTAGATGTTAATTTGCCAATATGATAGTTCAATTTAGAAGATATTAAAAAAAGAAAAAAGCTGACAGTGGAGTTTCTGGTCTACCAGTCAAACGTTTCAAGGGATGACGTCTTCTCTTTCTGGAGAAAATTCCCCTAGAGGAGGGTAATGGACTAATTAAGGCAATTAAGGGTGAAGGCATCAGGGGCTTCCCTCCAAATCACAGCCAGAAAGTCGCCAAGGCACCAAGCCCTCTGCTTCCCTGAGCCCACGTTGCCTGCAGCGTGAGGGGGGCCACGCTCAGGCCTTCTCTCCCTGCTGGGACCTGTTTCCCCCCAGCTGGGCAGATGGAGCTGTCACCTCCCCAGCGCCCGCCTGTCTTGCAAGGAGATGCCCAGCCCCGGGCACCGTGCTGTGCCAGAGGAGAGCCAGTGCAGGGCTTACCCGCACTGCCATGCAGAGCACATCTACAGCGTTTACGCCAAGGCCACAGTCTGCGTTTCTAGCAAGGAGCCCCCTCTCTTCTAGCCCTAGAGAGGAAACAGCAACATTTTCCCATGGTGTTACAATCCCAGCACCATAAAACACATGTTTCTCCCCATCTTGCCACGCAATCCTTTCCCTTTCTGTTGTCTCTGGCTGCAGAGCAAGCCCAGCCTGCTGTTTCACCTTCAGCAAAGAGCAAGCATTGGAAGTCCCTGATTTCTTAAAGTACAGTACAAGTAGCACTAGGCTCTGATACAGCAATTCCTGTCTGAGACAATTTAGCTTTTGATCTCTGGATGCAGTTAATTGCTAGCTATGCAGACGTTTGTGGAGGAGAAAACAATCACAAGCAATTTTAGAAGTGAGATGCTTGATGCTTAATCTTGCACCTGTCCTAAGAACTGAAACGGGCTTTTCTTAGTCTGGGTCAAGCTGCACAGAGCTGCAGATCAACCAAAGGCAAAACATTTCAAATGTCAAATAGATGCAAATCCACTGCTCTCTCTTATGATAAAAAGACAAAGTCACTAGGATAAAAACAATAAGCTGTTGCAACCAATATACTCTCATTAACAGCATTCTTCATGTCTCGAAAATAAGGCAATAAATCATATACAGAATAATTGGAAAAAGCAGCTACATTCATTGTTCATTTTGGTCTTTTTTTTCTTCATGTGGGTAATACAAGGACAGCAGAAAGCCAAGTCTCACTTCTCCAGGGAGAAAAGCAATGCTATTTTCAGATGGGGAAGGGAGGAAGGTAAGACAGGACACTCTGGAGTGCACCTAATCCAGGTTCAAGTCCCAGCATGTAAAACAAGTGCCAGCAAAAAAAACCCTCTGCCTAGGAGCTGGTTAGGTGTGTCTCATGCTCCCTCAACCATAGACACCCAGCTACAGGAGTAAGCTGTGACAGACATGCCACTACCCACCACCAATTTGCTTCTGGGTGTAATAACGACACATCTCAAACCCTTGAAAGCCTGGTAATTTGGGATTGCCTTAAGAAATGTCATGCCAAAGCCCCATTTAGCCCACAAACACCAGCCAGCCAAGGCTGGCAGTGAGGGCTTCAGAAGGTTATATGAAATAGGGCAAGCGCCTCTCCCTTGCTCCCATGCTGCCCCCAGTTTGGGACCTGGCTGTGCTGGAGGGTCCACTGGGCAGCCACGCTGCCCAGTTTGACTTGCCCCCTGCACTAATCCTCCTCTGGTTTACTTACCCCTCCCTGCACCCATTGGTACTCTGGCATCCCCAACACACAGGAGCAACAGTGCAATTCTGCATCACGTGAAAAAACACTTCCCTGTCTCCGCTTCATATCTGATAACCAGCTTGCCCACTGAGCAGCGCTTGGATGCTTTTAGCAAACTCTCCACAATGACTCAAGCTGCCTTTCATTTTTTCCTGAGCTAAGAGATCATAATTTTGTGTATGTAGTCACTTTTCCCCTGACAGCCCCAACACAGAATTTCATTTTAGTGCAATGAGCTATTTCAGCATCTTTTCAGAGTCAGCACTAGCTTTGGTTACCCTGAATAACATTTCATAGGTTGTAAATGTTGTCACTATTTTCTTGTACCACCTTCTCCAGGCCACTTAGGAAGATGCTGAACATCAGGCCCAGGACTGGTGTCTGTAGGACCTCCTCCTGATGTACGAGGTGACTGTTTCTTCCAACCCTCTCTTTTCTGGGATTTAGCCCACAGGTAACCTATCCTGGGTTAGCCCAGAGGGTAACCTCTCCTGTTCCATAATAAATGTCATTTGTTAGGAGCCTTTCTTGCTTCCCTAAGGCAGTGTTGAAAGCTACATAGGCCAGACAAGCATGATCTGTATGCTCATGAAATCCTTGCAGGAGTTCTTGTGGCTGTCAGGCCTGATCTTCCTCTCAACACCCGTGTTTCTTCTCAAACCTCCAGCCAAATCTATGACCACTATAAATGAAAGCCTTGACTGACCGCTAGCTGCCAGGATCACTCCTGCAGCCTAGTTCAAAGCCTGGCATCACATTCCCACTTCCATCTCTCTAAACCCAGAGCTGATTGTAGCACCAGATTACACACAGTTAGTAATTCAGAAATTTCTTATTTGTGGTGTGTGTTTTTTCAGGACTCCTGGGTAAACACCATCTGGTGCTGAGAATTTGTTAATGTTTAGTTTATCAATTTGTTCTAACATGCCTTTTCCCAACACCTCCATTTGAGGTGGTTCCTCAGACTCCCTCCCCATTCACAGTGTCTCCATCGTAGTGAATGCCAATGCAAAGAATTTGCTCAGCTTTTCTGCAATGCCCTTGCTGTCTGCCAGTGGATCTTTTCACATGGGGGGGTCATTTTTTGGCCCCACCAGCTCCTGATCATCTCTATGGACTGTGCACTGGTGTTGCACAGCCAAACTGATCCCATTAATATTTATACATTAAGATAGATTTTAAATTTATTTATACTTCAAATACATGCTGCTAAGTTTACTATGAAAATTTCAGATGGAAAACACCAAATGTGATCTTGGTACACATCCAAACACAAATGTGAATTCTTTTGAGTATTTCCCAAACAGGAGCAATTTTTATCTTAGGGATCTACCAAAACTAACTGATAACCAGCCCACAAGCACATTGTGTAGCCTCCAGTCACGTCAAACATTTGCTATTGATGGAGATGAATGGAGCCTGGAACAGCACCTTTCTTTGTGTTAAATGTTCCATTCAACCCCTGATTCAATCCCTGAAAGTACTCAACAGGAGAAAGAGAAACCAAATACAAGATGACCCTTGCCTAGCCAGTCATAGTGCTTTTGAAGCCTCTGTTTATGTGAAGAGTTGTTAAGAAGATTTATGTGAAGTTGCTCATGAAAATTCATAACGAGTGTTTCAGTAGTGGGAGGTAAAATATTTATTAAAAACACTGGATTGAAGAGAAAAGCTCATCCCTGTGATCAGTTTGTCATAGAAAATAAGCAATAAAGGTGAATGCCTAACATTTACTTACAATCCCAACTTAAGCCCTTAGAAAAAGAGAACCTGGAGATAAGGGGCAGCAGCTTCTACAGCACTGAAAGAGAAGAGAGCGGCTTCGGTGCAAATGAGAGGGAGAGGAGGAGAATGATTTATAAGTGCCATGATTAATCTTTCACTTTATGCAGGAGCAGACTTGGGCATTTGATTAAATATCCAAGGTAGGAGAACAACATCTAATAACGTAAAATCTTGTTTGCAACTGCTTCCAAGCTCTCACTCTTTCTTCCGTGAAAGTGATTTGAATTTCAGATTATTGAGGTTTTGATTTTAGGGGTTTTTTTCTAAATTAAAGCTGACGTCTTTGGAATAAATTTAAGTGTAGAGGTGTGGAAAGGACAGGAAGGGTTTTATTTACTAACTAGCATAGTTTCTCCATCTTCTCCTCCTCTTCTCCTGGTCCAGGAGGTAAGGAAAGCAATCACAACGATGAGGAACATGCTCTTGGTCCCGGGGCAAAAGACTGTAGCAGGCAAATTAATTGGGATGCTGTTTAGAGCTGAAATATATCACTGTGTATTCATCAGCACTGGGCATGACAACACATAAAGAACATTACTCACATAGAATTGGTTAGGATAATAAACTGGCAACCCATGTCTGGGAACATAAAGCAACCCTTGCAAGTTTATCTGTCAGACTTCTCTGGTGCTCAAGGCGAAGGGATGGGGGGAGGGACCCAGGAGAACCTGAAATTGCATAGCTTCATGTGGGAAGATAATACCATCACACAGCTCTGAACAGTGGAGACAGATATTTAAAATTCTTTTTCATTAAAGAACATTTTTAGATGCTTAGCTATTGCCTTTCTCCTCTCTGTTTTCTGGGTATCATTTTAATGAATATGTATATTCCTGAATATTTTATTTATATACGTTCACTCCTTCATCATAATTCTACCTTGTTACTAAGTGATGAGGCTGTGCTGTTGCTATGTTTTCTTCCTCAATAATCCTGCTCATTTGGTGCTGCCATTCTTCTCCCTGTACAAACAGGCCTCAGCCAACAACCGGGAGAAGCAGCTGGCTTTGTTTCAAGGTCCCAGATTTCACTTGTGTTGGTAATTGCACGAGCTATGATGACTTCACAGATCTGTGGCCCTCTGAGACTTTCTTACTATTCCTATACTGCAAGCTGCAGCCTCCCAGACCTCCACCCTGCCAAAGGCAACTGAACCAAACCAAGGAACTGAGTGATCTGCCAGCTTTGGTGGGACAATTCACCCAGCCAGGAGACTCCACTCACAAGTACATCCAGCTGCAGCCACACAGCTGTATCATGAGACCATGTTTGAATCCAGGCACCCCACCAGAGCCCACCTGAGGTTTCACACAGACAAACAATTTAGATGAGCAAAGAGATTACTCATTCAAAAATAACCCAATTACAGATATCTGTTGTGCTGGAAAAACAGGTTAGTGCATATTCATAGGGGTGTTTGCCCTAGGTGCGGTTGCAGCAGGAGCTGTAGCGCTGGCCAGGTGGCACTTGCGGCTGCTCCCACCTCACCACCCAGCCTATGCCCAGGGAAAGATAACGTTATCGATCTGGACCACCCGAGGGGCATGTCCAGCCCTTTGGTGCTCCAGGAATATTAGGCTTATGGAGCGCAGTTAAGGCAAAGGTGGAGGGTACCAGCTCAGCTGCAACCCCAGACCTGGGCACTGGTGTGCCGGGGTGTTGTGAGCTGGCTTCAACAGACTCACCATCTCCTCTGGCCCGTGTCCCTTGCAGGGTGCTGACAGGACAAGGGGAGCCTCTGGCCCTGGGTGAGGATCAAGGCTGGGTCTGCAGGGGGATGCTCCCAATGCGCCTGCTGTGGACCAGCCATTGCAGCAGTGGGAGGAGAGGGGAGCTGCTCTGCACGCCACAGCCTTGCCCGAGACCCAGCGTGTCCTCTGGGGCTGCAGGGCTCCCAGGAAGGGAAACTTCAGAGAAGAGAGGAGGGTACCAGCTCAGCTGCAACCCCAGACCTGGGCACTGGTGTGCCGGGGTGTTGTGAGCTGGCTTCAACAGACTCACCATCTCCTCTGGCCCGTGTCCCTTGCAGGGTGCTGACAGGACAAGGGGAGCCTCTGGCCCTGGGTGAGGATCAAGGCTGGGTCTGCAGGGGGATGCTCCCAATGCGCCTGCTGTGGACCAGCCATTGCAGCAGTGGGAGGAGAGGGGAGCTGCTCTGCACGACACAGCCTTGCCCGAGACCCAGCGTGTCCTCTGGGGCTGCAGGGCTCCCTGCAAAGGAAGGGAAACTTCAGAGAAATGTGCATTTTAAGGCCAGAAGAGATCATCCTTATCATCTAGTGTGATCTTCCAAATACCCTGCGAATAGCGCTTCACCCAGTAATTCCTGCTCCAGACTTATTTGGATGTTTTCAAACGATGTTGACCTTGATAATATATTGCAATCTGCATACGACAAGTGAAATATAGCTCCATATTTATAAAAGCTTACCCTATAGTATCAATAAATTTATTTTTTACTAACACATTCACACTTCTTTCTCACATATCTTAAATTCTAATTAACGACAACCAATGGTTTCATTTAAAATATAAGAAATATCCTGTGTTATGCAACTACAACTAGAAAGAAAAAAAAAAGACCCAGAAAATAGGCCCATTCGTTTGCTCTCCTGCTGCAATTTGAAAAGCAGATGATCTGTATTTTTACAATTGCTTTAAGAGCATAGCTTTGTCAGCCAGACTCCTGATCCGAGCCAATTTTTTCAGTTGATTTGCAGACCCCTTAAAATGGGTGTTCCTAATCCTGTTATAAAGACGGACATGAGAGATACCATCCTGGCAGATACCTCTCTAGCAACAACATGCACTGCAGCTGCGAGAGGCGTGCTGGAGCAAGGCTCGTCTCCCTCATCCCACAGCATAATCCCAGGTTTTCACACACAGTAAACTGTTTTGTATCCTAGCCTAATAGTTCACTAAAACACCAGACCTCATTTTCTTAAGCTCTCTTGCGTTCCTGTTATTTTTCCATTTCTGATAAAGGCTGGTTTGCTGCTAGTTACCCTTCTCTCCCCTGTCCCACTCCCCAGTTCCCTCACCAAGAAACACTGCGTGGGAGCTTTCAGGTCCTAATTGCTCTAGTTTAGCGTGGATAGCAATTAATTTTAGTAGGAAAAACAGGGAGCCAAAATTCACTGATGCAGACATAGAGATTTCCAGTGTGGAAACAACGAACTCCCCTTGTTCCCTTTGAAGTCCAATTCCTGGCATGTTTAATTTAAAACGAATATATCTCCTGCTGAGTGGATAGTCAGCTTGAAATTTGGACTGAAGTGGTCTCAAGCTGCTCGGTGGTAATAAGTGGCACATTTGCCTCAGCTTCCTTTCAAAAGGTATTTCTTTTTGGTCTGAGAACTCTGAAGTTAATTTGGCTGCTAGGCCAATGAAATCTCACTCACTTAAGGGTTTTCTTGCTTGAAAAACACATGGAATACAGATATTTATCAATGAAGCAGCAATGGAGCATAGTCAGTATAGTACTTTAAACTGTGCAGCCTTTCACTTTTCTTTCAAGACGAAGAATGCTTCAGTTTTTGGTAGTTTTCCTCTCAAACACACCCTGTACTTTATTTCTTCACTAAGACATAACACACTGAGTTCAGCTGGCATTGTTTTTGAGAAGAGTATCAATCATTGTCCAGGATAAAGCACTAATTTTACAGCACTTTTTAGCAAAGAAGGAAAAGCCCAACGAGCTATTTCTCACCTTCAATCTTGACAATACTTATATGACCCGTTTATCTCATATTCACCAGGCTTTCCCACCAGGCTCATTATCGAGCTATAATAGCACCTATTAAGAATAATAAGAGCAGATATATAGAGTGGTCAATTGAGGTGTAATATTCAGCCCTATAGAGATGCCTTAAGATAAACTGCCAGGAAAATTACAATTAAGTTTTGACAGAAGCATTTGCATGCACTAGTTAACAGAAAAAATCACTTACTAAACTTTAATATCTTTAACAATGACAAAATGACAGTTAAAAGTGACCTAACAGTATGAATATTTAATTAGGCTTAATAAAATGTAGTCAAGACCAATACCAATAACTAATTCCAGGGACTGGCTTATTTTCTGTGTGCTTTAAAACCATTTTACTTGGTGACCAGGGGGAAAAAGGAAAAAAAAAGGTGTTTTACAACTCATTGCTGAAATGAAGCTGGAGCTGGCTGCCTCTTTTCAGGAAAGCCACACTGCCAGATTAGTACACAAAACATATTTTTAAGGAGCTTTAATATTTTTTTCCTGAGGGACAGTAAAATCACCTGGATAAATACAATTACTTTCCAAGAGGCAGCACTTTGAGCTACACATACAGGGAAGCAGAACGCCTTTTTTTCCGGTTGTCAATACCAGTGACCCTGCCCAATCCTGCTTTGCAGCCTAATTTGGAAATTTTTCACAGGGTACCAGCCTGTGATTTCTTTTTTCCTGGAGCATTCCATGGCACTACAGAAATAATGGTATGTTTGTGCCAGCCCCACCAGATGATGCCAGCTGTTGCAGAATGGATGTTAGCAGGGGAAACGAGACCTCAGTTGTAAGTGAGAGAGGGGAGGGAGCCCACATTGCCACAGCCCAGGGTGGGGTCTGGTCCCCGAGGACTGAGCTAGATGCCGCTGGGTCGATGCCGGTGGGTCAGAGGACAGCCAGAGCTAACCCAGAGCTGACGTCGCATCTCCACCTCTGCCTGGAGGTCATGAGCACTTTGGAGGCACTGCTCACCCATCTCTTGCTACCCTTTTTGAGCCACGTTCAGATGTGGTCACCTGGGAGCATAAGCTCCCTAACCCCAATCCAACTCTGCCCAAATTGCACTGAGGTTTCTTCTAATCGGGCTGGCGCATAAGTGCTGAGCACACTCCTGCTGCATGGTGGGCAAGCGTGTGTTGTCAGGCCTCAGAGGGTAGGCAGCCTGGTAGGAGACTCACCAGCAGCAAGGCACAGGTGCAAACAGCCTGTGCTGGCTAGTTTTTGCCTGACAGGGCTAATGACTTTCTTGCCTCCCGTAACTTCCACCTTGAGCAGTCTGATTCATCATGGGGGTTGCCGAAGGGAGAGGGACTGCTGCAAAGAGCTGAAGTGTTACCGGAGCGGAGCAGAGTGCTACCAGCATGTGAAAAGACGGCAGCAACTGGTGAGAAAAGCTGATTGGCTTAACAGAACACACAGTGTGGAAGATAGCAATAAAACATCCACCCTGTGCATCGCAGAATTTGCAGCAATACTTTTAACAGCAACCTGTGCTTTTCAGTGGGTGCACTGTCCAGGTGGGACCTGCCAGTGCGGCCATACCATTTAGACTGAGGAAATGAGTCCAGCTTTGTTTCAACCTGTGGTTTGGGCTGATTGCAGCTGTTCTTCCCCAAGACAGACCCCTTCCACTCTTTTGGGCTGCCCCAAATTCATAAGGACAGTCCTGGAGTTTCCCTCTTTGAACAACTGAGATGATCCACCATGCAAGCAAATTCATATTTGAGACAAAGCATGCAAAGAAGATGCAGGGTCTTCTTCCTGACCAGGGACATGCAGGGATGGGTCATGATTGGAAGACGTTTGCAGTGTTCTGATGACATCTGACTTACAGCCTTCAGGGAATGCTTATACCAGAAACAATGTCTGCCCAGCACAGACTGCCCGACCATGCCTAAGGATTGAGTTCCAGTTTGGGAGGGTTAGCAAGCAGTAAATGGTCCTTACCTAAAAACCACCAGAGACTAGCAGTCAGGTCCTTGGCAGTTATGTCCCTGTGTCTGGACAGCTGTTACTCCTGGGGGAAAAAATGCACGCCTCTCCTCCAAACAGTCATCTGTTCCTGGGGGTGAGAAATTACGGTGAAGTTCTGCATTGAAAATGGACTGCAAACGCAGCACCTTCTTACATAGCCACCTTCTCACTCTGTGAATCGTCACATCTGCTGACTTCAGGTGACTGAAATAGATTCTTACTACCTTCTGCTTGTTAGTTGCATAAAACCAACACCATTGAGAGAGAGAGAGAAAAAGGTGGACTGTTTTCCCTATTTCATCAGCTTTCACAGCATTTTCTTTACCAGGGACAGTGCAGGACAATGAGAAGCCACAGCTTCACATACAGATCCCAAGTAATTATGAAACACAATAAATACAGACTCTTACAACACAATTTTTCCAAGGTTATTTTTCAGAGCAGAGCCGTACTCTAATGTTTTATAAAATTACTTCCCGAAGACTGCATTTTTGCAGCAGTACAGCTATTTTTACCATCCAAAGCAGATTCTGGAACCACCAACCTAAAAAAATGCAATGAGGTACACAGATACCAGCTCACCTGACATCCCAAACCTTGACTCTGCACTTACGCTACCAAGGGGTCTTTTAATTTTTCTGATCCATCAGGGAATATCTGAAACAAAGCATTTCTAGTATCATGGTTCATCCAACACCATTCAGAAGTCTTGGATCAGAGCTAACATAGAAAGGAGAGAGCTATTTAATGAATAACAGACACCACAGCGGCCAGATGTTACTTAGGGGCTTTCACACAAGAGAAGAAATGAAGTCCTGGGGAAGGGAGGACTTATGATGTCTTTGTCATCGCGTAGCCATCTCAGGTCACCAACTCGGTCTGTGTAGATGCTCCAGGCTCTGTGTCTGTGCCGTGGCTGCAGAAATGGTACCACTCTGTTTGCTGCTTTTCAGTGCAGGATATTTGTATGGTACAGACAGTTCTTCAGGCATAACAAGGGAAAGAGCAAGCAGATGACAGATGATAATTTTGTGCTGTGCAAAGAAACATTATGAGCAAAGCCCAGTGAGCATATAAATCCCCGCCTGGTCAATTATGAAGTTACATCTTTATCTACCATTGTTACCCAGAGGAGGGAAACATCCAGATCTCTGGCAATTTTGCTCCAGCACCAGCTGCAAGACATGCCAATAGTTCTAATTACTGAAAACCTTGCTGCAGTGATGAAATCCTCACTTTCTGTTCACCCTCAGGGACAGCCAGGGATACTGATTTGAAGCCAGAGTCTTTTTTCTCATGAGACATACGCCACTGCAGTAAACCAACTTGCTTAATCAGCCCTCTGATTTACATGGTGTCAGATCATGTCCTCTCCAAGTCTTCACACACCCAACACTCAAAGTGCAGATGCCTGTCATTTAAAGGCCTAAAAACCATCACAAAAACCATTACAGCTTTTTTGCCAGACACCTCACCTGGGGAAAATTACTTCCAAATTCACAAACTAGGAACCAGCATAGCTGCTGCTGGCACCAGGGCTGAACCAGTACAGCAGGTCAAGCCAAACTGGCCCCTGCTCCCATCCCTGTGTCGAGCTCTGTGGCAGCTGTGCCTGACAGGGCCGATGCCAGTCCACCGCCAGCCAGCCTCCCCATGACGCCCCAGCACACTGAGAGAGGTGGGGAGGGAGAAAGAGAAATAAGTAATTCCCTCTCACTTCTGCTTTGTCGTCTCCTTATGATAGGGTGAGCGCTGCTCAAGACACCCCAACGAGCTGCTCCCCCACAGCCTCCGTGGGGTGCTCCTCTGCTCAGGGGCTTCAGGGAGGGCTTCGAGAACTTCGCAGGGAGGGAGAGGGATCTTCCTGCCCATTTCTGGCCAGGAAGCAAACAGCTTCCAAAGCTGATGAGTTTTTGCTCTGCTGTTAGGTGGAGCAGATTGCACCTCCACAGTACAGCCTAGCCTTGCCACCAGCAGGGCAATATGTCCTCCTGCCCACATCCCAGGTTGAAGCAACCAAGAAGTGACACATTACCTCCCAAGGACACTTCCCAAACATGACCAGTAACCAGCTGAGCTCCTGCAGAGCAAAACCCTGGTTTGGATGTTGTAGGTTGGACTGCAAAGCCACGATCAGTCATGTTGACATCTAGTTTTCAGGATTTGGAAAGAACTGTTTCCATATTGTTTCTTCTGCTCAACATCTTGTGGGTTACTCAAGGGCATTTAAAATAAAACCCTGTATGGACAGCATTTTCACTGGGAAGATTGACTGTTTTACAAAAAGTCAAATTCTCTGTGATGTTTGTAAATTAATTTCTTTTTTTTTTAGGAAAAAGAAGGTCATATCGCCAGGAGAGCGTTTACTCTGCTCTCCTTTCATCCACGTGCAGAGATGGAAGGGAGAGGTAAGGTGCAGAACTGAAAGAAAAGGGCAAAAGGTAGTGCCAAAGCAACACTGGAGAAATAATGTGTGAGGGCTAGTTTGTCAATTTGTGCAAATCAACATCAACAAAACAAAGTGAGCTGCCTCCACTGGGGAGCTCACCCCTTCACTGCAGAGATTTCCTGATTCTTGGCTGCCAAAGGATGAAATAGCAGGCTGGTTATATACCCCTCTGGGTGACCGTTTCCAAATATTTCCAAACAATTTTAATGTTCCTTTCTTGCTTGTCAGGGTTACATATCCTTGGATAGGGTTTCTATAACAGGTTTCTAACATCCGTTCACATATCCTTAAAATGGCCCGTAATGTTAGAGAGAGCTCTAATTTTGCATAGTTTAAACCAGTCATAACTACAGAACTGTTATATCCTGTGCATCTTGCCTCAATGCACAACATAAATGAAAGTGGAGCTAAGAATAGGGCCTCGTGTCTCAGCTGAGGGGAGAAGCATGTGCCTGCCTACATAAAGAGAAGTAGGTTACGTTTGGAATAGCAAGAGACTTTTTTCTTTTTTTTTTCCCTCAAGAAGAAAAAAATAAAGTGTCAAAAGTATCAACTAAGCAGAGCTGATCTATTCTCCTTGCCTCATTCCCAAGCAGGTAAACTATATATACAAGAAAAACAGACAGACAGAAAATTCCCAAAGGACAATCTTGTCTTGTTTAAGACATAATGAATTCAGTCTTCAGAGACGATGAAGTCTGAGTGTTTTTAAGCTCTGTAATGTCAGTCGAATAATTATCTCACAAAATGTGTTTTTGTAGGTGAGGTTCTGCTGGTTTGGTTGCTTTCCTGCTTTGAAATAGAAAGCTGATAACCCCTTGAAAAAAAAATACAGGGAAATCGGAGAACATCAAGTTTGTATAAACATTGCTTTCCACTCATATTCTTCATTTAAGTCTTGGTGATAAAACACCTTAGAAATAATGCTTCTTTGTGACACAGACTCCTCTCCCAGTTGTATGTGCAGACAACCAGAGTGAAATGTTAAAAGAAAGAAAATTAAACACGTTGCCAAACAGTTGAGCGTTAAACATGTCATTAACTCAAAATCTTATGCTGAAGTGAAATACAGAAATTTCAGAAGAACACCCTAATCAAACCCATTTATTTTATTTTTAAGTTAATTAAAAATAGAGTATTAATTCAGTTGCAAAGTGACTATGTCATTAACTTGATTAGATATTTTCAGATGTAGAATATTTTACATTTAGGAGATAAAATCTGGCAGTGTTGCCCAGTGGATATGGAACTGGATTAAGAATTAATCTGTTAATTGGCTGGGCAATTGGGCAAAGCACATAATCCCTCTGCATGCTTCATATTTTTTCGTCTTTAATACAGAGTTTTTATGCTCCCCAACTTTCACAAAGTGCTTTGATATGCACAGATAAAAGGCTTATATTAATTATTATAGATGAATACTGAAATGCCATAAAAGTATTGCTTAATGAAATATTGATTTAAAAAATATCAAGTGGGACTAACTCCTTGCCTTAGATATTGAGGAAACGCCTGTGAACTAGGGGTCTTAGATTGGTCTCCTCGGAGATGATTTGGTGCTCTGAATGGAGGAGCAGACAGAAGCAGAGGTATTGCATTGTTCAGTGGAAAAGCCAAGCCCTGGGTCTCCTAAATGACCAACCATAAGTGCCGTTAACAGCACAACCACGTGCACCTAAGACACCACCACCACTCATGGGAAGATGACTTCGGTGTCTTCGGGCTGGGTTTTTTAAGTGGAAGTGAAAGCTAGGGGAATTGAAGATACAATTTCATCTCTTGCAAAAAGCTTCCAATTTCGTGCTCTGCCTCTTTCAGTGGAAAGTGGTCCGGACCTAAGGGGGCTGGTAGCATTTAAAGGTTAGTAGCTAATGAGGCTGCCTGGAATCAGAGAGACCAGGAATGGGAGGAGGAGGAGGCAGGGGTTTCTGCTAACTAAATTAGGGAATCAACAGAAAGCTGTTCGAGCTTACATTTGCAGAGACATTTACAGGATCCCACAAACACCTACAGTTTAATGCACCGTGGGTATTTTAGGTGACAGTGGTATGCTGAAGCATTTCAATAACACAGTAAGAAAGTTTCTTAACTGTAAGGGCAATCTGACAACAGCCTCGTAATTGATGCTTTATCATTAGAAGTGCTTGAAAATAGGTTGGAAAGCTATCTGGAGCATCTGGGAGGTGGAAAATCGTGTGAGTAGGTTGCAATGGGTTAAACTAAATAACATGATCTTTCTACCCTCACAGCTGTGAAACGTGACACCTTTCCTTTTATATTCATATTCATTTCCTTCTCTGAATTCTGCCCTTTTTTGTGTGACTACATTTTTCTCTTACCATTCCACATTTTTTCCCCATGCATTTTTTCCCCCTCTTTCTTTATGCCTTTTCGTGTACCAGATGGCACACGACCACAACCGTGTTTCCTGAAGCTACAGCGAACACTTCTGAAGTTTACCAATCTAACTTGGCCTTGCTTCCCTGCCAGAAAATCACTGGGAAGAGTGGCAGGGGACGAGCGGGGCTGACTCAGGTCTCAAGCCCCGAGGCTGCATCCGCCAGAGCGTCACAGGTCACAGAGCTGGTGGTGCTGCTCAGCCTCTAGAAAAAGAGAGACACGTGCAAAGCCGTCCTCTCACCTTTGTTTCCCAACCTAGATCTGCAGTTTCTGAAAGGAAATCTGGTTGCCGGAGAGACTGGTGGCACAGCACAGCCATTAGCATTTGCACCACACTCAGGCTGCAGACGAGCCCCTGAAAACCACGGAGGGTTTGGGGCTGCATAAAGCCAGATGAAGCTCCGACAATCCCCTGACTAGACTCCCGTGCAGCCAGGTATTTTATCACAGGTGTAATTTAAGTGCATCCATAATCCCGCTGTAGTCTGCAGGGCTATTCACATCTCTCCGTTTAGGCATTTTCCGTAAGTACTTTGCTGAATCTGTCCCAGGGAGCTTATTGATTTTTTTTTTTTTAAACCATGTTTAGACTGCTTACCCCACACAACGGTTTGCCGAAGTCTAATTAACAACCCCACCACCACTTATGTGACCCAGAAGCACAGTTTAAAGCACAGATGGAAGCGAAGACAGATCAAGTGAAGAAAGATAAAAGCTCCCGTAGGATGAAATTCAGATAACCTTATATCAAACGCCTATGCCACGAGGAGCCCAGCTGGCTTCCACGAGACCATTGCAGGGGTAAGGTGATATTCAGTGGGAACTGGGGTATCGGAGTTCGGCACTTAATAGCAGGGAGAGCACGCCGAGATGTGTAAACACAAAATTAAGAAACCAGTAAGCAAGCAGCAAATGTCTGGCATAGCCCAGCCTGCAGAGCCCACCTGCGATATGTTTGAAGGGAGCCCATAGAAAAGCAGGATGACTGAGCTCGTAACCTCCTGCACCGGGGGACGCATGCCCTGTGCTTAGCCTTCTGCAGCCTCTGTGCATGGTACATTAAGAGGAGCAATTCAATACAGCACAAATAATAAAAGCCAACAAAAAACCCCCACCACATTTACTAGTTTATGGCATGGGGGCTGGGGAAATCTTTCATCCATCTAATCTGCAGCAATGCATTTCTGGCTTTTCATTGGTGTCAGTGAGAGAACTGCAGGCGCAGAGGCTCAAGGCAGACTAATTCATGTCCCTCTATCCTTTCAGGACACCCTGCACCGAGTACAAGAGCCACTGTTAAAAAGAAATCAAGCCCAGCAGAGAGGAGCTTAGGGCTTAGTTTTGCCTTTTCTCCTGGGAGCAGGAGTACAGTCCTCTGTTTCCATGACTGCCCTGTGCCAGTCATTTTCTTGGGTTAGCTTGGTCCATGATCCCACAAGAGCAGACAATATAGCGGCATAAATAAAAAGTATCTCCACAGAAATAATTTGAAGGGATGATCTAGAAACAGACTGAGTTCTCACCCAGGGCTTCAGTTTTGCCAGTGATGGTGGCTTTGATGTGCCTTCTTCAGACGCCATGCTAAATTCATACATCCATCTCATTTTAAAGAGTGGGAAAATTAATCCTTATTTTAGCTCCATCACTTCAGAGAACATACACCAAGAAGGAATCAGCCCATTAAAATAGATTTGAACTCAAGTCAGAGAGGTGAAAGTCTAATGCTTTATGAGTATCCATTAAGTATCTAGTAAAAGTGCAGAATATTCCAGATTTTATCCATCTGATTTTATAGTTATCCGAATAATGGAGACAAATCTGAAAGCTGGATCTATTAAACTCTTCATATAAAAACAAAAGCTGGGAATCAGCAAAAAACTGGAAAGTGTGAAAAGTTTCACTTCAGTTCCCTTTTTTTTTTTTCTCCACTGTAACTTCTCTCCCACTATCACTTCAGTGATTCAAATTCTACTCTGCCATCTGTTCTGAAAAGAAACAAATGGAGTGCATCTAATTTCTGGAAATTCTGAAATAACCTGGGTAATCTGGTTCCAACAAAGAATCTGAGTACAAGTCAGCTTTCTGATCTTTACATTATACAAGAAAATGCAGCTGAGACTGTGTCAAAAGAATGCTTATAGAACAGAATGCAAACATCCCAACAGAGTAAATACAGACCCAAAAATATATTTACTCCTTCACTGCATTGCTCCGCCTAATGTGCCTGTTACCTCAAGTGACAGGGTAGGGTCTCACTTAAGCTGCCAGACTGCATAACAAGTCCAAAGGACATTCGCAGCAAAGTTACTCAAGAAAGTTCCCCTAAAGCTCTGGATTAAAAGCTAATAAGTGACTATCAAATCTGTAATCTAACTTGGCAGATTTGAAACCATATTTTTAACCTTGTCAGCTGCCCGTGAGTTACACAGCATGAAAAGCATCCCTTCCCCTTGATGGCCAAGGCAACTGTACATCATCTTTTCACTGTGATGTGTGAGGGAGATGACAGATGAGCCTCCTCCATGTTCCTGTTCAATGCTGAGAGATGCAATATTAATGACAATGCACATCAGCCCCTCTCCAGGAAAAAAAGTTTTTAAAAAAATAGATTGAGGGAAAAAAAATGCCTTTTAGAAGAACTCCTGCACTTTTTCATCTGCATTCCTAACTTAGCTTCTTTCCACGTAATAGGCTATAGGCTTACACACAGCTAACAGTCAGATAAGACTGAGAAGAAATAGAGCTGTTATTCCTCCCATTAAAGATAAGCATAAATAGTTACGCGAGCACGCTATAAAGATTGCTGGTTAAATGCATAGTGACTAACTAGACATCACAGCATGGAGTCTTCCCTTCAAAACACCACATCTGCTGAACATCGCAGGCGTACATTATAATGGTTTATAAAACATTCAGGCTATTAAAACAGGTAATTGCCTTTCAGATTCCCTCTGCAGAAGAGCTTGTTCTGCCAGGCCACGAGGCTGGAAATGAACTTCTGGTGGTGGGGGCTTTGATCACTTCTGCTGGACATTTCTCTTTGGTCTTATAGGTTTCCAATAGGCAGGTTTTAAGTCACTATCTAGTGTGGGCCATATCTAGCATGCAGATATACAAACACAACCAGTGGAAGTCTGAAATCTCTGAAAGTCTGAAAGCTTTCTTCTTTAAATACATCTGCAGATGTACTTAAGAGTCTTCCAATGGCCAACATTGTTAGTTTTTCTTTGCTATGAGTGTAGGATCCAGACAGAAATGATGACAGTGCTAGTTCTGGAGATTAATGGGTATAGGACTCACCTTAAGAGTGAGCTCTGTGGCAGTTCTTAGCACGACATTATTCTGATGAATGGCACCCAGCTGAAGTTTAGCAGTCAGAGCCTTTGCTTCTGCCACATTCCTCTGGGAAGCTTGACAAAGAAGAAAGCAGTCTCAGTGCAAAACAGAATTATTTCAGCATTGTTCACCAGATAGTAGTACCCACAGGCCCCTTTCAGAATCACGACTGCCTTGCTCTGTCATTGTACAAGCAAACCTATCCCAAAAGGTAAAAAAAGCAAGTCCCATAAAAAGACTACGACTCAGATAAAATCAATTGCAAATAAAAACTGCTCCACACGGCACCCTGAATCCTGTATGAGTGACAAGCTTTATAAGAAAAGAATATGGAAATTATTTCAAAATTATTTTAAAAGCACTAGAGGAGGCTTATATATCCCTTGGAAGATGAAGCCATCAGTGGGAGGGAGAAGAATATAAATAATTTTTGCAAATTTCTAAATGATGAACCATTGGTCACCACTGGTCACCAAAAAATGGTGATCTTAAACCATTCTTTTAGATAAAACAATATTCTTGTTTCAACAACAACATCTTGCAGTCTGCCAAGACTAACTGAACTCTACATCGTCACAGCACAGGAAACAATTTCAGAAAAGGGTTTTATTAGGTGGCAATTAATGGACCACATCTTCATGGCTCACTGCAGGGCCATGCAGAGCTACCTTCACCTGCCTCTGTAGTGTTTCCGTGTTGCTCAGTCTGTCTAAATAACTCTGCTGAGAAGCAAAATATATTAGCCTGGGTAGTGGGCTGCTCTTTTGTGGCTACTTCAGCGCCTCAGCTAGCCCAGGTATCTCTGCATAACTACTGCTTGGACCTGCCTGTGTTCCCATTTTTCATTTTCATTTGCTGTGGAACACACATTGGGTATCCTTTCCTCAAGAAATCCTATGTGGCAGCACCCCAGGTTCCCTAATTAGGATAAGACTGGATGCAAATGACATAACGAACACTAGAAAAACAGATCCTCATGCATTAATGAGCTCTACATAACAAATATGGACCTCAACTGAATTTAAGTGCCATGGTCTCAGGATTCATATTGTAACAATATAAATTCTTAGGTATGTTTTGTTGGTTTCTTTTTTAAATACCATTAGCTACATTTAAAGCATTGAAGGAGAGGCAGGATTTTAAAACAGAAGTCTTGGGAAGTTAGAGCTATTCCTTTCAGACATCAAGTCTGAAAGTCCACTATCCAGAAGCCAACCTGCTTGGTCAATTGCCCTTGAAAAGATTATCTGCATTAAAGAATGTACCAAAGCAAACAAACACTTTGTTTCCCTTTCAATTTAGGCTTCATTTTAACTAATGAGGCAGACACTGAAGCTGTACTCTGCATATCTGGCTTTTATGAATCAAAGAATAAATATTGCCTTGATGTGGATTTTAGTACTGTCAGGGAATAGTTCCTCTTGTTCTTTTTTGCTTATATGACTAGACACCACTGTCACATACTGATTTTTAAGGTTTTTACAATGTGTTAAGATAGGTCCACAGATGAAGCTTGATGGAATTCAAAGTAGGAAATAATTTTTCATCTGCTCCCTTCCTCTGCTGACCATTTGACTTTCTTGATCCAACAGGGGATGTGAGTGAGTACTACCTCTATTTAGGCTGATGTAATGCCTTTAAAATGGATCTTAACAGAGGCAGTAGACAAGATTCTGTAATAGTTTAGTTCTCTGTCCAATTTATTAGCTTTCTGTCACCATTTTAGAGATTGCCAGACTCCTGTAACACTACAGTTCTTTTCTCTGCACTTTATATACACGACACCTGATAAATAATTTGATAGCACCTCGTGGTGAACTCCCCTCAAATGAAAATTCTCTATCCTCCCACCTCTGACCTCACCCCCTCTCCAAATCAGCAACAGACCCTAAGGACTAAGGTTACAAATACCTATTAATTTGAAAAGAAATAAAAAACAATTTAAGAGAGCACAACAAGAAAGTATCTGCCCTTGAACAACAGACAGAAACTTAGATCTGCTTCAAAGCGATTTCAAACACTCTTCAGGTGTAAAAGTTATCCTACTTGGACATCCTACCAGACGGATGCTTCTTGGATATCTTCAAACTTCATCAACAAGGGCATTTTCTGTAGATCTGTCTGCAAGCTGTGAGTAACTATGTGGCTATAAATTCAAGATAAAGCTTCATCCTTTGATTTTGTTTCAAGGAGAGCCAAAAATCTTTGGGACTGAAATTTGATGTGGCTTAGCTTTAGTTCAAGCAGCCTTTGGCCTCTCTTCTACAAGAAACTCCCTATCATTTTATATCCTTGCAAAAGTTTTCACAGCCTGAAGATGTCTCTCAGGAAAAAGGTGAATTAAGAGATATCTTTACCTTTAGTAGGCAGCACATTTACAGCAATCCTTCTTTTATGGACCTCCAATATAACAGAGAAGTGCTAAAGAAATAACTACAGTCTAACACCTGATACTTGGGATCGTGCAAAATAGAAGAACCTTCCTAGCAATCAGATTAAAAGTTGAGAATAAACATTGTATAAATACTAACACTGAAAGCTGGTTAAAAAAAACAACAAACAAACAAACAAAAAAAACAAAAAAACAAAGATAAATTAAGATAGGAAAAAACTCCAGTTATGTTGCCTGGATGCTAAAAACAACAGATATGAGAAATAGCTGGGTGAATAAAGGAGGACATGCTTCCCCCCTCCCACTCCCCTCTCCTGACAAGGCAAGAAATCCTTGCCCAAGAGCCGAGATTAACATGGACCTCAGAAAAATCACTGTATCCCAATTAGCATGTTGGTGCTTATTTACAACACAGAACTGGATAACCAGGAAAACTTGGACGACTACCTAGAATTTTTATCCCCAGTAATCTGTCACACTGTGCTTTCCTGAAAAATAATTCTGAAAGAAAATAAGAACTATCTATGTAAATGAGTAATATGAGAACAAGACAAGGTGAAGACACAATAAACCCAGGGCTTGCATACAGAATGTACTAAATGATGTGCCTTGACTGAGAGAAATGAAGAGTCCAGCTCTCCATGGGGATTAAGAACTAGCAGGTGTCAGAGAGCAACGTGAGAAATGATGACTTGGAAAAGGAATTTACCTACCAGGTAAACAAAAGCTTTTAGCCAGGGGTTTAAGCAGGAACCACAGTACTGCAGTCCATTTACACGATAGAACGATGCTGGAAGGAGCCGAGTTCCCACTGACTTGCTCGGCTCCCTCCTTTCCAGGGCAGTCAAACCCCAAATCCAGCTCCTGAAGCACCAGCAACAGCTCATCTGCCACACAGAATGGGGCAGCATCGACCCTTTGAAGCCCAAGTAACCCTTCCTTGGTGAATATGGAAACAGGTAGCTATGGTGTGAAGTCTGGAAAAAAAGATGGAAGGGAAGATGAACGGTGAAAAGTGGAGTGGGCAAAGATGGAAAGAATGATAAAATCAGAGCTGACCAGGTGGGGAACAAGCTCCTGAAGTGCTCTTAAAAATTTGTCATTAAATGAGTCATCCATTTCCAAATGCCAGAATGACTGTGTCCAAAAAGCAGTTCATTAAGTGTCAGGTAAACACTGAGATCACTGAGCTTTTCTAATATTCCCCTAGGAACAAACTGACCATAAATGTGCTAAATTCTTCTGCCAGTGGTTAATTCAATACAGATGGATCCCACTGGAGAAGGACAAGGTACCAGGACACATCTGTGTGTGTGGATGTTCATAGCCCTGAGTTCACCCACCTCCGATATTGGTGAAATGGAGGAATATAAGGAGGGAACAGACTCTGGCTGGGTGACATTCAGTATCACAAGGAAAACATCCACTTTAAGCTTTGAGTGGTAGGACAGTAAAATGTTACCTGATTTTGTGACTTTAGAGGAATATAACTGCGCTCAATACATCAACAATGAGTTTCATATGACCAATCCTCTGCCTTCCTGAGCAAGGAAATGGGATGTGAGTAAACTGAGATTCGACGTCCAGCCACAGGTAAAAGAAGACAAGGTTTGAGGTAGCTCCTGCAAAAGACTTCCCTCCACTGGATTACTGGCTCAGTAACACTGGAAGGAACCCCTGGGCTCAGCTGTCACCTTAACAAGAGGCTGCTCCAACCAATGACTTGCTGAAGCTGAGGAAGGCAATAAAAAGGTTGGGCTAACCTAGCACACACAAAACTGGAATCAAAGGTTTGAACAGAGGAGTTTTAGGACTGAAGTGCTGAGGGTGATGGCAAAGCATCCCTTTGTGGAAGCTAGGACATGCTTCCCATTAGAAACTGGATTAAATACAGTCTTGAGCTCTTGGATTAGCACCTTAAGCGATATGCATCAAGGGAAACTAGTGAGGGACTAAATGTGAGTTTGTCCCCTTCACAATCAGACCAGTAGGTAGGTAAATATACATGGAGCCAGATCAGGGTTCAATATTGTGTGGTGATAAAGGGGCAATCCAGGTGTGCAGATTTGGGCTTTAGACAGTTTTATTTGGCAGCTTTTTGAAGAACCTCTGTATTTTTTAAGTCGTCCTTGTTGTAGCCTGTGTTACTAAGATTGTCTTGATCCTGAAAAAGAACAGTGTGAAGCCCTCTGCCTCTTCAGTGCTATATACTACTTACTGCACAATAGGGCACAGAGCACTTTACACTAATACTTGAAGAAACACTCGTACCACAAGTAGTAGGACGGACCTTTCAGCCACACACAGCAAAACTGCAGACACAGTATGTTTGTGGAGAACCTGAGATCCACCAGTCTGTGGATACAAAAAGGGTGCTCATCTGAAGATGCTTACAGCAAATTCTTCAGCAGGGCATTGGTCTCCATTGCCTCCTGAGCCAAACAAACATGGTACAGCATGGAAACTCCCAAATTAAAAGGTTATATTATTCTGTAAACAGGTTATCTTATTCTGTAAAAAGGCCCCAGTGTAGGCAATATGCAGTCAAAAGGAGTATCCCAGTGCACTGTTCAGTTGAGGTAACTGGTTGTGATACCTGAAGCACTAAAATTTGCTGGTTTTTCGGTGTTCAGATGTTCTGTAGCCTGATGGTTATTAGGTTAATTTGCATTCAATAAAAAGTATCAGAACATTGGCAAGCTGAGACTAAGACTTAAAACTGTAGATAAGTAACTACATGAAGTACATTTGCACCTAAACTAGCTTCATACTGCACGATACTAGACACCAAAGGACTCAAAGCCCAGCAATCAGACAGTGTGTCACAAATTCACTCTAGAAAATTAAGCTATTCAAACTTCTGAGTGCCACTATTTGTTTCATTTAAAGCAGAAAATATTTTCAGTTTTTAAATTGGGAGTACACACAGACCCTCTGCAATATGAGCAGAGGCTACGTGGTAGTCTGCTGTGCTACTATCAGATCCTTCGCAGCATAGTCCATGAGAATATTTCAATTCAGTTCTGTATATTTTTTGTAATATAGAATTATCTGTATCATAAAACTGAAGATGTTCTATGTTCCTATCGTTTGCTGATGAGAAACACATCAGTCTTGCAAGCTCAGCAGCTAGTATTTATGTATATCTCGGTTTTGATCGTGAACCATATCTTTTAGCAGGAAATTAAAATCTCTTGTGGAATAGTATCAAATCCATGCTTACAAAACACATCAGTGAAAAGCGTTGCTGATGTCTCTTCAGAAGATTTAACTTGACCGTGTCACATTAATCACCTCTGAAGTAAAGGAATGACTCATAATTGTTTTCCATTACCTTGTGTTTGCTTTTTCAGCATTGCAAAAATGCCTGGGCCAGGACCGTGGATCATAAATCTCATCAGACTTGCGGACAAGTCTTTGAGTGTTTTTTGCCATCCTATGTTACATACTAGCCTTTTTCTTCTGATTATAAAAATCTGTTTCAAATATAGGTACTTCTGAAGCATCGTGTTTTCAACCTTCTGTTCCTTTGAACACAATGCTCCTGTCAGTCCTTATAAATGGTCAAATTAATCTATAGGGCTGTTCCATATCTTCTAGGATAAGCTCAGACCTATTTGCTTTTCAATGAAGTGCCTGAAAACTACTGTGTACTAACACCCAAATAAACAGACTGTATTTGCAGCTAACAGAAAGATCTTTTTGCTAATGCAGCAAAACCTCTATAAAGAAGTTTATGCGATCACTTAAGGAAGCAATGGAAATATTTGTTTCTTAGCAGGACTGATCTTCTAATAAAGGTGGATTAGCAATGTGCTTCGTATGTCCAGAGACGTTCCTTTTTTTTTTTTTTCTTTTCTTCTTTTTGAACGGGCTTTTCTGTATCTTACTGTTTCCTGAGCTTCTCTGTTATTTGGCTGGTTTATTTAGTCACTTCCCTGTACCAGCAGTACTGACCTTGGGTGTCATCATGATGAACAGTGCAATTTTACACAGTATAATCCATTTGAGAACGGTGTTTTACTGGCTTTAAGATCCTTACTGAGTCCTTCAAATGTGCACACCAATAGAGGACTCTTGACAGAAAAATGGCATCTCCTGATCCTTGTTTTGAAAAATGGTCAGGGTACGTATGTTACAAATAGGGAAAGAACACAGCAAAACGTTAATTACAACGTAAGAGTGTAGGGCAAATTATGGGCAAAAACAGTCAGCTCAAGATGCACAGTGAGCCAGGATAAAAACAATAAAAGACAGAATCTGTCTGCAAAGAGGGCAAAGAAGAGACTAGCAAGCTTGGAGGAAGGTTTTCATGAAAACCAAGGGAGCACCAGAACTGCAGTTCATGGTTTAGCGGGATGCATCATTCTTACTGGGGCTTTAGAATTGTCCTCAGAGATCATGTTCATAAAATCTGATGGCTTAAAGACCACAGACTAGGGAAAGGTATCTGCACTTTTCAGATTATGTGCTGTTAGTAAGATCCACGACAGCAGGATTTCAGCCAGCTTGCACCTGGGGACAGCCATGCCCAGCCATTCCATTTCAAATCAGTTAATCTAAATCTTTGGAAATCAATTTCTAATTGTTTGTTCTCCAAGCAGACCCTTCCTTGAAGATGAAGTGTGGTTACAGGTTGGCACAGTTGCGTTTTCCTGTTCTTCCTCGTGCTCATGCCCATTGAATGGTGTAAGGGACGAGGCCCATGTGGCTGTGCTGTAAGCACAGACAATGCCCCAGGGAAAGCTCCAGAAGCCAGACACGGGCAGGGGCCCGGTGTCACCCTCCTTGACTGACTAATGTCTCAACCACTCCTGGAGCTGGGGTGAGAGAAGATACTAGAAACTTTGGGCTGGAGCCAATAAATAGGGGCACACGTGAGCCTCCTTGGGGGCACTCTCCACACCGACACCCCCTCCCCCATTGGCAGGTCTGACGCTGGATCCAGGATTGGTGATCTCTCGATCTCTCTCTACCTCTCTCCTGCTTCCCAGCTCTCTCTTTCTCTCTCCTCCTTCTCCTTCTTGCTCTCTGCTTTTGATGTTGCTAAGTTGCTAAGGCCTACCTCAACTCCTCACAAAGCCGCTTAGCTTGTATTATATATTAAGACATAGAGGGTTGATGCTTATAGAAGTGTTCATGCCATTAAAGCTGGAGTTTGTTTTTGGACCTTGAGTGTTATTTCACCTTAATCCACACCGAGGGGATTTGTGGACCTTAAGTCACTCTCCCCTTCCCGCAGGTGGGACGTGACAAACGGTTACTGGAGGATTACCGCAGCACTGTGTTCCCAGACTGGGAAAAGGATCAGCTTTCAAATATGGTAGAAATATAAGGAGAAAAGGCAGAAACAAGGAGAAAAGATTATGCAAAGAAACCTGTAGTATCTTTGCCTGGTCACCAAGTCATCATAAAGATTCTGTCAAACTAAAGAAAATCATCAAATGCTTTTAACCAAAGCCAGTATAAAGTATTTGTTGAACGTATGTATTGACGGTCAAGAGGTAGAGCAGATCTTCATACAAGTGATATGAAGATCTCTTGTATCTCTTTATGCAAGAGATGTGGCTACCTTATCTGGAGGCTGACAGAGCTCTCAAGGGCTGGATTTTCAAGGGAAGGAACTATTACTTTTGATGCAGAAGTGAGCTAACACAGCAGCTGAAGGCACTATCTGATTTGAAACCACTGAAATCACTTGACTGAAGATAGCTATAACGAAGGGGCTACTCTGGCAAATAAAAAGTACAGTTGTGTCTGCAGCCTGGGTTTGATTTAGGCAGAGCTATGAAATGCAGAATGAGGTTCCAAGTTCACGCTTTGTGACCTTGCATGCTGGAATAAGGTTGATTAATAGGAAATTTCCTTTCTTCCAACATGCTGAAATCATTATACCACAGGGATATGACCTTTTGCTCAGATACTCTTACACATTCATATCCAGGCCCTCCTGGAAGGAACTCAAGGGTAGATTTTATTCATCTAACATAGTAGTTAAACCATGAACTTTGCTCCAGGCACCAGAGTAAGCTCCACCTTTGGCTTCTCTTTCATATTGACCATTTCAACTGAATATTCATTTAAAACCTCTCTGTTCCCAAGAGAAGACTGATCTCAAAACTTACCGACTTCAATGCTGAGAAATACGACATTCACCAACCCAAAATTTGGTCTGTCAACCCTAACAAACAGCCTGTTCAGCCAGAAAGACACTACCCCAAGCGCTTTGCCTTCCCAGTTGGGCACTGTTTGCAGAGGCAGGTAAGAGCAGCACTGCTCAACTGTGCATGAGGTCATTCAGGGCCTTGTGTCCTCTGTCCTAACATATAGAAGGGCTTCAGGGCACTCCTTCTACTGACTAGAGACACAAAGGAATCAATCAGTAGGCTACTAAACAGACTTTCGATGGGCAGATGCAAGGGTGACATCTGACAGGGTATGGGAAGCTGCAGTTCAGTTGCAGAAGACCATTAAAAGGACACCAAGTCACTCACTGGGTGTTGCAATGAAGAGTGCACGCAGTCTGTGTCGCCCAAATAAGAACTGAGAAAACGCCATTTCACTGCAAGTGTTCTCTGTGATATACTGTGCTCTCTTGCTTAAAGGAGATTCTGCTCCGCTTATTTTTTCCTTTTTGGTCCTTCATAATTTTTTTTTTTTAAGATTATGTTTTAGTATCAGATTTTGTAAGAAACTTGGACCGCTGCCGTTCATCCCGTGAGAGATAGTGAGTGAACCCAGCTCCAAAGGGATCAGCTCACATTTATAGGCTTGTTTTTCCTACATTTATCTGATGTACTTCACTTATGTTGCCCTAAATCAGATTCTAAGGATGAGTTAGCTTGCTGCAATCCATAAGGATGATGTGGGGAAACACGGATGATTTTATTCATGTAAGGAGTTTGGCTGCAAAGGAGCAACTGGATAGGTTGGACTGAGAGTTTGCTCCAGAAATGGTTAGTAATTCCCCTGTCCCGAAAGGCTGGTCTTGTTTTATTTCCCTTCTCATATAGATCTTTCCTGGGACTCTCTCAAAGTGAGTATCAAACTTGGGGTGCTAGGACAACCTCCACAGAAGCTTTACCCTACCCGGAGCTGTGCTTGAATGCTGGTCTGAGATAGGAGAAGGGGTCCCCTTGGGAGCAGAGATGAAGCAGGGGAGCAGAAAGGTCCTTTTTTGTTCTTGAAGTCTGCGGTGCCTGTCTCCAGATGGTGTATGAGCTGGAACTGGCAGGAATGTGTTAGGAATTAGAAGAGGAGAAGACGGCAGAGACCCACCATCACAAGGCATAGCTCCTGACTGAGACATCAGGGATGCAAAGCACTACTCCTCTGACCTCATTCCTCAGACGGAGGAGATCTGGGCAAAAGTGCTGCTTGTCATGAAGAAAATATTCTCATCCCTTCCAAAGTGAAAAGTGAAGCTAACAACATTCAGTCCAGGCTATGTTTTGCCCAGTGCAGTCAGCTTCTCTAATCTTTTCCTGACTCACTGTTGTCCAGGAAAGAGGCAGAGCTCACCTAACTGGCAGTCTGAGATGCAAGCCAAGGCTCATAGGCTAAGCTGCATCCCAATGCTCAACAGGGAGCAGTGGGTGGAACAGGAGACATGGTCCTTTCCTCACTCCCCTGGGCTTTGCTCAGATTCATTCTCTGCTACCTACAAGGATATTGGCTATGGCAAATGCTTCAAAAGTAGAAACAAATCCAAAAAAGCAAACCTTCTTCAAAATGCTTACTGTATACATTAATTGTACAATTTCTTAAATCAAACTGCTTTTTTTTTTTTTCTTTTTTAACAAAGCTGCATTTCTTAACAGTCTGGAGGCAGAAAAACAAACAAGTGGGTGATGGAAAAAGCACAGCATTCTCATGCTGCCCATGAAATGCAATTTAGTTAACTTGCCCTACTATTGAACCTGTGGATTGGAATGAGAAGAAACAAAGTCAGCTCACCTGTACACAGAGCTCTTCATATTAATCCTCATGGGATGAACCTTCCAACACAGCGCAGATGTGAGGAGTCTCATTAGCCCTGACCAGGGAGTGCTGCTTCTCCTTCCTTCACTTGTCCTGAATGACAGGGGGTGAATTCCAAAAAAGACAATCTTGTGCTCCAGCATGTCCAATCCCATAACTAGTACTCTACAGAAGAGGCTAGCTGCCTGCGCATGTGAATCTGTACAGTCATCTCAAAGACAGATACTACATTTGTCCAGATTTCCTTGAAGGTATGCTGTATATTACCACAGAGGGACAGTCAAAGTAACAGTGATGACAAGAAGTTAAAAGTGTCCCACTGGAAGAGGAATTTGCTCTAACAAGGTGATCATCTTATTAAAACAGCCAGTCAAGACAGTTATGCTTCCAACATGTGTAGAGCTCCACGTTGCCTTCCTATGATTTCAGTAAATAGAGAAAACCTTGGAAAACCATGGAAGATACTTTGGAGTTTGTAGAGAAGGAACTAATCTTGTCAGCGAGAGGGACAAATGCTTCCTGGATACATAGCTCAACACAGCTGGACAGCATCTGGTTTGTAACAGACCAGTATTTTCTCCTATCTCTTGAGAAACAAAATAATGAACAAATGAAGGGATCATCTAAACACTTTATTTCCATTAAAATTACAGTGTATAATTTGGTCGGATCAACACAATTACAAAGGCAAAGGGAAAATCCAATAAAATTGATTAATTACTATGGAAATTAGAAATCACTTTATGCAAGAGTTGCAGATAAAAGCGTCTTATTAGCTTATCTTTATGAGATACCATCAACATCATATCAGACAGCAGCACCGTAGTTCATCCACCTAGATGAAATCACTGTTATTCAGAAGGCCAGTCTGGCTGATCCATAGAAAAGGAACTTTCTCACACTGGCTCAGTGTTGTTCATTTTCGTTAGTCAAATAAGCTATACAAGGGTCACAAAATGATGCGATACTTATTCACTGGGCAATAGGCATTATTAAGCTCTGTCATTTCTTTACTGTAATGTGAGTGAATTCATAATCTTTGAAGATGTGATATGCCAATACAGCCAAACAATGAAATGTTACTGATGCTGTTGGAAATCAGAGAATATGAGATGGAACAAGTGTGATGGGGAGCTTATACCATTTTATCACAATAAACGCTTTTCTTCCTTTCACCAATGTAAGACTTAGCATTTCAGTAAATTCTTTATGCTTTGAAAGAACAAGACTTTAGAGTCTTTAAAATCACAGACTGGAGGAAATGAAGCTGCAAGTCATAACTCAAAATTGATGTGTCAATAAACCCAGGAATTAAAGGAGGATTTGAAAGCCTCCTCTGGACAGCCAAAGCAGGTTTGGCAATTAGTCAAAATTTGAGATAGTAAAGTTATATTTGTCTATCTACCTACATATTTTATTTCAACAAAAATAGAATGCAGAAACTTACAGACATTTCATATTTTGTTGAGAAACAAGAATTATATGCCTAAGGCTGAACTGGGCAAAGATAATCTAACACATTTGTACTCAACATGCATTAATGTGCTATTAGTGTTGTTTTTGCTAAATGATGTACAAATGGTTGCTCTTTACCAGTAAGCTGGTATTTTCAAGGTAGTTGTCACACTGGTTTTCATTTTAGACCCAGAACTCCAAGTCTTCATGTCAAAACAATACTGATGCTTGTTTACACCCAAACGGAAAGATTTCTTTCTTTTGCCAATGGTCCGTTTGAGGCAGATTTTTATATTATAGCTTTGAGAGAAGTACAGTCACAGAAAATACTGTCTTTAGTGTCTGAGCAAAGATTAATCAAATGTTTTTAAAATGCACTGAAAGATCTGAAAGTAGATTTAGTAATTCTTACTCATTCAAATTTCCAGTTTTAGAGCTCAGTAAATCTCTGGAAATACCTTCCTTCAACACTATCAGAAGCCTTGGTAATTTCAGTTCTGGATCATGCCCAAGATATATTATAGACCAATGCTTTGCTAGGACCCTGAACTGAAGACAGCCTGGGACGTATTCCTTTCCTTTTCTGCAGTAAAAACTCAAAAATACCCACAAGACTCACTCCTCAAAACTATGTTTTACCAGAATGCAAAACAAAAGCTTGAAGACCTTCAGCATGCACACCTCTGCCTATGCTCCCACACCAACCTCGTATATTCAGTTCTGCTTAGGCTACATTCCTTCTTCCTCCCAGGAAAGTGTTTTTCCTTCCACCGCCCCTGAGGTATGGCAGTGGGTCTAGTCCCTGCTGCAAGCAGATCTCCCATCCTCCTCAGGCATCCCCCAGTCTGTACTGGTGCTTGTTTTTCTCTCGTTCCCTGACGCTGCTGGGACACCAGGACTTTATCCAAACTAAGCAGGGGCAGCTGCTCTCAGGGGAAGACCAATCTTCCCCTCTCCAGGTCCACTCAGGCCAGAGAGCAGCAACCAGAACAAAAGCCTTCTTTTCTGCAAGACCTAATTAAAAAAACCCGAAATAGTTCTGCTCTTTCACAGTTAGTCAATTTTCTCTCCTTACACAGGAGCACTTAAATAAGTGACAATGTTCTTCTCTAAGATGGTACTAGTTATGCCATCGCTACCTAATAATGTACAACCCCAAAGCTTCACGTCACATACAGAAAAGTCTTTCTAAACTAAGTGTTTGTTTATGAGTGCTCCTTGACAAAAGATAACAACTGTACTTCCTACCATGAGGTACTATGGCTTTTATTAAGGCTTCTGACAGCAAGAAATTCAGTACATTTAGTAAAAAAGAAAAGGCAACCACTGCTAAAGAAATCATAAATCTCTTCCTCCATCTGTAAACAAGGATGAACACTTAATAAATTTTACAGAATCCTTGCCATCTTAGGCTTTGTTTTTTCTATTTTTTCCTTTAACATATATTTTATCACTTTGAAAACATTTCCTATTAAAGCCAGATTTAAAATGCTCTTCTTTGTCATCCCACACTTTTATTTGATTTTGGCCAAATTTGCACCAAGGCTGACACTTACGGGTTAGTTCAAAATACTAGATACAGTTACACAACTGGCCACAGTTTTCATAGTTAACTCTGGTTTACTTTGTTTCTCCAATTTTCTTCCCATTCCCCTACTATATAAGGTTTTTTTCCCCCTTTGCCTAGTATTTTCTTTGAATGTATACTTTTGCTGTCTTTTCCAGTGTTCCTCCTCTCTTCCTTATAGTTTTCCAACTCCCAAATTCTACCCTTGGGAGTACCCATTATTCTGTCCTCTCCTTCCTTTTTCCCACGCCCAGTTGCTTCCTACTCTGTCTTTGACTTCTCTTTTTTTTTTTTCAGATGTGCCTGCTAATTTGTCCAACGCTTCTTGCACTCCAAACTGGTCCTGCCTTCACCCCCTCCTCCAGGATTCATCAATCTCTGCCTATATTCACAAAGATAACTTAACCCCTCTCTCACACTCAGTCAACTGCCTTAATATGTCCTGCATCCACACAGGAGAGTCTTCAACTCACTTCAGACCTGACTTCCAGAACTTAAGCTCTGGAAACGCAGGGAAAACACTCAAGAGCAGTGTCCTAGCACACGACATACTGTCCTACAGGACCACTAGAGAAGCCAGGACCTAAGCGTCAAGAAGAATGGGATCTTCCTAGCTGCGCAACTACAAAGTGCTGCTAACGCTGGCAAGGCAGAGGGAATGGTGGGGATGTGCTCACCTGCAGACACACACCAACCTATGCAGCCTGAGATGAGCGAGCCGGCAAGGTGCTGCTGAATAGCCAGACTGAGGACATGATGTCTGTGGGTGGGAGTGTTATATCCCCAGACAATAAGGCACGTTTGCCAGTGGCTTGAGACAAGACTTGATTTTGGCAGCCAGCCTCACAAGGTGTACAGGGTAAGATTCTGCCATGCAACAGTGACTCATTTCTGCTTTCCAACAGGGTAATAGTGTTACCTTACCAGAGTGGTACAGTATCATCTGGCGTTTCAGTTAGGGACTATGATAAACGTGGTTTTTCTCTTCAGTGCCCTTTACTCACACGTAGGCTGTTAATGACTTTATCTTCTAAATCTATTACCTCACAGCTTAGACAACTGGTGCAGACCCCTTCAGTATTCTAGAGGTGAGAGCACAATCCCTAATAAAGCAACACAAGCAGTCCAAAACAACCCTCCAAAAGCAACAAAGCAAGAAATCCGGCACAAGAGGACTTAAACACCAGCTATTCAAAACATACATTTTGGCTATCCTTATATCTAGTGTCACGAGCAAACAAATCTCAAAAGAAAACTGGCTGGTTGGCTATTAACCGTCCCTGCTTGAGGGATCTGGAAGAAAAAAGCCTTGTTCAGGGAGTCCCTTAAGGAGCAAGAAAGACAAGCTAATGCCAAAGACTTTTATTTCCTCTCACCTTCTATTAGCCCGGAGTAGAGAGTTGTATACTGTGCCCATTGTCAAGGTGCAGCAATGAAGTTGCCTGTCAATGAATGGCAACAAACAAGAACTAAGATGACTTTTACCTGCTCATACTGCTCATGAACCTCCATTCATCTGAACTAATGTGTGAAAATATGACTAACTTGGCCTTTAAGTCACCGTACTTTATTTCTGCCTGTTCGATGTAAAAACGGTGGTGGACAACATTAGGAAGGATCAACAAATAGCCTTCAGAAATCTGACTGTCAGACTATTTCAGTGTTCTTTGTTATATACTCTGAGATTTCTCCCCCCAGTTATACACCATACTACTTAGATTCATTGGTATGCATGCAGTGCTAAGAAGCTGTACTTATTCTCTGTGCCAACAGTAAACACTGAAATCACTGACATTGTTGATTATTTAGAAGAAAAAAAAAGAACTACTAAAAAAGAACAAAGATAATGAAGTTAAAATAGCCCAAACTAAACCAATCCATTTTTAAACTCTGAATTTATTTTGACAAATTTGCAATAAGCATTATCAATCATGTGAATAACAATTCAAAAGGATAGAGGTTTTATTAGCTGTGTATTTTCTTACTACTTTTACATTCCTTTTATGACTAAAAAATAGATTTTATTCCTGGTCCCTCACTAGTATGCAAATTTCTACCAGAATCAAGAAACACACATAACAGGACCAAAAAAAAAAATCTCTGAAGCAGAGTAGCATTCTTTTTTTTTCTTTTCTGCAAGTAAAGCCATTCTTCACAATTGCTCAGAAAACAAGAGAAAGTCCATTAGAATCTTCAGACTCTTAACAAAGACTCTTGGCTAATGTTACTGTCTAAAAAGGAGATAAGCCATATAATTTTACAGGAAGCAACCCACTGAATCCTTCAGCAAACACAGCTTGGCAATCTATCTTCAATTCAAAATAATGAGGTGGCAGGAGTGTGATGGAGAAATAAGTCTTCGAAAACATCATGTAAGGGAATCCAGCTGTGCTTGTATAGTTTCCAGCTATTTAAAGGAACAAAAAAGAGAGAAAAAACTCCACTTATATAAAAAGATGTTTAGAAACATGAAAACAAAAAAACCCACATTCCAATATCTTCAACTATGCAAAATTAATCTATTCACATAGCAATAAAAAAATCCTGTACTCATGAATATTTGTTTTTACATGAAGCTATTAGAATTCATTGCTGCAGTTTAAATATTCAAATTTTAAAGAAACAGTTGTCTAAATACTGCCTTTTCTACATGCACAGATGTTTTGCTGTGAATTTCCAATGCATAATAACAAGGTAAAAAAATAACAGAGTTCATTTTGACTGGATTACGAGCCTGGCATTTCAACTGAAGTTGTAACAGAAAATGCTCTTTCCAGAGAGCTCCTCATTGTTAACCATCAGCTACTCCTCTCGATCTAACCACCAGGTACGCTTACAATGACCCAAGCCCTGCCTATTCCAAATTTGAATGCACAGACTCTTCTTGAAAATGCTTTATGTGATCAAACAAATCCAACAGCCTTAATTAAAGCTCGATCCATTTTCCTTCCAGTTTCATTAGATTTAATTCATATAGGCAACACTTCCTGCTGAGCAGCATAAGGTGTTTACAAAGAAACTACAGTATTGTAAAATCTACAGACCTTGTTATAGAACTCAAACAGCTCCTGATGACTAAATTCTACAAACACTTTATTCAGGTTCTGTGAAGGAAAAAGAAAAAAAAAAGGAGGGAATAAGCATACTTTTTTGTTTCTTTTTGGTATTCATTCCAATAATTCAGAATGTGAGATTAAGCTACATGAAAGATAATGGTTCCAACAGTTAGTTTCCCTTCCATTCACCACAATGTATGTATGCATATTCCATTTCTGAAGAATTCAAGTCTACAGGTACATCTATTTTCCTGCTGCGAAGAATAATAATAAAATTATTTTGTTACCTTATTTTTAAGTCAGATAAAAACAAAAGATTACATTCATCTTTCTCAACAGTCCGTCTAAGATCTGGTAAACACCATTACAGAAAGACAAAGTCAGTAGTGTATTTGATTGAATTTGCACAGCTATTAATGTACTGCACCGACACAGAGCTAATACTTCCATTCATTAATCTAACAGTTATGATCTTAGCATGCTGACACTGCTATAGGCATCTATGCACAGATTCAGCCTAAGTTAACAATTAACACAACAGCTTCAAAACAGTGCTCAACACTAAAAAAGCAAAATAACACAATTGATGGAAACTACTGTGGATAAAACAGATGGTGGTAATAATCCTCTGCACACATGTGCTGATGTCTGTGGAGATGGGGGTTAAATTAAAATTTGTCCTGCTTAAATCGCTTGCAAGAAACAGGTAGTTTAATGTCTCCTACTTTCAATCACAGTGCAGATCTATCCAGACTGTTTCTAGCTTTATTCCTTCTACTTCGCTTTGTCACTTCTTTTAAAATAAATTCCTAACTATTGCTGCACATTCTCTGTGTTGTTGCTAGACTTTCCAAGGCTTGGAGGCATTCCTGAGGATAACAGCTTCCATAAACACTAACAAGGCTCTGTGAAAACTGAATCTGTGGACACCTCTACTCACAAAATATTACCAGCTGAAATAACATATACACACTAATTTTGTTTAACTGGTACCAACTTCATGTACCACTTAAATCAGTAGAAAAACGCCTATTTATCAATTCCGCTTAAATGAGCAAGAATACTTTTGCATACGGACAAGGCTGTGGGCCAGATTCTGTGTACACTCATACCAATGCAAGTCTCGATTTAAGTCAAATAATGCTGCTGAATTTGGCGCACCAAATGCACAAGAGCAGCAGAAGCCCTGGGAAATCAGGATAGGTACTGCCTGGTGCCTGCTCCTCAAAAGGAGCTGTAAGACACAGGAAAGGGATAAAATGACTGGGGCCAGCCTGTCTGGTGCAATTCCTCCTCCCTGCTCTGCAGAAAGAAGGATCCTTTCCAACAATTTCAGGAAGGCTACAAAAGCCTAGCAAAGGACCAGTGATTTGCATGAGAGAACAATCTTCCCCCTCTGTGAAGGAACAATGCAATTCTGGGAATCATATGGTGAATACAAAATAAAACTACCAGGACAGCAGTTCTCTTTGCCATGACTCCAGCTGATCCTCCCTCCAAAGAGCATAATGCCGTGACAGGGAAGTAAAAGCATTTTTAAAGGCTTTCTAACAGCTAAGAAACAAAGAGAAAGCAAACAAGTGGTTTCTTCAGAAAAGAAAGGGGGTAGAGGAAAGAAGAAAGATACACTAATAGCAAATGGATCTACCATTTCAGCCTGGATGTTTGTTTGGCATTTGCCGTTCCAGAAGGATTTTGGTGTTTGAACGGAAGGAAGCGAAACTGAAAAGAGAAGATTCAGAATAAAAGGAAGATATGATATATATCTTAAAGTTTATCAGTCACAATGAATAGTCAGGGTCATCTCTTGCATGGTTTCTGGCAGAAGAGTGCTGGATTTCAATACGACAGTTTTGCAATGCCTCCAGAGAGGGGCAGTGGGTGCATGACACCTCCAACCACCAGATCTTATTTCTCCGAGCTCTATGTCTCATTCAAGACGGGCATCTTCTGGTACTACTTCAGATCAGCAAGCAAGATCAACTTCTCACACACACACAAAGAAAAGAAATTGAAAAGCTTGTCTTTCATATTTTCCTCTAACTACATTAATTACTGTAAGTTATAAGATAGGGTATGCAAATGAAAAAAGCATGGTCCTTTTAATTCAGGTTCTTCTTATACTAAAAAAAAATCACTATGCTTTATGAACAGGCTGACATCTCTCTTCCCATTATTATTATTTAATAATTACAGTCTGATAACTAAGACAGAATTTACGTTGCATTGTGGCAGGCAAATGTCTGTGGAGATCTAAAAGAAAGCATGCCATGCCAGGCGGTGTTTCTGATCTGGGGGTGGGAGTGGGAGTGTCAATGGGAGAGAGGATATAACAATCTTTTATGAAATATGTTGTTTATCTGCACTTAATCCTCTGCTAAAACAGAATTGTTTCTGTGTGTAAAAACCTGTTACGTCTACTACATCACTTCAGCAGAGAGCAGTGTCACAAAAAAACATGCAGAAGTGTGGCACCAGTTAAAAATGTTATTTTTACAATATTAAATTTCTCACTAGTATGGGCCCCTCGAGGAAGGTGCCAAACGATCATTGTTATGTGATCAGGAGTTCCTATATAGACCACAAAACCACCATATCATAACTAGGTCCCTACAAGAAAAAGCTACACCTGAGCAGGTTGATGGCCCCCTATTTTTAGCTGAGATATCAATTATTCATTTATTTGCTTTATTCTGTGTGAAATAACTGCAATTAAAACAATGTGTCACAGGACGAGGTTACCATTCAGTTCTTTAATTACTCAGTAAAATAGTATTAAAATGACTGTATAGATAGAATATTGCTAAAGCCCCCAGAGTAGGCAAATTCCTAATCTACCTTATGGAACTTTGCTCAGATGAAGATACAAAATTACAAGTGGCAATACTTTTTCAACCATAACTAAAACATAGGATAAAAAAAAAATCACTGTCAGCTTACCTACTTAATTAAATGTCACTGTGTGCAGATAGAGTCTCAGCCTACTTAGAAAAGTGCAGCTAAGTTGCCTTCTTTTATCTACACGTACAGGTTTTCAGATGTTGTCTCTGACCTAGTATGTGTTTCCCAGAACGTAAATAAGAAAACAGTAATTCGCTGCATGTCTAACTTCTTTCTCCCTTCCTTCTATCAAATATATCATTCTCTTTTCCTCTTTCCTGATAAATTTCCTCCCATTCCTCACCTTCACTCTACTCTTTCCCTCATTTCTGGCATCTCATTTTCTCTTTGCTGTTATCACCTTCATGTGAAAGAAAACTAAACAGAGTAACCAGAAAACTAAACTGAATTTATTCCCATTGTCACACTCACTCACTCTAATACTTCTTCTAATTACATCCCAAACTTTGTTGCTGTGGCAGTAGAAGTCCTAGCTCCTACTCTTAACAATTTTAGCCTTCAGGGTGACAGCTTCATAGCATCAGAGAAACATAGCTGAAGATGTTATTCTTATGAAGACAAAGAAATCTCTAAAATACCAAACGTTCGTTCTTTGGGCAGCTTTGAAAATGTGGAGACAGGCTTTTTGTCTGATTCAATACCCATGAAGAGTGGCAGGGACAGCACTGGAGTGCTACACTCGGCGAGCAGAGCTAAAGAGGTGATGTGCAGCATCTTCAGCTAAATAAAGTTGCTGTTAAGTTCAATGTGCTCATCTGCTGTTAAACATAACAGAGCATTGCATTTACTACTGGAAAAGTCTGCATGAATTGCAGGTGTTGCCCAAGACAAACCTTTACATCACTCTGAATCCATTGCAAGGAATATAGTAATAAGTTTTCTGAAACGTACGGTTTAACATATTTGGCCACGTATCACTACTGAATGTATTTTTAAGTGTTAAAATTAAATTTTAGTGTCATTTTGCCTTTATAGATCTAGATGGAATCTGATTTCATTCTACCTCTTCTCTCACCCCAGGGCTGTATCAATTTACAGCCTCCTGAGAACTTCTGTGAAATTCTAATAAGTTTCACTGGTCAGGGTTGTTTTCTCTTCTTACCTATCTTCTCATTTATTGTCTGGTATCATTTTTAAAAACATAACATCTTCACCAGTCTCTAAAACAGCTGTTCAAAACCAAATTTCCTTTGGGGGCAGGGGTGCTAAGAGGGGAGAGAAGGGAAAGGACAATGAAGATAAAAACTTCCTGCTCCCAGTCAACATTAATATGCTATCCTGTCCAAAAGAGCCACTCTGAATGTAAGGCTAAATCTACAAAATAGCCACAGTCATTTAATATACACTTAGCTTACAACCACCAGCAAACAATTAGGCGAATTTTTAGCTGAACATGATCATCAGCATAAAATGATAAAGATTCAACTACACAAGATGTAAGTGTCTCCAATTTCCCATTGCTTCAGCTAACAATTTATTTTAAACATGAATACCTTCTTGCTGCACAATGTTTCTGTGGATACCATGCAAAAAATATGTCTCCTTAAAATACTTCAGAAAGCAGAGGCAAATTGTAGGTTACAATCAAAGGATTTGTTTGATTTGGGTTTTTTTGGGTTTTTTTGTTTTTTTTTAATCCAATGCTCTAGATACTTCTGTTTTAATGTACTACTGCAAAAAGCTTTATTACTAATGACAGAGTTTTGCAACATTATTTATTGCCCAGCTGTATTCCACACGTTTAACTCCCCACCACATGCATAAGCAGAGAGCAAGGCACTAGGAGTTATAAATAAAAGACAAACTTCTAGTTTTAAAGCTAACTTGAATATGAAAAATTGATATTGCTGTAATAGTTCTCAACTGCAAAGCTGTAACTACTTTACGACGTTGCAAAATAAATGCCAAGTATTCTGAAGCAAACAGATGGAGGGACAGGCTGGTTTGTATATCTAAATGTCTACTGATAATGGTAATGTTCTACAACTGAGCACATGTAAAAAATTACAGTATATTCAGCAAAGTTGGTTAATAGTAACTAGCTGAAGCAACACTTATCCCAGACTCCATATTCTAGTATAACCTTTAATACTATCTTGAGCCATATCTCAATCAGGTTTAAGAGAAGACTATTTTCACATTTGCTTTCCATTCCCCTATTTATGCCTATTAGATATCCTTAAAATCTCAGATATAATGGAAGGATATGGATAATTAAACTAATCAGTTTATGGCCAAATTCAGATGCATTCCTAAACAGACCCCAGCTGATTCTTAGTAGCCTACATTTCCCTCTGGACCTATCAGTGTCTGTGCTACATCAATTCAGACTTCCTTTAAATTTCCTTGGACCCTGGAGAACTATGCATTCGCTTAGGCACTTACAGATGGGAAGACGGTCCTAAGTTGTACCTCACAGAATTTATCAGCAAGTTTAAGCTGCTTGGTCAGAAAGATGAACTGTAGCGTGGTAAGAAAAGCAGATGCGTTAAAACAGACCAGCATCACTTAAAAGCACACCTGTTTCTTAACTCTCTGCACATAAGAGACAGCAATTAAGACTTCTTTATATTCTTACAGCAGTAGATGGATATAATTCGGCTAAGGAATTCAGCAGAACACAGGGAGTTAAACACCAACTTATATATTCCTAATTACACTTCTTTCACATCATCAGAAAATGTGACCTTCAAACTTCATTCTTCTTCCAAGCTTATTTCCATTTGCAATACCAAATAATTATTTTTGTAGAGGAAAAAAAATTGTGCCTTATGACTGAATGACATGCATTTTCAAGTCTCAGTGTGCAACTGTTATAAAACAGAACATCTTTCATACTAACCCCCTCTTTTCCTGATCGATATGTTAACGTTTAGTTCGTACATATACTGCATTCTACCTTTCAAAGTTGCCTTTCTTTCTCATATAAGCTTAAGAATTTCAAATTCCCTGTGGTATTTACAGAGATCAAAATCAGCAGCATGCTAAGGATGTCCTTCCCCCTACCCAAAGCTCTGTGTTGATTCCTGAGATCTAATCAATGTATTACTGGAAATAGATGGTTTGGAGATACATACAGATAATCTTACTCCAGCAGACACAGGATCATCTAAGCATGTTCTCATGACAAGCGCCTGGAATAAATTCATTGCCCAGTCCAGTAGTGAGCCAACAGACTCTGCAGGCAGTTGGAGACCTGCATAAGACCTGACATACTTCCAAACAGCAACAAGAACCGTCAGGCATTTCCATTTTTACTCCTCCTGTTCTGTTCCATCCTCATGAAAATATCCATTACTGGCTGGGCGAACTGGTGCAAAGCTACAGACAAGAAATGGGACACAACTACCAAAAAGACCACATAGGCTGGGAAGATCACAGATCATTAGAGGCAGATAGGCCCCTTTCTTCACAGTAGGGGGGAAAAATGCTTTTAAAACTGAGACAATTATCTGGAAACAAAGAACTACAGTTTTCACCTCCATACACCTAGTCAGAGTAAATACCATCTTGCTAAAGAAAAGGGAGATAGCAAAGCATTTTTCTTCCAACAACTGTATCCAGGCAGAGGGTTCCTTTGCCTTGAATGTACTAGGAATTTACATTCCTACAAATAACATCATTAGGTTGGTTGGTCTTTTAATGATACTTTTGCATGGAAAACCTCCCAAAGAAATCTAGAGTTGTAGGGCTGTCATTTCTGTGCAAAGATTGTGTTAAATACACTTTTACAAAAACATCACAGTGAACAAACACGCTTTTTGGGGAAATAGGTGGTAAATGTGTATCAGTGTGTGCCTATCACAAGGAATATTTAAAAGCAAGTCTTTTGTACTGATACCTCCCTGTATGTTCTACGTATGGAAAATGGCTCATAGAATATCCACTGAAAGGCTGAGTTCCTTCTATATCTGTTCTGTATTTTGTATATACCTTCGTCGCCCTTCCCTTCTTTGAAGGCAACTATACACAGTACAAGTTCATTATTGATTCCTCACTAGTCTCTGCACGGGATCAGTCACTAACAGCATAAAGCATCCATCTGCACAAATGTGTCATTGTAATTTCAGGATTCAGTAGGAAAACATGTAGGTATAATTCCCAAATATAGTATCCAGGAACAGATGTGTTTGAAAATTGTTAGTTTCATTCACTAATAGGCCACCACACAATTACTAAGATTACCACTGATTAATTGAAGGAACACTAATAATGACAACTTTCCTATTTTCTCTCTCACCTCATTTTGCAACTTATACTGTACTCCTGATACTGTAGAAAGCTCTCTGAAGAAGCAACCTCACCGGAAGTTTAAAACAAATATACCCTTTCTTGCTATTAAATGGCACTGTACCAAGTATGGAAAAAAGATTCTCTGGGAAAGCACGTATACCCTAATTGTTGTATATTGCTTATGCACTGTATCGTCTGTACCTATCAGAATACAACTTTCTTCTTTAGGCAGAACGCTACTTTGACAACTAAATAGTTTTATTCCTGAGAAGAAATTAAACTATTTGATCTTTTGCATTTTGGTACAGCTTATTTGGCACAGAAATTATGATATAAAAAAAAATAAGTTCATGAACACTGCAAGGAAAAACAGGGAGTTACAACTCTGTGTTTCGCTTATTTCCACGAGGGCTATTGTGTAAGTCTTCAAACTTCAGGAAGACCAGTGAGTTCACACTTCTATTCTAAAGATATCTCACGTCAAGACTGACACAGTAGTCTTACATTCACCTTGAATGATAAGGAATTCACTTTTCTTCTTATGCTTGTAGAGAACTACTGCTGAAGAAACAGAGAGCATGCTCGCTCCAGAAATGCTTTCAAGCTTTTCTGACCTCACATGTTCGCTGAATTTGATCACAGCCAAATTAATTTTTTACAAACTACACATGAAAAAGATCTCATGTAGGCATGGTTATGAAATATTTCCATTATCGTATTCAGAAAATAATCCCATTCTAGGAAGCTAACAGAACTGAGTGTAAATATTAAGTGCAACATTAGCCTAGCATTGGCATCTGAAAACTTAAGATTATGGACTCAAATGGCAAACATTGCAACTTGGATAAGTATCTTAGAGGGCAGTGAAGCTCAGCCCTACAGCATCGAAGGCAGACTGAGACAGATTTGTATGTAGATATACAATGATCAAAACCAACTACAGCAAGGAGAGGAGCTCAACAACATGGACAGAGTGTTTTAGAGAGCTTGTCACACAGAGAGCTTCTTGTAGCTGACGTGATTAACAGGGAGCTGCAAATCCTTCATGTTCAAATCAGATACACATCTAATGTTGGGTCTGAAGAAAGCTGGACTTGGAGAAAGCTCAAATTGTGATCCAAACCACTCAGGAGGCCACTCCTTTTGTCTCAACTAAAAGCAAGACAAAACCTCCTGTGTCCAGGGGAAGAAACTTAGGTTATTGTTGTCTGCATCCACATCTAGAGCAACTGCTCCAACAGGAATTTTATGTGGTGTAGTCATGCAGATGAGTAACACTTCAAGAAGGCTTTAGATGAATGGAGGAAGCTGGCATCTTTTTGCAGTGTTAGCTTCTGAGCCTACCTGGTTCAATAAGATACTGCAACACTGCATTGTTTTACAACAAAAGGCCTTTCTTCACCACCAGAAAACCTGAAAGTATCTATTGTTTCTACTGAGGCACAAGAAAAGAGGCTAGATAAAAGATGCCAGCAGCAAGAGGAAAGATCTAAGGAAGCTCAGATCCACGTGAAATCAATGTAACTGATGTGAAAATACCCTTTCAAAAAAATCTGCTTAAATATTTACAAAATGTCAAGATTAGATAATTTGTAAATTAGTTCTTTTGTTTGGGATGGGTCACTCAGAGTATCACCAATTTGGATTTTGTTAGGCAGACAGGCAAAGATAAAATGTTCAGGGGGGGGTTTCTGTGCTAAAAGGGTGGTAGTGGCTGTCAGCAAGCATATCTCTGATCTCCAGCAGGCAAATCATTCCAGCAGCTAGCAACTGGGTGCTTGCACACAAGTCTCAGCTGCTGAAAGAGACTGGAAAGCCATGCGGGAGTGAGGGATGTTAACTAGCAGTCTAGTCTGCAGAAGGATCAAAGACAGAGCTCTTAGGGAATAAGATTGTTTGTAAAGTAATGTGTATTTTCTTTTTTTTTTTTTTTAGGAAGTCACCTACTATTTTTACTGTATTCTAAGAAATAGAACAGATGTACAGCTTTTGCTACAATACTCACAATTTACAAATAAATGCCAGACTCCTAGCCAGTATCTCTTCCTCACCAGAAGCAACCCAGCAAGGCCTTGAACCTGAGCTACCCGTTTGGATCAAGGGCACACCGATGTCGGAGTGTGATGAAAAAGACATTGCCAGCCGGACACAAGCAAACACCAACATTTCTCAGGCAACACAGCACCATGCAAAACTGGAAGAGGTCTTTAAAAGCAAAGTTTCTCAAATTAGACAAAAAAGCTTTTCCAAGGATTTAAAAAAAAGACTGGATGGTCTTTTCTGATTATAACTGCAAAATTAAGAGGAATGTGGAAACAACCACTTATTATGAAGCAATCCACCAACAACTTTTCTTTCTCAGTTTGTCACTGAAGGTTACACATGTTCTAATGATGAAAAAAATAGCTATTTTGGATTTTAGACAATGTAATTTCAGTCATCTTCCTGCTTTGTTACTTTTGCTGAAAAGTTATTTAAAGCTTGATGCAGTGGTGTGGTGTGAATTCTCATTGCTTATAAAGAAAACTGGACAGAGTGCTAAGGACAGAAAGCACAAGTACTGTCTAAGTGTTTTCACATACAGTGAAGATGAAATCAAACCACTCACCCACAGCTTCCTTCAAAGCCAGAATGTAAGTATATAGGTAATACCCTCTCAGGGAAGAAAAAACCCCAACTTTCGGCTAACATAAGCAATTCCCTTTTTATTTTCTCCAAGTCTGTGTGCTACTGAATTACAGTTCATACAGGTTGCTTTAAAAGAGAGTGAGCAATGTGAAGGAATACAGTACTAGATTTGCATTATTCTACAGATGGCTGGAGTACAATACAGTACTCAGGCTGGCGGCAATGGTTTCAGTGAATATCAAAACTGAGATACTTTTTATGTTTTTCTCTCAAAATGAATCCATTTAGCTCCAAATTAATTACACTCTTCTCTTTCAAGCCAGCACTGCGTGATGCAAAACTGAAATGGTAAAGCAAGGAACAAAACTGGTATTACATGGTGTAATCTCTTCCTAAAGATACACATGAAATTAATATTTAAACTATGCTTAATGTCTTTCAGATTTTTACCTTTTTAACGTACATGTTCTTCAAAGTGAAAAATGGAAAAATAAGGTGTTACAGGTCAGTTTGCAAATGCTATTTTGTCTGTATGAAAGATTTTATAAACTGATGTTTAAACCTATGTTTAAGATGCTAAGTCACTTCTTCCAAAAACATACTGAAAAGCTTATGATTTGTTTAATGTCTTGTCTACACTGATTTTAACACAGGTTAAAAGTGTAATATATGGATTAGTCATTGATATTTAGATTTGCAATCTAAGAAGTTATAAAACTTTTAAAATAACCTAACATGTTTCCAGATTTTTCTTACATCTCTCATATATGGAGAGAATGTTAAGAATATATTTGCTGACTACCAAAGGTTTTAAATTTAAAAGAAAAATAAATAAAGGAAATGGTTTAAAATATTTTCTCTTGAAATAGTATTTTTATGCTACTATGGAAAGGAATTTAACACAACTTTTCTCCTTTTAGTCACGAGAAGGTTTTCAACATGCATACTGTTCCCCACAACGTTCTTACCTCTAAATTGGAGAGATATGGATTTGACAGATTGACTGGTAGATGGGTAAGGAATTGGTTGGATGGCAGCATCCAAAGAATTACAATCAATGGCTCAATGTCCAAGTGGAAACCAGTAACAAGTGGTGTCCCTCAAGGGTCCGCACTAGGACCAGTACTATTTAATATCTTCATTATTGTCTTCATTAAGGACACAAATAGTGGGACCAAGTGCACCCTCAGCAAGTTTGTGGATGACACCAAGTTGAGTGGTGTAGCTGGTACACTTGAGGAAAGGGATGCCATCCAGAAGGATCTTAGAATCATAGAATCATTGAGGTTGGAAAAGACCTCTAAGATCATCAAGTCCAACCGTCAACCCAACACCACCACCCACTAAGCCATGTCCCTAAGCGCCTCATCTACTCGTCTTTTAAATACTTCCAGGGATGGGGACTCAACCACTTCCCTGGGCAGCCTGTTCCAATGTTTCACCACTCTTTCAGTAAAGACATTTTTCCTCATGTCCAATCTAAACCTCCCCTGGCGCAACTTGAGGCCATTTCCTCTCGTCCTATCGCTAGTTACTTGGGAGAAGAGA
>NW_008795926.1:755978-815753 GCF_000699145.1 Aptenodytes forsteri
CACGCAAACCTGATGAAGTTCAACAAGGCCAAGTGCAAGGTCCTGCACCTGGGTCAGGGCAATCCCCAGCATCAACACAGACTGGTGAATGAATGCATTGAGAGCAGCCCTGCGGAGAAGGACTTGGGATACTGGTGGATGAAAAATTGGACACGAGGCAGCAATGTGCGCTTGCAGCCCAGAAGGCCAACCATATTCTGGGCTGCATCAAAAGCAGCATGGCCAGCAGGTCGAGGGAGGTGATTCTGCCCCTCTACTCTGCTCTCACGAGACCCCACCTGGAGTACTGCATCCAGCTGGAGTCCTCAGTACAGGAAAGACATGGACCTGTTAGAACAGGTCCAGAGGATGGTCATGAAAATGATGCAAGGGCTGGGACACCTCTGCTATAAAGAAAGGCTGAGAGAGTTGGGTTTGTTCAGCCTGGAGAAGAGAAGGCCCCGGGGAGACCTTATTGCAGCCATTCAATACTTAAAGGAGGCTCATAAGAAAGATGGAGAGAGACTTTTTACCAGGGCCTGTAGTGGCAGGACAAGGGGCAACGGTTTTAAACTGAAAGAGGGTAGATTTAGATTGGATATAAGGAAGAAATTTTTAACAATGAGGGTGGCGAGACACTGGAAGAGGTTGCCCAGAAAAGTTGTGGATGGCCCATCATTGGAAGTGTTCAAGGTCAGGCTGGATGCGGCTTTGAGCAATGCTATCTAGTGACAGATGTCCCTGCCCACAGCAGGGGGGTTGGACTAAGTGATCTTTAAAGGTCCCTTCCAAACTCAAACCTTCCATGATTCAAAGATATGTCTTCTTAACATGGGACATTATTTTACAGACAAAAATACTTTTTAATACTTGTACTACAATATTCAAACAAATTAGAATTACGTCAGTTAATACTGAAATAGCTTGGTTTTAGTATTGACTTTCAATATATTCAAGTCCAAAACAGCTAGATTTTCTCTTCTTAAGACATAAGTAATGAGGTGATGGTAAAGGGAACAATGAAGAAGAATGATATGTAGGTACGGTAGGTTAAAAAATTTTGCTTTCTAACCTGACATAAGGAACATACAATGTTACACACATAAATGCAGTTTCTACATACACTGGGGAGTTTAGCTTAAACAGAGGAAGATGATGGTGAAGAGTACTACCAGAGAACTGTTAATAGCTGCCTCCCCACTGGCTAAATGGGGACTGTTAAGTCTGGCTTTCCTTCATACAACAGAAATATTTTCCAACAGTCTCAGGGAAAACTCACCTTGAACCCACTGTACGTTCTCACACATTCTTGGTTGTTATATGCCTTTAGGGTATGACTATCTATGTACAGTAAATTGCCTTGTCTTTAATCTTCATGATTCACATATTCTTCTATCTAAAGCAAGCTTCTGTGTTTTTTGCACTTTTTTCCTAAGAAAAATGAGGAAGTAAGGGGGACTGAACTATCTCGAGTTCAAATTAAGCATACATCAGAGACAAAATGGAGACTCTAGATTTAAATGATTTCCTCCTATTCAGTACCAAGGCAGTGCTCTAGTTGCATTCAATGTGTAAAACTGCACTGACCGGCAGAAAAATGAACTGGGAAAACAAATGGTTGACAGATGAACTGATGAACCAGAAAGATACCCTGATTAACCTGATCAGGTACGCGGCTGAGGCCTCAGGGTGACAGCAGTCTTATGAAAAAGCATATTAAGAGTATCTGCGCTCTCTTACTGGTGAGTGAGAATTAACAGTTGAACACACACTAAAGGGAGATGCCATTAGATTCCACGCATGAGAAAAGTTTTGTGACTGCTGAAAAGAGAGTAATTCCACAGCCCTATGCAGAGGAATGAATTACCAAAATTGCAAACCAGTTGCTTTAGTGAGAACAAATAGTCCAATATACTTGGGACCATTATTTCAAAAGGATTAAAGCACTATTGCGTAGGAGAACCAATTCTATTTGGATTGTTTTGTTTATCTTGGAGACAGATTAACTTGTCTGCAACCATAAACTAGCCAGAACTCTGGTGGTCAGACAAAGGCAGTGTGGGATCAGAGGTTGTCTAAGGAATATGTAGATCCAACAGTTAATATGACAGCTGGCAATCCAGCTCTCAAACCGATAAATGCAGTACTTGTTTTTTTGTGGCATTGGTTTTGCTAAAGCTGAAGCTTACAGAGATATTAAAATCTAAAATGTTAGAACACAGCCCAAGATTGCAAGAGGAAGGACCAATTGAATAAACTGCATCTCCATATCAGCAAGAACTTTGGTAAATACATACAAAGTGAGTTTTTGTATTTGAACGGAAATGTTTCTCCAGGAATTGTTCATGTTTTCTGTGTGTTGAAAGTATTGAAATGTGAAAGTAAACACATGGAAGGTCAAAAGCTGCAGGCCATTCAACAATAACTATGCTTGGTACAGCAATGAATGAAAGCTTTAGGATACTGAAGATCCAGAAAGAATTTCCATTCCTTTTTCCTTTGGGAACTAAAACTTTTCCTTCTGAACTTCTGAAACACATCATTCAATAGTTCTACATGCAAGAAAAGAGACTTCTTGTCTTAAAACATATCCCATCATATGGGGAAGAGAAGAGAGCACTTACCTCCATTAGCAAGAACACAGTCATCAGGCAGAGTAAAGTGATTCTCCTCTGCTCAGCACTCATGAGGCTTCATCTGAGACACTGCATCCAGTCCTGCACATCCCCAGTACAGCATAGATGTTAAGAAACTGGGGGGAGTTCAGCGTCACCTGGATGGTTATCATCTGGATGCACCACGTGTGAAAAGATACTAGGAGAAGTTGGTTTGCTTAGTTTGAAACATGGTTAAGAATGGGGAATCTAATTGCAGTCCTATCTGCATTAACTAGCATTAAATTGTGCCTCTATGACAGGTGATTTTAGTTTATCTTGTTAAAGATTACAGATCTTATCTGTTCAGAGAGCCCACCTCATAACAAAGAATGATATTTGGTAATAAATAATAACCACCCCTTAGCTGAAGAGTTGATAAGGAATACAATTTCAACCCATCCATGAGGATTCAATTTCTCTGAATATTTTTCACAGGAAGTCGACCCAAATGAAATCCCTAGAAGTTGGCAATCACACCTTTTAGATGGCCACTGCTCTTCACTCTTAGAAGACGTGGGACTGGATGAACAAGTAATTTCAATAGATATTGGCTGATCAGTAGTGATAGTAGCCAGAAAGATGATCTAGCTAACCTGGTAGTAGGCCAGTAAAGTTCACAAGTGACAAGGCTGTTGAATGGTCAGTCTTGGGTTTCAAAGACTTTGCTGACCTCTTGCTTGTCTATCACCACCAGTTTAAAAGTGCTGTAACTAGAGTCTGATTAATGATTTTTAAACAATGCAAAAGTATTCCAGCACAATCTCCAATAGCTCTGAAACTTTAAAAAGAGTATAAGACATCCATAAAGGGCAAGATAGGACTGAATACCCAAAGGATCCAGAGCTCTTGGATAAAAAATTGCCACTATTAGTCAGTTACGCCTCTAGACACTACCATTCAGAGCATCACCTAGCCATAGGGCTCTTGGTGTAGAACCAAAATGCTATGGTCAGATAATACAAGGTGCTAGATTCACTTCAACTGTTAAAATGTGTTTAATAGAAAGTCAATAGGTTAATTTTTCATTAGTGGTTGCATAGCCCATTCTCTCAAAATAAACACAGCATAAAAACGCAAGGCTGGCATAAACTCTGTATTAGTTGCATATACTCCAGATAATGTGACAGAATGGCAATCAGGTACCCAACATTACAATTCTTCTGTGAGCAATCCAGTAGTGCAGAGATACAGTATTAATGATTGTGAAATCATGCCTAGACTCCATGGCGTAAACTTAATTGTGAAACCATGACATTAGACTTAATTTCTTCTCCAGGTACTGACTGGCTGTGAATTGAACTGAAAATGCTATTTACAGGCCAGTATGTGGTAATATTTCCAAGCAAACAAGAACTTAAGAGGTGAAGATAAATATCAAAATGGGGCTATAAATTACCTTGCTGAAAGCTCTTACCCAAAAGCTCCCCGGAATATTTCACTACTGTGAAGCCATACCACAAGGAATCTCATAGGGCATTATTCAGATGATAATAATTGTTACTACAAACTGCTGCATTTTCTATACTTCTGTTTAATGCAGCATGGAATCATCTCCTTAGTAGTTTCTATAGCATTTTCCTATATAATGCATTTTGCTAACACTGTGTTTACAGAAACCAAGACACATTAAACACTGACAGAGATCCACATTCAAGACCTACACAAATTAATGAAATTTTAAGACAATTTACACTGGTTACTCTCAAAATCCCAGCATCCCACTGCTTCTAGTTGCTGACTACAGAAAGAGCCTAAATTCTCCCCAGTTGAATAACTACAGTTGAAAGCGCAAAATAATGCAAGAATTTTAAAACAAAATATAGCTTGTCACAAATCCTGTTTTCCACCCTGACAACTGGTTTAAATATGCAATGGTTCCATAGCCTAGAAAATGCGCGAGATCAACTGTGATTGAGGATTACAAACAAAGTAATTAGTTCACGCAGATCAATCCAGAAATCAGCATAGACCTTGGAAAAGACTGACCTCAGGATCAAGAGCCTGCAACAGCAGCTGCTGTCCAGCCCTGCCATCACTCTGTGTTCCAGGAGCCAGGAGGAAAAGACAGTCCTTCTTTCACCAACCCTGTAATTCCCAATTAGGTGATACCTGGGTTTCGGTAACAGCCTGTCCCTGTATTTCTAAACTACTACGTTGGCAGCTGTATGAAATGAGGTAGGGGGGCTCAGTCATAACCCACAGCATTCAGAAGAAAAGTAATGGAAGTTCACGTTTTATTGGTCTGAACACTTAATCAGTGAGAAATAAACTACTTGCTCATCCAAAGAGGTAGCCAAGACAGAGTCTTAGCAGAGGAAACAAACACTGTTCTTCCATATGGGTGTTTGAAGAGCAGGGCATGAAGAGAAGGGTAGTCTCGTTATGTATTAGGAACAACAGAACTGCAAAATAACAATTAATAATACAGGAAAGGAGGAACAGAGACCTTTCTTATAGCAAGAAAAGCTTATAGCTTTCCTTATTGCAAGAGACTGACACAATAGCAGATACCACCAGCAGATTTTTTTCTACTGCTAAAAAGGAATTTTGATGGACTATGGCCATAGACCAACAAAAACTCCATATATTAAAAAAAATATACCCACAATCAGCTTATTCCTGCTGAATAAGGATTTGACCAGAATGGTTCACTAGTACCATAGAGAAATTAAAAAAAAAAAAAAAGCTATTTTCAAAAAAGTTAAATACAAATGTTATGTTTTTCAGTGATAAAAACTTTCTGCTCCATCAGGGCAATAAATTTATTTAATGCCTTCAACTAAGTAAACAAATTTTAAGAATCTATAGATCTCTCATTCACTTGATGTTAAAGTCTCAAAGTATGCCCAGTATTTTTGCCAGTATAGCTACTTTTCAGTGAACTGCAGTGAACACTTTATTATTTGGGCTTTTTTGTAGCTGCTTTTCAGTGGTAGCTGCTTTTCAGTGAATTGCAATGAACACATTATTATTCGGGCTTTTTATTTTCTTTCTTTTTTGGTCCCCTATCATGGGCCCTATTCATGCTGTATCAGAAATGGTTCCTTCCACACTACTGTAATGTAGAAAATCTAGCATCAAAGGAAAAAACTTGTCCTAAAACCTGTGGGTAAGTATTAGGTACATATATGCAGCATTCATTATTTAAAATGTTGTATTCTGTCATTTTAAACATTTTTTTCAATTCAAGCTCTTTGAATAACAGGGAGGAAAAAGGCACCTGAAGTAAGTAAACTGATTTTAGAGATTTTTCTTTTTAACAAAAATGAAATGTGCTTGTGGGCATATACACTTTATGTAAATGCTTAGCAACAAAATAATTCTATTACGGTTAAGATATTTCAGTGGACAAAAGGGAGGAATGGAACACGGAAAAAGTAAGAGCTCTTAATGTACACATTGAATTAATCCTACATCAGTGTAGATTAAAAGAACTACAGTGGTAAATGAAAGTCTATAAAAATATACATATTTGAGCTTTCCAGTATCCCTGAGAATTTACCAAATACATACTACCTTTGTTCGCAGGTTTGTCCATCATCTACAGCACAGCATGAGATTAGACTGGCTATACAGCCTCATGCTTTCTTGATACGTTTACCCAGCCCCAGCTCCGATGTTCAGTTCTCCCTTTCGCTGAAAGATGAAATGGCTTGCAAACGCTTCTGCTGACTTCATTTTCCTCTTGATCCTCAACACTAAAAGCTGAAGTTTTAAAAGTGGCACTTCTGAAAAAGCTTAGGAGAGTGTAAGAGTGGTAACTTGCCTCATACATAATTTCACAGTGGCAATTTATATTTTTTTATTAGGAGTAAAGTGCAGATTTGTATAAACGAGCGGTAAATTCAGTTCCCTCATGTTGCAGTGAAGAGCAGTAACAGCATGACTCTTGAGATATTTTTATTTATTTTCAATCCAAGCTTGGACATGTTTTGCATGAGAGATTATTTGAATTTCTACACTACCTAGGTTCTACTTTCACACTCCAAACTGTATAAATCACACAAAGTAATGTTTTCTTGTGGCCCTCTATATGTACTTCTAAAAAAACCCCCAAAACCCCAAACCACACCTACAATATAAAAATGTTTCTATCAAAGAATTAAAAGTCTGAAATCTCATTTGAAAATTACTCATTTTTCAAAAAATCCAATTAATTAACAAGCAGGTTTTAGGCAAATCCATCTGTCCATTCCAAGTGACAATTAATATCTTTGCCCAGAATATTAAATCTTACATGGTCACAGAAGTACTGACACTTTATTCAATACTGTACCATCTTGCTAGAGGGAAAATGTAGAGTAGCTCTTTTGTAAACCCTATTAAAAATGTATGAGATATTTTTTATGTTGGAAAATTTAATTTTTTAATCCATAACCCTTAAATGTCACGCACATTAAAAACCAACATGCATTCTAAACAAAGCAGGTCAGAACCAGGCAGCATATAATAATAACAATGGGGCTACTAGCATGGAATCACAATGCCAGTCTTAACATGAGTAGGTCACATGTCTGTACAGTGAGCTGACTGACAATATGAATTTTCTCAACATGCAAACCTTTTGTCCCAAACTACTTCTGTGGCAATTGTGATGCACGTATTTTATGCAGCCATGAAAAAATAAGTAAGTGGCATTATTTTTAAAACACATACCTGTATTTGGTTTTGCCCAAGAAGAAGAACTGGCAGAGGACAGAAAAATAAATTAAATGGGGAAAAAATTAGGATTAAAGAAATCTAAGCTACAAAATGCAATTTTCTCCTGTGTTACAAATGACTTCACAAGAGACTTTAAAACATGCCATAGGAATATCTAGTATTGCCATGGAAGTCAGAGATACAACCTTGGAGAAGGAAGCTATCTTCTGTTGCAATACCACAAAATCAAAGGATCTGGAAAACACAGGCACACTTAATGCTAGACTCCACTCCTAATCCAAGGAGATCCCAAAGCCACAGTAATACTCCCTTTAAAAACTTACTTCTCAAACTTGAAAGCATCCCAACACTCCAGAAAGAAGCACCTTTTGTCACGCTCTGCTATCCGTAACTGCAACTCCATTTATATTCCATCAATTTCAATCAGTAACCTCTCCTCAGACTTTCTCTTCTCCCTTCATCTGTTTGCAGATAAGTATTTGAAACGCTTTGGGACTGTTGCAAAGGTCCCTGAAACTGCCTCTTGAAACAGCGTGTCTGGCCTTCAGAAGTCATTAACCTTTAATTCATTTTTAACAAATCTAACTACAGTATGGAAAGAACCCTTGCATGCATGTCTGTTTAACTGACAAAATATACTTGGAAATACACTCTTTGTCATTACAATTTTTATTTAGCGTTAAAATAATAGAGCCAACTGGCCCTTCAATTTAATTCTGCCACAAAACACAAAACCTGACGAATTCTCAACAAAGTCACACAACGCATAAAACACCAGTAACTATGGAACAAAGATCTGGAACGAGAAAGGTAGCAGAAATGAGTAGGCAAAGTTTCCCGTAAAAGACAATAGCTTTCCAGCTAAAAAAATAAATGTCTAATTTTCAGCTTTTTTCTGTTTCACTGTGAACACTCTGAAACCAATGACTTTAGAGGTAGCAGTGTATGTGCATCCCCATCAAACAATCTCCCAGACTCTGACTGGATTTCTTGAGCCTCATGGGGGTTTATCTATCTAATAACCCTCAACAGACGTCTATTCACAAGCTCGTCCCATCTTCCCTTAAACCCATGTTAAAATGTTTGCACCCACATTTTTGAGCGAGGCTTTCCAAAGGACTATTACTCCTTATGTGAATGTACCAACACTTCAGCTTCAATTAAAAAAACACATCCTGACGTATCAGCTCCTTTTATAAAGTTAGTATGAGTCAATGACAGTTGTATCGCTAATCTCAGTAAATGCCTTCTCTCCATCTGTTAATTGTCATGCTATTGTCAAATTGAGGGGAATATATTAAGATGCTGCTTAAAGGTTATACTACATTTTATCCACTCAGCTTTAGAAAGACGTATTTTATAAGGCAATAATAAGGGATTTGCTTTAACTCCCAAAGCACCTTATCCATTTGTTCAGTTTTTCTCTACCTTTAGTCCGGCTTCTCTTTACTGAAGAATCCTGTTTTCTCTCTACAAGTAGAACTCACAATTTGGGAGTCTCTTAACTTCCTTTCAGAAAACAGAAGATACTTAACTCCAGGAATAGGCAAAATATGACTTTAGAATGGAAATGAACTTTAGAAAAGCATGATTTCCTGCTTTTTAGTTGTAATCAATATACAATTATTAAAAGTAAGAATCACATTTTGATTCTGAAAAATTTTATTATTATTATTATGAAATTACATCGGTAATGAAACAGAATTACTGCTTACCATCAACCATCTTGCAAACATCCATTCTTTTCTTTATTATTTTTTCAACACCTGGATAATTCCTTCAATTTTGCATTCCTATTCCTAAAGCTGAACACCCCCCTTTTTTTTTTTTTACAAAAAGGTTGTTCTCTCTTACAGTTATATTTCAGAACATTATTTTTAAGTAAACACAATTTCAAAGTACAGTAACTGATTCAATTACAGTTTCTTCAGAGTAAGTACATATTATTTCTTTTACACCTACACTTTGCAAAAGTAAGACCCCAAACATTCCTTTTTCTATCAAATAATGGATAATAATGTGTTAACTATTAGTAAACTTATTACTTATTAAATTTATAGTAAAATAATAAATTTAAGTAGCAGCAGGACTAACAACTAAAAATCATAGTCACACTGCAAAAAGGGTGTAATTGATTTTTTTTTTGCCGCCAAAGTGCCTACTCCATCTCTAGATAGTAAAATATTCTTCCTTCCTTGTGTAAAACCCCTATGCAAGGTTGTCACTTCAATGCATCTGCTTAGTCTCTTACTTCATAAAAATGTAGCCTGTTGCTCTACTGTAGAAACCCCCCAGCAACGTGCTACAAAAAACTAGACTCTACCTAAACATGTCTAAATATGCTTCAAAAGTTCGTATGCCTGTAGGTGACAGCATATTAGATTAATGTAAAAAGGATTTACATCTAGCCAAATCTGGTAATGACTTGCAATAGTTGCCAACTGTTTATCAGCTTATGTTAAAAGAACAGCTGATTTCTATGTATATACAACTGGTTAGAGCTGTACAATTCAGAACAGTTCAGCTGACATATTTTTATCCATAAAGAGTAAACTCGGTAATGTGAGTAAACTTCTCAAATCCATGAAGAATGCAGACTTTTTGGTAGAATGTAGATGTTACATTCAAATAATAGCTTAGTCTTTTCTGATCATTACAAAGTTGATACACTACCACATGGTAGGAAGTACTGTCACCAAGCCACCCCAAAATTGAATGTACCACAGACTGTTTTTCTTTCCTCTACAAAAACTTCGGAGAGAAATTTTTCAATAATGAAGCAACAACTTCTCTGACTTTAGCAAGTAAATTCGTATTTAATGAAAGCAAAATAGAAGTATTTAATCCAAAATATTGTTTATAACACACAGAGCATTAGTACCCATTAAATTGGCTTATGTTTTTAACACAATCGGGTACAATTTATTACTGAGGTATTTTGTTGGGGTTTTTTTGTTTGTTTCAGGACCTGAGCACATAAAATTTTATCTAAAGGACAAATGAGTAGGCTATGTATATTTCTTAATTTTAGCTGGAGTTTATAGTAAGCTAAACAAGAATAATACTTAATCATTCATATATGTTAACTTTTAAATCCAGATTTATTTACTTTCTAGGTTATATCTTTTTCCCCATCACAAGCAATGTGATATGTATCATTAAGGCTATGTAAAAATTCTAATTAAGAACAAAGAAATATTTTCACTGCCTTTAACAGAATTCTGTGACTTTAGTCTGCAATTGTATTAACATCACTCCAACTAACACTAAACTATTTTAATAGAGGCATATGCTTGACTTGTGTCCACTGCTTTTTTATAGAAATAAACAGTAGGCAAGATTGTTTTTCTCCTAATATGAAAAAAACAGAGACAAGAACACTATAAAACATAATTTGCTCTAATGACTTGGTGAATCTTGAGTCATAAAATAACACTCAATGTTTAAGTTTAATGTTCTGCAGGAAAGCATACTGTGTATGGCAGGAGAGTAAAGAGACATAAAAGAGGAAAAAAGTCTACAAGATACATATTCTACATATAGGGAAATATTTAAAGATGTCAAATGTGATTTTCTCTCCCCAAGTATCTCTCTCAGCATTTTCAGAAACAGTATCTATACTTATGCAATTGTTAATGTTAGCATAACAGTTCTCTAAATTTATTCTGGTTCATGCCTGTTACGCTTATAAAATTCAACACAACAGCAGCACAGTTCTAGCTGAACTTGCCATGTCTCCTCAGCTGCCTATGCAACAATCTCAAACACACGCTGCAGAAACAATCTTTGCTCTTCGTTTAGCAAACTTTTCTTCATTGACAGCTTTGTTTTTTTCTTTTTGTCTTTGCAGTAATGAAGAAAACAAAGAACTTGCTGAATGCACATATTGCCTTAGTCCTTGTGTACAGAAGTAGTTTAGTTATTTGGTAACTGCAAATTTACTGGCATTTGTCTAATACAAAACAGCTCAACGTTTGGACGGCTTATGATTTCATAGTGCATCTGCAGAGCTCATGCATAATACATATTTTTCTGAGATTCATCCAAATAAAAGGAACTGAACAAACAGCAGTCCGTGATGATGACATGGACGTCATCTTAGTTGGAAAATTTAGTGCTCCCTCAAAACTAAAGTAAGTAATTTTACCACTGCATTGAATATCACTTCAGAATTATATTGCAATAGCTAGTTTGAATATTTAGAAAGTCCAACCCTCACGGATGGTCTTTGCAAATCTAGTGCCCATATATGCAGAGAAATACTATATTTAGTCTTCTGTATCGTCAAGCATGAAGCTGTGCAGGGCATCTAGAGAGAGAAAGGGAATACAGATCCTAAGGAGTACTGAACACTTTATATTTAACACTACATCAAGGTAATCCACTAAAACTTGCATTCTATATACACAAAATGTAGAGGAGAGTGACAGGTATAAAGGCAGGGAGAAATCAAAAGTAACTAATGATTTAGATGCTTGAAGACAGTTTACATCAGCCCTCCAAATTCTTTTACACTGCAGGGTTCTTTAAGTTTCTTACAGAGCATAAATACAACAGGAGTTTAAATGCTATTGAGAGAGAAAGCTGTCAGGATAAAAGAACATTGGAATGAAAACAAATGGACATAAATTAGCCAAATATTCAGCTCAAATTCAAATGAAGGTTCCTAAACACTGTGACAGAGAAGCCTGGAAGAGTCTTCCCATCGAAGTACTGGGGCCAAAATCTGAACTAATTTTATAATGAAGACCACAGAATTTGTGAAGAAGCTATATGACACAGCAATCTAATGAAAGCAAGGAAATAGTAGCACAGGGTATCACTTTTAGTTCCAGATTCTTAAATTCTCATCCGAAGAGTGATGCACCCAAAATCAGAAGTCATTTCTGGGCACTATATCACTGGATACATTAGAACAAAGCAACTTTCAGAAGTATTAGAGAATATTAGTTTCTCCAAGCATGCTAAATATTAACCCACATTAAAAAAAAAAAAAAATCCATTGTATATTGACAGCTAAGGTCAGCTAGTGCCACAAACCTCTCTTAAATCTTAAAATCATGAAGCTCAAGACTTAACAAGCAAGCAGCCTCCCACATACCTTGCTCTCTGCCCATTGTTTGCAGCGTTGTTGATAATATGCCCCAACACAACATAAAGCTTTCAGTTCTACATCCAACACATCATAAGTAGCAACATGTACCTTAACTTTATTAAACCTACAAAATCTCAGAAGCAGCTTTGTACTGTTGTGAAGCAACAGAATAGTGTATCAGATTGTCACACAGTCCATTTGTTTATTTTGCCTTAGTATTTGTGACAGCTGGTAAGATAAAAATCCACTCTGCCCAGACTCTCAGTTTAGTGTAGTATCCCCGAGATTATTGGGTACTCTAACCAGCATCTCTCATACACCTAATTTTCCATCAAGCATTCTAAACCATGTTAGACTCAGTGATGTCAGAAATAGCTTCAGGGAATATTGTATATTGTCACTGTGAAACAGGCACAGCAGGTACTTCAGAGAATAATCTCTTTCATTAAATTTTTAAGAAGTGAAGTATCATTAGATGATTCATTCCCTGCAATCTGATTTGTTTTGTAAAATAATTGAAAAAAGAGTTCATTGATCCATGTTTTACTTTTTTTCCTTTAATTCTCTTGGGTGCAGAGGAAAGAAAAAGTCTTCAAAACTGACTTCAAAACTTCAAAAACACTGAGAAGTGGTTTCAGTTTTATCCCTGAAAAAACTGAGCCGAGTCCCAAAAGGGCCAATCTGTAGCTAAATGAACACAGGCAGAATATTTAATTTTGCTACCATCATAGGACTGATTTCTACACAACAGAAAGAAAACATTCTTAGTCAGTTCTTGTCCAAATTGAAAATCTCCAGTCTTCATATCTGTTTCCATAACTTCTCATCTCTTACAGCCCACTGCTTGTGTACCAAAAAACCCCGAAGCTTTCTTCATTCAAATTTTTCTTTAAACACAGTCTTCTGATGCCTGTTTCAGATACACAACAGAAACTAATTTTAATTTTCTTGTGCCTTCATTCTGCTAAAGGATATATAAAGAACATTTAAACTGCATCACTGAATTTAGGAGATTTTGTAGAAGAAGGATCCTTTCACACTTCAGTAATTGTATATAACTAAACAATCTGTACTTGACTGAAAACAAGTTTCATTGTTTTTAATGAAAGTTTCCTCAAATAGTAAGAAAAGTTTCTCATTCCTCAAAAATCGCTTTGCAAACTGAGGACCTGACTGAGGCACATTCTGACTTCTAAAAAGCCAACTTTTAAAAAACTGACATGTAGTAGTATCTTTGGCATCTTTAGTTTTTGGTTTAGAAGAAAGAGGAGCTATAAACAAAACAATGACAAAGCTTGGTGCAAATTTCTTGTCAGGTGCATGTTTGTATGAACAAACATGGAGTAAGTAGTAAATTCACATGTCAGAGGGGATGAGCACTAAGAAAAATGAAATAAAAAATGCTATGCAAATTCAAGCTGAGCGGTTCATGGAAGCCACAGCTTAGGATCAAGCCTGAATAACTTATTTTAAAGGATGAAAAATAGAAGGAACGTTGTGCTTTCAAAAATATTTGGAAAGGAACAGTGCTCCTCAGCACAGGGCAAGAGCTAACACCACACGGAACCACTAAAAGTAATGCCTGGCTTTACATGCTACTTACAAGGAACTCTCAACTGAGAATAAGAGATGCAAAAGAAGGAACACGTGTAAAATATACATTTATAGATTTGATACAGAAGAAAGGAACAGTACCAGCATTGTGAGAACAATTCAGAGTTTCAAAAATCTGAACACATCTTAAAATGGTCAAGATGTTTAATTCTGTATTGTATACCATTTGCAGTTGCTGGTGAAAGATTTACAAGATTTTTTTATTATTATTATTTTTACTTTTATATAGTTGACATTTCAATATTGTCCTTCATTCTAAATCAAAATTTACTGTATTCTTAATCCCTAGATGTGGATGTTTACATAATCACCTCACCTCATAGGACAAAGAATTATGTAGTATTAGACTCCAACACGTTCTTAGTACTAAAAAGTTTCTGGACTTGCATAGAGACACACAAAAAGGATGAAGCAGAACAGGAAAGAGGGCCTCTGCTCTCTGGCCACCTGCCTTTTCCTCCTCCTCCTTGGCTATCTTTCCTTCTTTGAACGATATATCTGCTTTACCACATTACAGCATTCACTTTTCAAAACATCCACTTTGGGATCTGGCATTTCCAAATAGAAATATCAATTCTAGGCAGACAGGGGAGGAGAAAGAAAGGGAGATAATCTAATGAGAGTAGCAATCCACTTGGGTTTTTATTTGTTCACTGTTGATGTGCTTTGGGATATATCATTTAATTAATATTACACAAAGATAACAGTTGTGCTCAAGGTAATCCTTGTAAAAATTCAGTCAGGAACATGCACAGTGATCATGCTTCGATTGCAAGTAGGTCTCATCAAGCTTTACAACGTATACAGAAACAGCACAAACTATTCTACCCTTCTCTGGTATGCTAGTAATTAAAATACAAATAACTAATTGAGATCAAGTTTTTATTACTAAACTCTGTAATTTTAAAAAACTTTAAACCAGGAGCTTAGATGTTGAACAAATATTCAGGAATAAAAATGTAAGCATGAGAAATGTTTCAGATTTCAACTACTGAATATGAGCAAAACATCTTGGGTGGCACGCCACCTTGCAAACTGCTGTTGTGATCTGCCACAGGATAAATCAGGATTAAAATGTGAAGAGGCTAAGAAATTATGCACAACCTCATATCTTTCTTCTCCCTCAAACTTTCAAAAAATTCTTAAATGAACTGCAAAACCTCTAATACTGTTTCAAGCTCGTTCTTGGGAACCAAACACCCAAACCCTTAATTTCTTCTAGATATTCTGGTTGTTTCGGTTTTCTGACCTATTCTAGACTTCACCAGAACAGTATTGTAACCGCACAGGTGCAAAGGAGTTATCACACATAAAATTTTATCTAAAGGACAAATGAGTAGGCTATGTATATTTCTTAATTTTAGCTGGAGTTTATAGTAAGCTAAACAAGAATAATACTTAATCATTCATATATGTTAACTTTTAAATCCAGATTTATTTACTTTCTAGGTTATATCTTTTTCCCCATCACAAGCAATGTGATATGTATCATTAAGGCTATGTAAAAATTCTAATTAAGAACAAAGAAATATTTTCACTGCCTTTAACAGAATTCTGTGACTTTAGTCTGCAATTGTATTAACATCACTCCAACTAACACTAAACTATTTTAATAGAGGCATATGCTTGACTTGTGTCCACTGCTTTTTTATAGAAATAAACAGTAGGCAAGATTGTTTTTCTCCTAATATGAAAAAAACAGAGACAAGAACACTATAAAACATAATTTGCTCTAATGACTTGGTGAATCTTGAGTCATAAAATAACACTCAATGTTTAAGTTTAATGTTCTGCAGGAAAGCATACTGTGTATGGCAGGAGAGTAAAGAGACATAAAAGAGGAAAAAAGTCTACAAGATACATATTCTACATATAGGGAAATATTTAAAGATGTCAAATGTGATTTTCTCTCCCCAAGTATCTCTCTCAGCATTTTCAGAAACAGTATCTATACTTATGCAATTGTTAATGTTAGCATAACAGTTCTCTAAATTTATTCTGGTTCATGCCTGTTACGCTTATAAAATTCAACACAACAGCAGCACAGTTCTAGCTGAACTTGCCATGTCTCCTCAGCTGCCTATGCAACAATCTCAAACACACGCTGCAGAAACAATCTTTGCTCTTCGTTTAGCAAACTTTTCTTCATTGACAGCTTTGTTTTTTTCTTTTTGTCTTTGCAGTAATGAAGAAAACAAAGAACTTGCTGAATGCACATATTGCCTTAGTCCTTGTGTACAGAAGTAGTTTAGTTATTTGGTAACTGCAAATTTACTGGCATTTGTCTAATACAAAACAGCTCAACGTTTGGACGGCTTATGATTTCATAGTGCATCTGCAGAGCTCATGCATAATACATATTTTTCTGAGATTCATCCAAATAAAAGGAACTGAACAAACAGCAGTCCGTGATGATGACATGGACGTCATCTTAGTTGGAAAATTTAGTGCTCCCTCAAAACTAAAGTAAGTAATTTTACCACTGCATTGAATATCACTTCAGAATTATATTGCAATAGCTAGTTTGAATATTTAGAAAGTCCAACCCTCACGGATGGTCTTTGCAAATCTAGTGCCCATATATGCAGAGAAATACTATATTTAGTCTTCTGTATCGTCAAGCATGAAGCTGTGCAGGGCATCTAGAGAGAGAAAGGGAATACAGATCCTAAGGAGTACTGAACACTTTATATTTAACACTACATCAAGGTAATCCACTAAAACTTGCATTCTATATACACAAAATGTAGAGGAGAGTGACAGGTATAAAGGCAGGGAGAAATCAAAAGTAACTAATGATTTAGATGCTTGAAGACAGTTTACATCAGCCCTCCAAATTCTTTTACACTGCAGGGTTCTTTAAGTTTCTTACAGAGCATAAATACAACAGGAGTTTAAATGCTATTGAGAGAGAAAGCTGTCAGGATAAAAGAACATTGGAATGAAAACAAATGGACATAAATTAGCCAAATATTCAGCTCAAATTCAAATGAAGGTTCCTAAACACTGTGACAGAGAAGCCTGGAAGAGTCTTCCCATCGAAGTACTGGGGCCAAAATCTGAACTAATTTTATAATGAAGACCACAGAATTTGTGAAGAAGCTATATGACACAGCAATCTAATGAAAGCAAGGAAATAGTAGCACAGGGTATCACTTTTAGTTCCAGATTCTTAAATTCTCATCCGAAGAGTGATGCACCCAAAATCAGAAGTCATTTCTGGGCACTATATCACTGGATACATTAGAACAAAGCAACTTTCAGAAGTATTAGAGAATATTAGTTTCTCCAAGCATGCTAAATATTAACCCACATTAAAAAAAAAAAAAAATCCATTGTATATTGACAGCTAAGATCAGCTAGTGCCACAAACCTCTCTTAAATCTTAAAATCATGAAGCTCAAGACTTAACAAGCAAGCAGCCTCCCACATACCTTGCTCTCTGCCCATTGTTTGCAGCGTTGTTGATAATATGCCCCAACACAACATAAAGCTTTCAGTTCTACATCCAACACATCATAAGTAGCAACATGTACCTTAACTTTATTAAACCTACAAAATCTCAGAAGCAGCTTTGTACTGTTGTGAAGCAACAGAATAGTGTATCAGATTGTCACACAGTCCATTTGTTTATTTTGCCTTAGTATTTGTGACAGCTGGTAAGATAAAAATCCACTCTGCCCAGACTCTCAGTTTAGTGTAGTATCCCCGAGATTATTGGGTACTCTAACCAGCATCTCTCATACACCTAATTTTCCATCAAGCATTCTAAACCATGTTAGACTCAGTGATGTCAGAAATAGCTTCAGGGAATATTGTATATTGTCACTGTGAAACAGGCACAGCAGGTACTTCAGAGAATAATCTCTTTCATTAAATTTTTAAGAAGTGAAGTATCATTAGATGATTCATTCCCTGCAATCTGATTTGTTTTGTAAAATAATTGAAAAAAGAGTTCATTGATCCATGTTTTACTTTTTTTCCTTTAATTCTCTTGGGTGCAGAGGAAAGAAAAAGTCTTCAAAACTGACTTCAAAACTTCAAAAACACTGAGAAGTGGTTTCAGTTTTATCCCTGAAAAAACTGAGCCGAGTCCCAAAAGGGCCAATCTGTAGCTAAATGAACACAGGCAGAATATTTAATTTTGCTACCATCATAGGACTGATTTCTACACAACAGAAAGAAAACATTCTTAGTCAGTTCTTGTCCAAATTGAAAATCTCCAGTCTTCGTATCTGTTTCCATAACTTCTCATCTCTTACAGCCCACTGCTTGTGTACCAAAAAACCCCGAAGCTTTCTTCATTCAAATTTTTCTTTAAACACAGTCTTCTGATGCCTGTTTCAGATACACAACAGAAACTAATTTTAATTTTCTTGTGCCTTCATTCTGCTAAAGGATATATAAAGAACATTTAAACTGCATCACTGAATTTAGGAGATTTTGTAGAAGAAGGATCCTTTCACACTTCAGTAATTGTATATAACTAAACAATCTGTACTAGACTGAAAACAAGTTTCATTGTTTTTAATGAAAGTTTCCTCAAATAGTAAGAAAAGTTTCTCATTCCTCAAAATTCGCTTTGCAAACTGAGGACCTGACTGAGGCACATTCTGACTTCTAAAAAGCCAACTTTTAAAAAACTGACATGTAGTAGTATCTTTGGCATCTTTAGTTTTTGGTTTAGAAGAAAGAGGAGCTATAAACAAAACAATGACAAAGCTTGGTGCAAATTTCTTGTCAGGTGCATGTTTGTATGAACAAACATGGAGTAAGTAGTAAATTCACATGTCAGAGGGGATGAGCACTAAGAAAAATGAAATAAAAAATGCTATGCAAATTCAAGCTGAGCGGTTCATGGAAGCCACAGCTTAGGATCAAGCCTGAATAACTTATTTTAAAGGATGAAAAATAGAAGGAACGTTGTGCTTTCAAAAATATTTGGAAAGGAACAGTGCTCCTCAGCACAGGGCAAGAGCTAACACCACACGGAACCACTAAAAGTAATGCCTGGCTTTACATGCTACTTACAAGGAACTCTCAACTGAGAATAAGAGATGCAAAAGAAGGAACACGTGTAAAATATACATTTATAGATTTGATACAGAAGAAAGGAACAGTACCAGCATTGTGAGAACAATTCAGAGTTTCAAAAATCTGAACACATCTTAAAATGGTCAAGATGTTTAATTCTGTATTGTATACCATTTGCAGTTGCTGGTGAAAGATTTACAAGATTTTTTTATTATTATTATTTTTACTTTTATATAGTTGACATTTCAATATTGTCCTTCATTCTAAATCAAAATTTACTGTATTCTTAATCCCTAGATGTGGATGTTTACATAATCACCTCACCTCATAGGACAAAGAATTATGTAGTATTAGACTCCAACACGTTCTTAGTACTAAAAAGTTTCTGGACTTGCATAGAGACACACAAAAAGGATGAAGCAGAACAGGAAAGAGGGCCTCTGCTCTCTGGCCACCTGCCTTTTCCTCCTCCTCCTTGGCTATCTTTCCTTCTTTGAACGATATATCTGCTTTACCACATTACAGCATTCACTTTTCAAAACATCCACTTTGGGATCTGGCATTTCCAAATAGAAATATCAATTCTAGGCAGACAGGGGAGGAGAAAGAAAGGGAGATAATCTAATGAGAGTAGCAATCCACTTGGGTTTTTATTTGTTCACTGTTGATGTGCTTTGGGATATATCATTTAATTAATATTACACAAAGATAACAGTTGTGCTCAAGGTAATCCTTGTAAAAATTCAGTCAGGAACATGCACAGTGATCATGCTTCGATTGCAAGTAGGTCTCATCAAGCTTTACAACGTATACAGAAACAGCACAAACTATTCTACCCTTCTCTGGTATGCTAGTAATTAAAATACAAATAACTAATTGAGATCAAGTTTTTATTACTAAACTCTGTAATTTTAAAAAACTTTAAACCAGGAGCTTAGATGTTGAACAAATATTCAGGAATAAAAATGTAAGCATGAGAAATGTTTCAGATTTCAACTACTGAATATGAGCAAAACATCTTGGGTGGCACGCCACCTTGCAAACTGCTGTTGTGATCTGCCACAGGATAAATCAGGATTAAAATGTGAAGAGGCTAAGAAATTATGCACAACCTCATATCTTTCTTCTCCCTCAAACTTTCAAAAAATTCTTAAATGAACTGCAAAACCTCTAATACTGTTTCAAGCTTGTTCTTGGGAACCAAACACCCAAACCCTTAATTTCTTCTAGATATTCTGGTTGTTTCGGTTTTCTGACCTATTCTAGACTTCACCAGAACAGTATTGTAACCGCACAGGTGCAAAGGAGTTATCACCAACTTCCAACCTCCTCAATCTTTTTTCTCTTCAGGCTGAAAAAATTTAAGCTTTTAATAAGGCTGGTTAAGATTGCTCCAGTATAGCAACTTTCTGCTAGAAAATGATGAATTTGACATGTTCCTGCAGAAACTTTTACTTCTAATGAAAGCCTAGCTAGAAACCTGTCTTGTTTTTCTAGCAGCTCCTCTGCCTGCCTCCCTGGGCCTGAAGACTGTCAGGGACACAAGGCCAATGAGGTTCTCACATTTTCCACTGATCTGTCCAGAGGGCTGCTGCAGAGCGTTAAGTACCAGGACACCAACAGTTTGAGATTTCCAAACCAGTGCCATCCCTGGCTGATGAACGATGAAGATACTGGGGTTTCTGAGCTGCGGGCCTAACAGCAGCACCACCAGGGACTGCTGGAAGCTTTGGCTTCCAAGATCTTGCCAACAGGCTGTCTGGTGGCCAGCCAGACCCTCAAGGCTACCAGTGCTTCTGGGTGGCAGCTGGCCAAACATCTGCTCTGTCGTACAGGGTAGGGTACAAAGTCATCCAGGTTATCTCGGAGTCTGATATGTTCCTTGGCAAGAAACCAAGATCTCTATCTGTGTGTGATTTTCCCACACCTACTGTTAGACCTGAACAAGGCTTTGTAGTTATTACGGTCCTCAGCCTGCTTGATAAAGACAACTGTCTTTTGTTGCAAAGGACAAAGCATGGTAAGTATCTGTTTTTCATTTGTGTTGCTGGTGGGTTTTGTAAGTATATAAAAATAATATAAAATAAGATGTAATAATCTTTTTTTCTTCCCCCCCCCCCCCCCCCCCCCCCCGACCCCCCCCCCCCATTGGGACTTGATTTCCCACTCTCTCCAATGCTGGATTGAACCACAACTGTGGTATCCCCCAAGGGAACCAGTCTGCCAATTAAAATTTGGTTTTGAACACAAAACCCAGCCCGTTTTTACTTACACTGCAGTTAAAACTTTTAAGTAGCAAAATGCATTATATATACTATGACACGTTGTATCCAGAAATCCTGAGCCATTCTGTATGAAATATCCAGCAACCAAATCTGAAGGGTAAAATCTAAGAATCAATGAATAAACAACTATTCATTAAATAATGTATTACTTTAGGCATTATCCATTAGAAAATGGACCAGATAAGCAGGAAACAAAGCCTTATAGTCAAACATTGTATCTGTTGCAATGTGAGCAACATATAAATGGATTTAAAAGAGTAGTAAAATCATCATTTTCTGAGCACAGCCAGTAAACCAGGAAAAATAAAGTGGTTTCTTAAGTAAAATAAGCTTTGAAATGAAGTAGAAGTACACTGTGCTGACATGGATGAGAAGCTGGTGAGGTGTCCAGTAATGATGCATTTAAATAAGCAATTTGGCTAGAATTTGCAGTCATCTGTGAATAATTTATCCAATTGAGTAAAGCAGCTCAAAAGCGCACACTGGCTAAAAACTGCTGAATATTTTTGCTGTCTTAAAATTCAAAGTCTCCCTCAGTTTCAGTTCCTTTTCTTCCAAATCCCTAAAATGGATGAGAACATTCCTGTATGCTGCCTAGGTGACAGCTGATCAGAGTATATTTCTCCTAAAAATATTCCTGAATAAAGAACGTAAAAATGGACAAAGTTTTTCTTCTTTCTCTGAGAAAACAAAGGAAAAATACAACTATTAAAGCATTGCGCACATTCACACTGACACAGTATGCTCTCCATCACTAGATTTCTACACACTCTACAAAGTACGATCAGTGCCTGAGACTCAGGTACACTTGCTTATCCCACAAGTCATACAGTCTCCCACTTTCAGCAGCCTATGCACAGCCTGTATCATAACAGTCTTCATATACTAACCACCCAGAATTAAAAAAAAAACCAACAAACAACAGGACCAACGGTCTCTTCACTGCTTGTCCCACCCTATACTCTTCAGACACTGAAAAGGTATATTCAGACTCCTTCTGGAAGGAGTTCAGATACTGGATTCAGACTTAATTCTTTTTGGGTTTGACACTTTAATATTTTCAATCCTAGTCTCACTAGCGAGAAGAAACGTTGCAGAATTAACAATTAATTAACAATTAATTCTAGCTAGTTGTAAAAGAACTCACTCTGTTAGACAGGTGTGAAAAACTTTTGCACCGTATCACTGTTGTATGATTGGGAATAGCATATTTATTACTATGAACTGTAGAGTCCAGGGTCATCACAAAGAACCCTCTGCCTCTCTAATTGCAACACACTTTTATTTATACCATAGGGATTCTTGTCCTTAGCAAGCATACTTACCTCAAATGCAGTGACAAAGAGCAACCTATCTCAAACATTTCAATATTGGGTCCCTTATTTTCTATCATAGTTTAGCCTTCATCAATATGTTTTTACCCACATACATAAAACTCCACTTTCTGGTACCCTGCCTCTAATATGGTGTAACTATTTGCTGTCCCTTAGTAATGCTGCTCACCAAAAAAATCTTATTCCCCTAGTTCCAACAAAAGCAGACTTTGCTCCAACTTGTAAAGCTCCCATCTTCCCCCTAAATTTCTCAAACACAACTTCCAGAAAGGGAATCCCTTCATCCTTCTACTGTTTAGCCAGCTCTTGTAATAATTCATCAAAAAAATCAAAATTTAACCCTTAAAATTCAAACATTCCACTTGCTTGAACCAAAACCTTGATGCCCTGCCCAACACGGAAAATACCCGACAAAAATGTCTCTACTTTGTGAAGCTCATGGCTGCCTTAGTTGCCATGCCTCTCCTCAAAATACTGAACATCAAGGAGCACAAAGAGCATACTGACATGTTCAAAGTATTTAGCTTGACAAAGCCAAATGAATCCAACTAACAAATTTCTAGAATATTTCATTTATCAACAGAACAAAATGGCATTGCACAGTATCTCACAAGAGAAATGTGTTGTAAGATTAAGAAAAAATTAATTTTCCTAATTAAAAAAACTCCAGCAAAACCCTTCCACTTTACAACTTTGAGGACAGAATACTGGAAAGGTCCTAAAGCCTATCAATTAAAATGCTTTGGTTCATTTTGTTGAAGAAAGCTTTCAGATTAGTGAATCCATGTAGAACTGATCATTACAGTAATATTGAAGTTAGTGAGACAGAACTCATATCTGCGCTAGGAAAAACAGTGTTTCCTGTGCATTTTTGTTTTTTTATATAACAATAGAATAAACCTGTCTGCTCAAGAAGAAAATATAGCATGTATTTTTTCACAGATCCCAGAACAAGTTTGAAAAAAAATTCTGCAGACTTGACCTGGCTTGACAGTATAGATCATTGCAATGACTTAAAAGAATGTATAAATATGTTCTGAAACACATATATGCTACTAAAAATAATATATTCAGACACTATTTCAAATAAAGTAAGTTCTACTAATGCAATCTATATTGCAGCATTCAGGGGATAACAGAATAGGAGGAGGATGTAGCACCCCTCAACAGCTGCTCTTAAAATGTTGTATTTGAAATGCAGCAAATGGAATAAAGTGGAAATTAATACAATCTTAACTCATGGGTACATAGATCATGAGTTAATTCTATTAAAATGTGAATAGAACTGTGTGAAAATGAAGTATAATGCTGAGCAAACTTCCTTCGTCGTTCTGGTTAAGTGAATTAAACTTTTCTTGATATATTCTCACTTGAGGCTCAAGAATCCATTACGAATGTCTAAACCAAGACTGGATAACATTTCTTGTGGCTTTTTCATATTATCATTTTAATTTTCAAAATATCTCAGGAGGTGAAAAAGCATTAAAGATGAAAATACTTCTATCAAAAGAAAAAAAGAAAGAAAACCCACACAATTTAATTAGCTGAGAAACCAAAGCTTTGTTAAAAGTTATAAATATAGTAAAGATTATCACTCAGCCACAGAAAAAAATGTCCCAGCATGCCTTTGAAGAAGGATATTTAAATTCACTACAAGATCAATTACTGTTTGTAAGGATAACTATGAAAGTTAATAGAGAGCACTGGCAAGCGTTGTTCTCATAATAAGCCAGCAAAGTACTACAGATAAAGTAATACAAAATATTAAAGCTTTAGAGACTATAGCTCTCCCAAAACACAGCTCAATCACATACAGAAAATGAACAGAGGAAGGGCATATCTGAGACTCTGGAAAAACGCAGTCCTGAAGTTAATATTCAAACCCTTGTTATGTTTTGGCATTACCGAGTACACAAAATTCAAGTTCAACTAAAGTATTCTTCCTCAATTGGCTGCTCTTAAGATTTCCCCTTAAGGCACCTCATGTGCTAACTCCTTCCTAGATGCTTCTCCATCCGAATTACAGCCTGTAAGGACTTGCTGAGCCTTATACGCAGGAATGAAGCAAGAGAACTTCAGCAATTTTATACCTGGACCTAAAAGCTTTATTTGAAGAATCCTAGTGCTCTCTTCCAGGTTTTCCTATGAAAAGTGAAGATGGAAAAAAATATGGGAAAAAAACGCTCTTTAACTCTATATGTTTTGAATGTCCCAAACCCTAGTTAGTGTAGTTCAAGTGTGCCAGTGGTATCTCACATGCTTTTAGATTGTGCCTTAGGCAATGAAAACTAATGTACTTACCACCCTTGCAACGTGACCTTGGTTACGAAGTCAGGGAACTGCCAACAGTCCCTGGGAACAGTTCAGTGACAAGGGCTCACAGATAGGAAAACCTCTGCAATTAGTAGAGGTTGTCCATCTTTTCATTTCTTTGCAGCTCGAAGATGACTCCTGAAGAAAGCTACCATCTGAGAAACCCATACAGGAAGGATAGCCAAGAGGCCGGACTAGATGATGGTTCTCAGGGGCCTGAAAATTGCTACAAGATACATGAATAGATATGTGAATAAACTAGAACAATGTGTTATTGTTTATGCTGTATTCACACATTTACATTCCGGCACATATTTGCAAACACTCCAGCTGCATTCACTATGTTAACGCTCAGTGTGGCGACCAGTGGAGTTATTAGCAAGAGCAGCCTGGAAGAGCTGCATCTTGTGATTTGAAAAGAGTATATATTTATCCCAAGGAATTAAGAATGCCTCCTTTCAGGGCTGAACTGAATTGATTGTGTGGGAATGATTCAGCTACAAAGGTTCCCTAGAGATGAACAAAAATGCCTTCGTGTCATGGAATTACTAATAGCCTACTGGCATATATGACAATGAATCCTGAAAGTATAGTGAAGGGTAAGTGAAAGGAGCATCTCAGAATGAAACCCCAGGCAAGTCTGGTGTAATTCGTGAAGAGTAAGCTCAGTGCTGGGAAAAGCCCCTACTTGCCATACCTATTTAAAAATCCAAATTTTGCCAGGGAAAGAAGGACGTGTTAGGGCTTTGCCCTACAGAGCCTAGGTGTTCTGTGCCCAGAGCTGTCAGGGCACCTGCAGAGGCTGTGCACGAGCATGTGAAGATACAGCGAGGCATCATTCCAGAAAAGCAGAATTAAAACCCCACAGTGGAAGATGAACACATTAAATCATGCACTTTCTGGTTTCTAGAGGCTTTGTATTAGCTATTCTCTACATCCTCAAAAACTACAGAGCACCAGTGAATAATCTTAACCCCATGTTAGCGAAGCTTTTATTCATTTATTTCCTTGGTCTTCAAAGCAACAAATTTCCTGGCAGGCCCTTAATTCACAGGCCTAATCCTTCTATCCATTTATTTGGATTCTTTGAAGAGATACTTCTGATTACAGAATGCTCTAATTACTCCTTTCATTGGCCTTACATCATCCTCCCATTTCTCTGTTGTTCAGCACAGCCTGGTTCACACTCCTGAGGTATCTTCCCAGAAAGGCAGACCTTAGTAAAGGTACAGGGACCTGAAGAGCAGAAGATGCAAGAACAGCAAAGGACCGGTTTGGAACCAGGCTGTATTTAAAAGGTTATGAAAGAACAGAAACCAGCAGCACGAGAGGAGGATGGATAGAGGCAGGACTTATGCCTTGGGAAATTCTGAGTTCGTTTTCTGCTGTTATAAGTTTCTTATGCAGTTTTGAGCAAATTAACACTTACCCATGCTTTAAGTTATATTGAGATTTGCCTGTATATAAGCCACTACTATTAAAGTTCACAAGGAACCACAGAAATAACCCAGTCACTTTATCAAGGCTTGGACAAGATCCAAACCATCCTGCACCACCCAGATTAGTAAAGCCTTTATATTGACAAATATAACCTTTTCGCTGATATCCTCCTTCTTTAAACCAAGAATTTCACCAGTAGTAATAAAGGATATGTCTGTGGGACCTAAACTGCTAACGGCCAGTGCCTTCAGGTGCACATCTGCACATCCGAAAGGCCTGTCTAACCACACATGACTCTGTACGAGCTGTACATGAAAACAGGAGGCTGAGTGGACGTTTGTAAAATGCTGTTAGCCAAAACACAGAGCACCGCATGTAAGCCCAGCTCTCCCTCCCAGTGTGGGGTGGTGCAACCAGCAGAAGGCATGCCTTCTGCATTACAGGAGGGAGGTGCATGCTGATGGTGCTGCCTTCGGCCTCTGACATTTGTCCCTGTACTTCAGAGAAAGGCACAGGCATGCATGAGGGGAATAAATGAATAAAGTCTCTTAAGAGCACAACAATATATCCTACTGGACAATTTCCACCAGACTAGTTAATGTCTGTGCAGGAAATCTGGCAGACTGTTGATCACTCTTAGGAAGTGACCAACTACGTGGAACCATCAAGTCTCAGAACTTAAAACCTCCAGAGGGGAACCAAACAGATACTCTGGGATTTTTTGCATAAGAAAAAGGGAAGTATTGTGGTACCTGTATGTATTAGAAGCAGAAAATACTGTTGCCACATTTTTCAACTTACTTTAAAAGTAAAAATATTGCAAGCATCCTCACACTAAAAAAAATGTAGATGTGAACTGCCAGCACTATTTCACAACAACAAGTCTATCCAAGTTTCGTATTTTAGCACATTCAGGGTAACTGAAACAAAAAGTAGCTTACTTATAGCAAGTTGGTGTTCTAGAATATTAATTATTGAGATGAAATACACACAAATAGATCAGATAGAACGATAACACAGGGACAAGGAAAAGTATTCTTTCTTCAACAATTTGTTATTTTTAGACTTCATCTCTTCTGAGCTGCACAAATTCTATGTTCCTACCTTTTGAGAGAACATTAAAAGAAAGTTTCTCCCTTACTTTTCTTCCACAGTGGACAAAGCTTACACTTGAACAATAACAAGAAACAACTGGAATCAGTTCAAACAATAGCTTGGGTTGCAAACAGAGAAAACGCAGCTTCTTTTTACATTGAGCTATTCCTGTTCAATTTTAATAAATACTTTAATTAGGAAAGAAACCCAAAACTATCTCAGCTACTGTATAAGGCTATTACACTCTTCCTGTTTTGTACAGTTTTATAGTATTTGGAAATCAATATGACTCAAGTAGCATACAAAGTACTGAAAATAGAAACACCCAATGGCTCAACAGGATGCAGCATCCTTGAACTTTCAAATGAGATTTATAAGAAAGAATAATTCCTGTAAAATATGGTACTTTCATCCAAACTATAACTTTCGTAGAGTTTCCAGAAAACTTTTGGCTCAACAGTGCAGCATCCTTGAACTTTCAAATGAGATTTATAAGAAAGAATAATTCCTGTAAAATATGTGGCTTTCATCCAAACTATAACTTTCGTAGAGTTTCCAGAAAACTTTTACAATTACCATTATAAAATGGCATTAGGGAAAGCAGTATTCCACCTGGTCAGCACAAGGGGAACAATTCTAGAAAAAAATTACACATAATAGTGTCTAGTGAATCTCATCTCTCACAAAGATTACTGCCCTTTAGTAAGTCACACAAGCCACCTGATAAAAATGAAAAATTTCTCATCAAAATGTAATTCATTAAGGAAACAATTATTTTTCTTACTCCCTTGTTCTTTCATCCAATTTGGGGAAATTTTTCTGCTCCCAGAGTACTTCTCTTTTACTTGCATGATACTATCTTCCCAAGATATAAGTAAAGTTGTCATTTATGGCCATCCCTACTGTCCTGTCTACATTTCTATATTGCTCAGTCTCCTGTGATCCTCAGGAGATTCAGTCACTCCATTCCTGCATGACGGTCATGGTCTAAAATTCACCTTTATTAAAAAGCTTCCATGCAAAAGGATTTGATTCATCATTTATTACTCCGTTATAGCAACACACAGCACCACGTGGCTTGGAGAAAAATGAAAATCCTAGTGCGTGAGTTTACTCAGTGGAGGCTTGGGAGTTGCTGAGTGGGCAAGGAAGAGTAAGGCATTGTACAGGAGGGGACATTCAGGCTTGCTGAGGCAGGAACAGCATTGTATTTATGAAATACTGCCCCTCCTGTTTTATCCCATGAACTCGGACATCTTCCCAGGCTGCAGACTGTAGCCAAAGGCTGCTGTCATCAGTCATGCACCTCTTCAGCTGCTCAGGAGAATCGCAAAGAGGATTCCAGAGGAATTCAGGCTGAACAGAAACAAGTATTTCCACACTTGGGCAGGGGACACTTTTAGTAGGTGTTCTTGGCTCTCCTCCATTTTAATTTTATCTATCACAGTACTTACGGCCCTTCTCATAAAACATCCTTAGAAAGGCAGTCAGTGTCCAGGGAAAAGTTAAATGATAACAGACACCAATCATTCACACCATTCCTTCCACACAGGTGAACTTCTTTGGATTTGCAACCCACTGTATCTTTCTCTTCAGAACCAAAGAGGTATCTTTTTCAGGAACAAGTAGCAATAGTAATTTATCTACTCAGTCTGCTTCAGCTTCTTGTAACATTACACAATAAAGTTAAATTATAGTTTTGCCTTCTAGCCTCAGTTCAGATTTAAATAAAACGAAGTCTCTCATGAGAATCATGGGACCTACAACATGCTGAAGAGCAGAGTGAAAGCCAATTTAAGTGTTATAAGTCAGGGAAAAAAGTGATCTTGATTTGTATCGAGATTAAAGAAAGGCTTTATTTCTGAACATAAGAGCTTCACAAAGGTAAGGTCAACTTATGTTTCTCAACAATCCAGCTTTTAATATCTTTAATATCATTTAAGTATACAAAATGCTAAGAATAAAGAATACAAGGGAATGCTAAGAATAAAAAATAAAACCATTCAGAGGACATCGTATGTATTTTTAAATTCAAAATAATTCAGAACTGGGCTATACTTGTAGTCCACTTTCCCCTCAGTAAGACACAGATCTTGTGACACTATTATCACCATGGCAAATCTAAACCACTGATTTTACATTTATGCTTAAACATTCCCTAAGCATTACAATATCCATGAAAGACATATGCGCTAACATGTCTTAATGCTTATCTTGTAAGAGGAATTCTTGTAATACTGTTGTTCACAAACTTCACTTCTGTAAAATTGCCAGCCTCAAGCACTGCTTGTTTTCCTAAGACCAAAAATAACTTCTTTTGTCTATTCTTCAAGGAAACGGCTTCAATCACATTTCAGTAAATAGCTTGAATTCTTTAATTAGACTACTTTTCCAATATATTTAAAGTGGACTTTACATACTGGTCTATTTATTAGAGTAAAACATGAAAAAAAAAAACCAAACAAAAAAAGTCACCTGTATTGTTCATTCACTCAGAAATTCCAGGGGGAAAAAACTGAGTCTCTGTAGGGCTGGTGAGTCAGTGCAGTCTCAAATACAACTGGAAATTTGTCAAGTGAGATGTAACTCAAAGACAGTATTTTGGCAATACAGCAAATGCTTAGTGTACTTTCAGATGATCATCTTGAAAAGTGCCAGAATTTGCAAGGACTCAACAGATACAGTTTCTGTTGCAGCAATACTATTGTATATTAGCTACAGGTTTTAACACCCCATCACTTCTAACAGAATGGCTAGTAAACTACTTTTATCAAAGTATGCATCTGTTTAATATTGTCATTTGTTTAGACTAACAATTTGGCTGACCCTTTGAAGCATATGCATTTAGCATCCAAGTCTCTCTTGCTTTCAGGTGTAGAAGTAATATTACCAAAGTACCAACAAGAGTACCAAAAAAAAAGAAAAGAAGAAAAAAACCCAAAAAAACAGAAAGCATATTTCATTATTCTCACAACTCCACTGAGGTGATCAATGGATTAACTTTTGTCCATTTAAGAAAATGTAAAATGTGAACATAAATCCTCATGCAATTTTCAGGCAGATGCAATATGTTTTATCTTCTGATCCTGGTTGCTCCAATCCGACAGAGTATACAAATTCAATCACTTTTAAATAGCTGAGTAGTCCCATGCAAGACAACAGAAGTATCATAGAGGCAAAGTTAAGCACATGTAAATGGTCTGTTGGACTAGAGCTCCCACACAGTAACATGTAAGATAAAAACAATGAAACCTTACTGAAGAGTTCAGGACTTGAATGGCACAAGCTTAACATTTCTTTAAAACAGATCAGGAAAACAACCAAAATATTTTTGGTTGCCAACTTTTTGGCAAAAGTTTGCCAACTTTTATGGCAATCAAAGGAGGAAAACAGATCTTTCATACTGTTGAGTGAGTACATAGTTTTCTTGAAGAAGCAGAGAAACTAAAACTTAAAAAAAAAAGAACTGATAATAATTAAGTATAGTTCTTAATGGATTGAGTGCCTGTGTGCACACACTTGCGTGATCCAGGTAAGACTGAGGAATTTATGACTTCTCTTTCATATATGGACTCTTTCTGTCAGATACCTTGTGAGCTCATTCTGCAGCTTTCCATTTAGTCAAGGATTTACAGGGAGCAGTACATCCTGCACTCAAAATAAGAAGGAAAGAAATTATCTTTGATACCTCTGCTCTTTTTCCAAACTTAGAAGAAAACAAGTAATAGGTTCAAATTGCTAGGGGATAACAAGACAAACACTGACTACACAGATGATGCAAGTTTTACTACTTTAGAGAAAAGGACTCATCAGGACAAGAGCAGGAACCCAGCTATTAAATTGCTGGAACACTTTGCAAGCCACAGCACTGGGTACCGGTAAGACCTCATCAGAACTGCTACATGCAAATCTGGTGATCCATTTTCAAGAAATATGATTCAAGTTGGCACAAGCACAGGAAAAGGATGCTAGGAATTTCAGGGAACGGAAAGCTTATTTACGTTGGCAACAAAACCAGCTTGGCCTACATAAGGACTGCAATACAATGACAATTAGGGACTAAGATTGCTCTTTAAATGTCAGAGGAAGTGTCATAAAAAACTCTTAGGATGAAAGATAACTCTTACACAAAAAAAAAAAAAAGGAGGGTAGACTTTGAAAAGAGACCAATATTAGAAGGTTCATTGTCCTCAGAGCATAGATTCTGGTCAAACATCTAGTAGCAACAGCAAACGTAAACCACGTAACTAGAGTAAAGATGTATATAACTGTATCACGCAGCTAGGAGATGTCTTTCAGTTTCATTCTACACCTATTTGTTTTTCCCTTAGGTGACACTTTGTTTTCAATATGCCAAAGTGTTTCACATAATTAGCATAAACATTCAAATATGTAGCCATAAAGTTGCAGTGGTAAATACACTAAAGTACCATGGCCTTAGTTTCTACAGTTTATTATTCTGCTATGAAAACAATTAAATGCTATGCCACTAGCCCCCAAGATGAAAAGAAAAGAATTTATTTCAATGTATGATTTAGCAACTCCTCAATCTGATTACTAAACCAGAATAACATTAACAAAAAAACCAGGTATTGAATAACTTGGGGCAGGGGCGAGAAATCTGACTTTGGTAATGAATTTTAAAAAGTGTGTGGCTTGCTTTTAAACATAGAAAATGGGAAAAGGTTAGAGGACCCTACTAAGCAACCCCTAAAATATATATCTAGGTTTCCAGATTATTCCCTTTCAGACCAGGTTCCGGAACATACACCCATCAGCAATGAGAATTGTTACTCCAACACCTGACCTATTTTAGGTCTAATGAATCAGCAGGACTAATACATATGGTGTTGACATACCAGTCAACTCTTCTCCTCTGGGAATGGCACAGTTCATACAAAAAGCTGAAAAACTCCTTAAATATCCACTGTTGAGTAAAACTTTCAAAACCAAAAAATAAGGTATTGTTCAAAATGGCAAGGCTTCACAAAATGAAACCACAAGCATTGCAGCTGTCATAATAGAAACCCATATGAAATCTCTTTGCTGTTGGTTTCTGTAAAGAAATACAAACTTTCAAGGCCAAGATTTGGATACTAACCTTGTGGACCCTCTTAGGCATTCCTGTCTCTCCAATTCCGGTGTGTATTTCCCTGCTCTGTAACAAAGGCATTACTCTCTTTCTCACACTTGTGCGCGCAGTAGCTGGTAACGCAAATAATTTCGGTAAAACAGGAGTTCGAGTTGCCACCTGAATCATTCCATTATTGGGACCATCATACATGTTCTGAACTTGTAATATTCAGCAACTCCTATATAAGAGCTTATTCCAACTTCCTTTTGAAAGAGGTGAAAAATCTTTGCAACGCAATTACTAGTAAATGACTGAAATGCATGCAGCTTTTCTACCTGCTGTGTTTTTATTATTGGTAGAGTATTTAACCTACATGCTGCCACTGGAAGCGCTGCAAGGGACTGTGACAGCAATTACTGCAGGTGAGAGCAAATACTCCCACTTGCCAGCAGAAGCCAACTCACCGGGCAGTGGCAGCATTCAGCTAGGCTGGCCCTGGTAAGGTATGGAGCAAGGTCATGGCCACTTCACTGCCGGCAGCAACCAACTGTCCCAGACAGCGGCACCGGGTGAGACAGCCCCCCCAAGGCACGAGGCTGTGCATTACCCATTTGGTACAAGAACACCGTGTTTTCAGAAATAGTAACAGAAGCTCCTGTGACAGTGGAATAGCAGGTTAAGATCTGACAATGAACTCGAGTTGAAAGAGAGGAACTGAGGACAACGCTGTTCTTCAGACAAATGATTTTGATGACAAATAGGTAGAATAAAAAGAATCATGGAAAACAGAAAAAAAAACCTGAGAAAAGCATTGCTTACCCCAAAAGTGAAAATTCCAGTCTGCTTCAGAATTAGCCTACCTTGCTGAACAAGATGGATCCATAAATATTCTCCATTAAATATACTTAAGTAAAGAAAGATAGTATTTCTCTTCCACTTTGTAGGGAAAGCATTTAACTCCATCCTGATGGGATGTCCAACAGCAATGTGTCACCAAAGAAAGCAAAGGATTAAAAAGACAAAGATTTTTAAAACAGATATTGCTTTCAGAGAGACAGACTAGTGATACTCCATTTTGCAAATTAAAAATGCAGAATAGTACCATGAGGAAGAGTCTGTTCACCATTGTTTTAAATACATTCCATATGGTCTTTCAGGCTAGAGTGTTTTCATAGCCTTTAATGAAAGAGCATGAAGATTGAAGAGAAAAACACCTCTTATTAACCTTCAAAAAAACTAAAATGCACCTTTCAGGGCATACAAAAATTCAGGTCCTGGCAGCTGTTACTAATGATAAATTATGAGTTATAAACCAGCATAGCTAGAGATTTTCTGAAAAAGAAGCTGCATTCAATCTGGAATTTCAGAACTCATCTGAAACTAAAGTGTGCCAGAGGCATATGTCAGTTTGTTTGTTTGCTTTATATTTTAATTAATTAATTTACTTATTTTAAATTTGTCTTAGTTTTGCAATAAATACCAAGTTGATTCTTAACACAATTTTACTCTCATAAGAATAACAATGCCATTGTTTCCTTATACTCCCCTAAACACTAGTCTTTAAAGTGATGATAGCTAGATAACAAGCTTTAAAGGATAGGAAATTCAGAGAGTTTGTAAGAGGAGAAACAAAAATAAGGCTACTTGGGTGTTCAGTAAAAGGCCTGCATTCAGAGACCTTTTTCATTTAAAAAATGAGCAATTTTACATCCTCAAGCAATCCTATGGTTGTGGCGACAGAGAAGGCAACAAGCTAAATATTAGGAGGTGTACCATCTTATTGTGAGTTTAATGAAAACTCCAAACACAATTACATTTCATTTTTATCCAGACTAACTTAACCACTACTTACCGTTGTGTCTTATTCATCCAGACTGGGTTCTAAAGTGATCTTTTTTGTCAGAAGCTTCTGATGAGGACCCAGACAGAATAATACTTACACTGACATGTCTCAGCCACTTGGTTGGTACAAATGCAAGTGGCTAAAGATAACATATGCCTTGTAGCCACTGTTTCATGAGTATCAGTCCTCCGTGGAAAAGCGTCTTGAAAAGTTAATACAATGATGCACGCAAGTAAAGTCAATTGCATATGGCTTTTACTGGGACTAACAAATCTGTATCACTGCTTTTACTTTAGAGTTATATTACATTTGAAGTGCAATCCAGACAAGATACTTACACTAGCAATTTCCATCCTGCCTGCTTTTTCCCTCTCTCATGCAGTATCCATATAACACACAAACATTTTATCACTTTTATTTGTCCAAGGTTCCTGCAATAAAGGATCATTTACTCACAGTAGATGAAATCTGCACAAGATGCAGAAAATACCAGATGCTCTGGAAACTGTTTAGGTGGCTTTGCTTATTATTTTTAATGACAATTTCTTATAAGTATGGTAGATTTACATGTAGATGTATTCATTCCTTTTCATACATTTTTTGGGGAAATCTGATCTGAAATAGAATTCAAGGAATATATTCAAATGTTCCTAGGGAAAAAAAAAAAAAAAAAGCTTTATTCTTCTCCATAAGCTCTGACCCCCAGACTAAAGTGCCATCCTTGCTCCCATAAAAAGAATGAAGAATTCTCTGATCTTCCTAAGCCGGTTTTTGTTTTTTTCAGAGACTTTCCAATGGAAAGATTTGCATTATGGCACTCTTTCCTGAAACTCTTTGTTTTTTTCCCCTTGGAAAAAAAAAATCTTAGAATTTTTTTCTCTATAGAAGACTGACCTCTGCAGTCAGACTCTGCAAAGCTCTTTATGCTGTTCTTTAATCTCCTCTTTTTCAGTGTCACAGATTTGGGGAGGTGGGGGCGAGGGGGGATGGAGAAGAGAGGAAACAGGAAGAAAAACAAAGAAAACAATCAACCTCGCAGAACTCTGATATCAAGCTTTTCAAATGTCGACAGTTTCCCTCTCCCTTTCCTTTGCTACAGGATGAAAAAAGCTTCCAGATTTTGAGGAAACAAAAAACAAAACCATCACCAACAAAGGAACCATACCACCATGCCTTCTTCTGCAGTACTGAAAGAAATTTAATCCTGACATGCTCACTTGAGAGATGACCCATCTGAATCTGTAGAAAGGGATTCTGAACCTACTGCTGACCACAAGTTGAATCAACAGTGGGATGATGCTGCCCTCTCTAGTGCATTAGCAGGAGTGCTGTATACAAGACACATGGAGGTTTTTTGTTCTGGGGGTTTTTTTGGTAGAAGTGAGGCATCAGCTGTGTCCAATTTCAGTTACTTTACTTCCAATGTAGACAAACTGAAAAAACTTCAGGCAAAAGCAGCAGCATGAAGTAACATTCAGAGAACGTGACTTACTAAAAAATTGAAAAAAATCATTTGTTTAGAATAAGAGAGATGATCAAGGGCATATACTTCACACCTTGATATATTCAGAAGACTGTTATAAAAGAGATCTGTACTCCATGGCCACTTCACATAGTAAAAGCTAGTAAATAGACCTCTTTGCAGTAAGGGAGATTTAGTGTCAATATCTATATAGCTGGAAAGATTTCCTTTCCAGCTATATGGGTAATTCGCCCCAGTAGAAAGTATATGAGAAACTTAAAGAATCTCTGCCACTGGGAAATTGTAAAGAACAGTTAAGAAACATCTCCTGGGGAAGGCTTAAGCACAAAGCATCTTTGCATCAATTTGCTTTTGCTTTCCAGCCTGTCACTTACAATGTAAGTTTCAAAAGGACAAACACAGGTAGTGAGACCAGAGACTCCTTCCTACTTGCCACCTTCTCTATTTGCACTGAGAGCAGTGTGAGAATGTAGGGTACCACAGCCAGCTTCCAGCACGACTGGGACAGTTAGGATAGGTATTTTTACAGCCAGCCCAAAGTCTCTACCTTGCTGGCTGTAGGATCTTTGCAGCACCTCAGGCCAGCCCACTACATGTTGCACCCAAAATGCCTGGAGCCACCTATATCTGTATCCAGAGAAACGATCATCAGAAAACTTTCTGCAGTAATGCAGAATAAATGCAAATCCAGCAATACTGAGCAGGATCCCATTTTGCATGTCCTTACACTTTTTCATCTAAGCAGGCAATACAAGCCTTCAGAGAGTCACAGAGTGGGTGAAGATGGAAGGGACCTCTGGAGATCGTACAGTCCAACCTCCCTGCTCAAAGCTTCTCCCTTCCACCTGTCAAAAATGGATTGATCTGAGTTTTCAACAAGTTCAGTCACTCCCAGCCTGTTTCAAATGAAGGTCTGGATCTGCCATCAAGGAGCAGCAAACAAGAGCTTGCTGAATAAATGAAGGATTTGGTTAATAAATTAGAAATTACTAATTAACATGCCCTATGAAGAATTAAGAGTCCTTAGGAGCCATTTCTTCCTTGTCCCCAAATTAATACATATTTTCATATATACCATAATTTCAGGCTACATTTGATTAAATGAATGACCAGTAGCTAAAAGAAAAAAAATAAACATTCTGTCACGTAAGAGATATTTGGGCGATTAGGCCCAATGTAATAACTGGCTTTTCAGGTGGAAAAAGAAAAAAAAGACAGAAACAGAGACAGACATCGTTTCACATCTTAGAAAAAATCCCAAACCCAAAATAAGCAAACAAAAAAAAAAAACCCAAAAGAACCCCATATTTACATCTTTGTGCATCAACTTCCTGTGCTTCTGAAATACTAAAAAAAAAAAAAAAGGCTCTCTGCCTATAAAAGACAGAGAAAACTCACTGATAATATGGCTTCAGGAAACTCCCTTTTTTACCTCATGTTTCTGACAACACAGGGGCATTTCTGTAGGGCAGGACCACCCTATTACTTAAATGCCTATGACAGTCTGAAACCTAGATATACAAGGCTTAGATACACCACTTTGAGAGGGTTATTAAGGTGCAGCATCTGCAAAAGTTTATAAAAATAAATATTTTCAGCCTAAGTCATATTATAGTTCTGCATTTTTTCTATTAAATGAAATTTCAGGTTGAGTAGATTTCCAAATTAATCTATTAACATTCAATTCCAGTGGCTAAAACAAACTTGTCTTAAGATATGGTTGGCCAGGCTCACTCCCTGCTACACTTGGAGTATTTTCACAAAAGCAGGGTTACTAGTGGAAGTTAAATTGAGCATGAGTGCCCCAGAAGTTTGTTTGGCATCACTGTAATGCCTTCCTCATTGTGCTCTGGGTCCTATCCCCCATGAGAAAATGTACAAGTTCTCTTCTTTTCTCTTCTCCCTCTTTGGACAGCATTTCATAATTGCTAACACAGCACTGAAGCATCACAACCTGCCCCGACTGAGTAGAAGAATTCTCAATACAGAGGTGCAGGGATACACAGCTGCTTAAAGACCCTCTGATACCATAAGAAAACAGTATATTTGCTTGAGGGACGGGGAGGAACATACATAGATTGGACTTATATACATAGCTTGGAGTGATACAGATGCATTTTTTTAGTGTTTCTCTCTCAGAACTGTCTTGTTTTTAAACACTTCCCTCCACGCCCCCCAAGCTCCACAAAGACCTTGGGCTCACCATATTGCATTTGCACCCCTCTGATGGTATCAAGGTGAAAATACATCTTTTTAAATAGCTTTAGTTACTAAAAAATATAAACCCCTGCATTACTTTTTTGCAATATAGAGAATCCAAAACATTAATGTGATTTATTGTAAGTTTATCAACAGTTTATCTGTTTCTTCTCTTTGATAGTAAGCTGCTACTAATATTATCATGCTAAATCACAGCACTCTTCCCCAACAAAAAAATTATGGAATCATAAAAAACATTAATTACATGAAGTGAAGAAATTACAATAAGGTTGACCAGAGCCAGACAGAGGGTAATAAGAAGTGTTATTTCCAGCGTTAAAAAATAAGAATGAGGAATCATGAGACAGGACAAAGCATGTCTTTTGTTTTCTTTGGATAGGATCAATACAGTATATGGAAGGAAGAGGTATTTTCATGCCCCTAGTAAGTCCTACTCCTTTTCCCCTTAAATAATACTCAGTCCTAACAAAATCTGAGTCTTCTTACCTAGCACAACTCCTATCCCACCACTTTCTATTGAATAATCACTGAAATGGCTGTTTCATAGATGCGTCTACGTTCTCCAAAGCAAATAAATTGTTCTTTGCTGCTACTTAGCATCACACATCAATGGTGTCAGTGCCACTAAACACTAAGATAGAAACAGGAGAAAATCACTCACAGCCATCTATAACCAGCAACCTTTCACTCCACCCTTACCCGTGACAGAGCAAAAACATACTGTATCACATATGCCTGACGTCCACCTTGAATTATTTAAATCATTGTGGTGAAAAACAAATGTCAGCACATCAAGAAAAATCTAGTTCACATATAATTGAGCCTAGAAAGCCTAAATGACAGGAAGGTCACCACCCATTGCTCTGGTCTAGGTTTTGCTGTATTCTGAGCACAACCCTAAGCATCTCCCAGTACCCAGCATTTCCTACGGCACCGGCTCCTGGAGGGGTCATTTCCCTCCCCACTGCTCACTGCTCTGTCACCACAACAGCTACGCTCCTCTGCACTGGCAAAACTGACAAACAATAAAAAGCACTGAAACGAAGACTTACACATGACTTTGACAAAAGGCAGCAGCGATCGCTCCTGCAAGAAGAACAATGGATGTTAACCACATTCAGAATGGAAGCCTCAACCCTTCAATTTAGCTTTTCCCTCAAGTGTCTCACACTTTCAACTATGAACTAATCAAGCTAAAAAGGCAGAGGGAGAGAGATTGTCATTTCTATTTTTAAATACAAAGGAGACAGGTACTATCAAGATGAAGGCTAGCAAGATTGACACAGGTAGGATTTATGTCTAACAATCATGTTGGTTAAGGAAGGCACACACCACTACAGACCTTTTGCAGCAGATTTGCAGAGTATGTTTCTGTGCAAGAAAAAACAGGCTTGAATACTGTATTTCATTAAGATGTTCTGTAATCCTGTGGCTGGCCTGTTAGAGGAATATTACTGGATTTTTTTGTAATATCTTTGAAATTCTTTTTCATCGTAAAGAGGAAAACTTAGTATCTCACAAAAACTTTTATGAAATCCTCTGCCTCTTTCTCACAGCATGCAGCAAGCATGAAGCAGAACTCAATGTAGACTCAGTTCTGAGCCTATACATTAACTTTAGAATCCAAAGATGAAATATCACCAGGGTTCCCAATTACTTGCCTAATATATTTTTGAAAAGTAGGCCTAGACAGTCTTATAAATAAAGGCCTTATAAAAAGGCCTAGACAAGCTTATAAATAAGCATATTTTACATTCAGAAAAGTTCGTAAGAAATTCAGAGAGACTGCTAAGAGTCACTAATGGTTCTTCTGACACTGAAGAACCTCATTTTCTTCATTTGGCATTTTCATCAAGTCATGTTGTATTTTAATGGACAGATTCTCACCCAAACAAAAAAGGCTGGATTTAGATATGGTCACATCCAGAAGCAGATAGTCCAGGCTAACCTCCTATATTGTGGAGGTAACAAAAATTTTAGATCACTGAAATGACTGTCTTAAAAACAGGTACTTCAGGAAGTCCTACAATACCAAACTGTATGGACACTAGTAATTAAGACAGAAAAAGACAAACTGAATGCAAAACAGCAATGGCTTCACTAAGAAAAAGTGAGGCTACAATGTGGAAGAAAACTATTGGACTAGAATGAGATAAAGAGTGGAGTTCCTTAGAAACCATTCTAAGAACTGACCTTATATTAAAAATGGAACAAAAAAATTGGATCACAATAGTGACACTTGTTGCCGGTAAAAAAAAAACTTAAAAATTGGAACTACCATCAATAGAGAGGAAGATCAGAACATCACATTGTAAGAACTGAACAGCCTTCGAGGACCAAAGTGATAGCAACGACAAAATGCAATAGCACAAAGTCAAGGTCAAGCACTCTGGGAACAGGAAGAATTTCTACTGTAAGCTGGATGATCATCAGCTGGCAATAACAGAGGAGGAGAATGACTTGGATGTATTAATCAATCAGGATGAATACAAACTGTCAGAGAGATACAGCTGCGAAAAAGGCAATTGCAATCTGGCTGTATCAAGGGAGGAATTTTCAGTAGAGATGGGGACATATTAAAGCCATTTTACAAGAAACTGGTAAGATCTCAACTGGAACTCTGTGAACATTTCTGGTCACCTGTCTTAAAGAAAAACATGATTTAAGCTGATGCATGTGCAGAGAAAAGCTACAAGAATAACCAGGGAAGCAAGGAGAGGATAGTACAAAGAGCATACTAACAGAGCCTCATTTAATTAGCCTAGTAAAATGAAGGCTGAGAGGCAATGAGAGTGCTCTCTATAAACAAATCAGGGATGTAAGAAAAGGGAAGGAGAAAAACTCTAAAGCTATAGACAACACTTGCACAGAAGTTGATATTAACAAGCAGAGCTGGGAACTGGAAGCCCTTGTCACCAGGTGAACAATATTCTGAACAGTTTTTACCAGCAGTAAGAGGGGCAAGAAACGTCACAGGAGTGAGAGGCATTTTTATTTGGTTATACACAATACTACTGTTGTTGAAGGCCAGAAGATCCCAACAGCCCTCTTTTCTACAGGCTTGTGCCTTACCCATATTCCAAGCTCAGACGCCACTTTTTTGACTGTCATTCCTTTCACGTTTTCTCTTTTCCTACATACAGTGCAGAAGCACAAGACTATTTGCACCCACTTCCCTATAAAACCTCGTCACTCTGAGGTACTCCTCAGCTCAGGGACTCTAGCCCAAAGGCTAAAACACTACCATTTTCTGACATAACCACTAGTGTACCTAACAGTGTGGAAGCAGTTTTGTCAGGCTCTCCCTTAAACAAAAACCCAGAGTATTTTTAACGTCTGCAATACATCCCAATACAGCAGCACCAGACAGCAACTTTATAGATCATGCTGCTCTGCATAATTAACCAGTCTGCCAATTCTAGCTTCTTCTCCCCATCCTTATATTGTAATCCCACAGAAAGCTGGTAATAAACTAACATCTGTTACACGCTGCATTGTAGAACAAACTAAATCAACTAGTGAGCCACTCTAACCACGCTATTTAATGTAAGCAAGCTCCCAGCATCCTAGGCAACTTACGTAAAGATTTCAATCTTTAAAGAAACATGTAACTTTGTCATGTAACATGTCATTAAATACAAACACAAAAACTGTATCATGTCAATAACAAATTTTAGTATTTAAATGCTAAAAAGCTAACGCATTTTAAAAATAAGGTTCCAATTTGAAGATAAATAAAGGTGCTTAAAAGTAGTAACACCTGAAAAGAGTGAGTTCTCTTCAATTTGCTTAGTAACTTTTCACCATTAATTAGAACCAGCTAAGATCATGCACCTGAACAATTACAGACAAGACAATAGCTTCATAGGCACTGTTGCAATACATCTCATACCTAAATCTTTCCAATCTAGCCTATATACCACACCTGTAATACTTAAATGAACCTACAGCTAGCAACCTAGCAGGGCAGCTATTATTTTCAAACATGGGGACAGTGGACTGTCAAAACACTGCTTGTCCTACCCAAAAGTTGCACATTATCCTAAGGAAGGACATTATGCTATGAAAAGCCATATGTTATGAAAGATCCACAGCCAGAAATCCGGAGCAGACTAGCAATGGCCTTCCTCAGCAATGACCCCGAGTACCTAGCACACTAGTTATTTATGTTAGTCTGGCTAGATTATGAATGTGCATCCAGCAAAGCAGACGTGCAGGCACATCCCAAATCCCTTGTGTTCAGACCCTTCACAATTCTTACCCAGCCAGCTGTAGGAAAACACACACATATCCTAAAACTGTGGAGACACTGGTGGAAGACTACACTACTTAAACCTGGCTGCAGAGATCAAGCTAGCATGCATTTTTGTATTTTAAAAGTGGACAGTAATAGAATTTGGACATATCTAAATACAGAAGTGCATGCTTAGTTAAAAATGTGAACTATATGTACCACTGATACAACCACAAGCCTCTTCTTTAGGTACTGTCCATGGCAGGCAGGAAAGGTGATGAGCTCTTTAACTAGGGATGGGGAGGCATTTTCATTCAGTACGAAAATAGGATAGATATATTTAATGTCTAATCCTGTATTAGTCCTAAACTTCATTTAAATTGCGGGTTTTTTTCCCCCCAATTTCAACCACTGTTGTATTGATCATATGAACAGTTAGGAAGTACATTTCCTTCCAGTTCACTAGAGCTTGCACTTGCAGATACTGTGCTAACACACTGATCCTAATTACTGCTGTTATTGAAAACTCAGTGCCAGTTTTCATAGGTACTTGAAGCCATATTTGGCTTGGGCAATTACAGCTTCTGTATGTTATTCCCTTGCTAGCTAGGTTTACTCCCTTTCAGCTGAATTGAGTCTCTGCATCACCGTACTCTTACTTCTAATGAAAAGATCCTAAGCAGGGCATGTGTCATTCATTTTCAATAAAATGCAACTGTCTCCATCTAATATGCAGTCCAGCCTGATACATGCATACAGTAAAAAGAAAAACATATTAAGGAGGGTAGCATGGTGATCAGGGAGAGAAAATCGACTGTAAATACCGAGTTGGTATGATGCACCTTGCTGCTTCGAGAGCTACATTCCTGGAGAGAAACAGCAAGCTGCTGCTCTTTCAGGATCAGGTATACTTAGAAGTCTCTCAGCATGGACGATATTGATTTGGAGGCATTCCTTATGTAATGGCCATCTGTAACGTTATAATTAGACTGAGCAGCATACGTGCTGGATTCCTTTTCAACTCTGCGGGCATGCAGCCCTTCACCTATAACTGGCATATTAGGTGTCTCTGGCAATGACCTTTCACTGTGTGATTTGTCCTTACAGGCTAAATAGCATACTCTGCTTAAACATATTTAGTCTCCTTTGGAAGTATGCAATAATCTCAGTAGGCACCAATATTTTCACTGGTTCTCTAGAAATCACTAATTTAACAAGAATTATATGATTATTATTGAATTTGCTTACTTCACTAATTAACATTTTGAAGGATTCCGTGACAACAAGTAAAGACGATATAATGGTAATTTAAATGAACATGTTTTTTCTAAAAACTGCCACTTTCAAATTATCTTTAAAAAACAGTAATACCACTGATTTTCTGTTTCACTGTAATTTTTCCTCCTGCTGCTGACCTGGGGAAGACGTTCTTGTTCGTCTAAGAGCTACAAAAAGACAGTATGTTATTTTCCCAGTGTAGGGTTTGCTCATTAGTTTTGAAACAGATCAAGAAAAGAGTTTTTATTTTAATGGCCCAGTCTTTGAAAAAAGATGATGATTAACAGTAATACCACTGATTTTCTGTTTCACTGTAATTTTTCCTCCTGCTGCTGACCTGGGGAAGACGTTCTTGTTCGTCTAAGAGCTACAAAAAGACAGTATGTTATTTTCCCAGTGTAGGGTTTGCTCATTAGTTTTGAAACAGATCAAGAAAAGAGTTTTTATTTTAATGGCCCAGTCTTTGAAAAAAGATGATGATTGAGGAAAATGGCTAAAATAATATAGCAAACTTCTAAATCAAATGTGACATTGAAAATCTAATAATTCTTTGTGTAGTTCTTTCCTTAAGTTCTAAGAGGATATCAGGCATTTGTGGATAGAAACCATAAAGATACTAATACAAGAGAATACATTTTTTAAAATTAGTATTTACACAGGAAGAACCACAAGGTTAAAAACACAGGCTATATGGGTGCTCTGCCCTGTGGAAATCCAACTAGGCATTTACAATGACTTAAATCACAGTATGGATCTGCAGAGTATCAGGAGTGAGCTCCACCCTCTGGTGGTTTCTTCCATGTGCCTCAATTTCTCTGATGTGAGAACTGTGCAACACAACCACAGGACAGCTTTATCTGATCACAGTATCTGTCAACAATGTCCAAGTTGTTAATATCCACCAAGTACTGGTGGCTATGTAAAGCACAATCTCAGACTAGTTCCCTAAAGATACGTATCTGCATCCCAAAATGACAGCCTTCCAACAGACTGCCTTTTTTGTTCTCTTTTCTAGATTTGTTCTGTCCAAAGCCCAGATTTGAAGCACACCAGCAAGAAGTTGTGAGAAATTGTCTACGGCATACATTTCCACTGTAATTGTCAAGTTTCAGTGCCTTCCTGTAGGTCCCTGATCATGTACCACCTTATGTATACCACTTCAATACCCAGCTTAAGTAAAATATATTACTTACTTTCAGATGAAGCTATGGCACGGGTAAAATGATAGTTTGTTACAAGCAGTAGAAATGCACAGCAAAGTGCCATGCCCTCCTGCTATTCTACCCAAAGGAATCTTTCAATAACTTCAGCACACCACACGACCAGAAAAAATTCATAAGGTCCTTTTTCTGCAAGACCAACCACTTGTGGTAAAGCTCAAATCTCAATTACTCCAAAGATCATGGTTCAATATTCAGCTGGAAGTAAAACATACATTAATAATGTTCTTCCTTTGTAATACTCCTTCTTCTCAAGACAGAATATAAAAGGAAGAAAACTCATCCCAGAAGCAGGAAAGCTGCTGCAAACCGCACTGGCCCAAAGCACAGAAAACAACTAGCCAGAGGAAGCCTCCAGGGCATCACCTGAACCACAGGAAGCACCAGTAAAGCAACCTCACTGGGATGAGGCAGTTGACTGGACAGCATGATGCGTCCTACAACGTCTGACTAGGACTATCCCTCTGATGCAAAGACTTGTGGGACACTTTTGAGATAGGAGAGAATGGAGATCAACAGTGTGTTGCAAACAGCATCCAGGCCAGTAATCCTAAACCGTAACCCTTGATGGAGATGACAGCTGTTTGATTACAAATACCTCAGCACAAAGGTATATTGCACAATACAAACAACAATACAAAACAAATACATTCAATACCCCCTGCTTTCTGGATGCTACTAAGAAAGGCTTCCCTCCTAGGAGTCTTCCTTTTGAAAACATAAACACCGTGATCTTTCCTCCCTACACTTAATATGAAATTTAACGTGGAAGTCATGAAATTTGTCTAGGAGCACCAAGCTGTTCCTTAGATGGAAAAAAACCAAACCAAAACCAAACACCCCCCCTGCCAAAAACCAAAAGTGTGTTTAAGCTGCTGATATATTTCCTACAAAAAATATGGTATGGAATTAAATTCCAACAAATACATCATTAATAGGAAGCTGAGCTAGAGCAAGATGCACAACAAGAACATTATAAAACTAAAACAAAATCAGTGTTGTATTGAGCACTGGATGTTCTTGCTGTATTTGAGGAAAATATTATTTGCTGTTAATGAGAGTATTGTGGAAGTCAAAGGTATAATCCTAAAAAGCACACATGAAACTGAAACAACCAGGAAAAACACCCTTTCTCCTGTCTTTATTGAGCTTATAAAATACTACTACTGTTTTATTTTTGTTGCAAAACTTCACGAAGTTTCCCATTCTTTAGACACTGTGAAAACTTCAAAGCAATGTAAAAGCTTCAATGGACATGAAATACAGCTGTGTTCTTTTAAACAGAGTTCTGAAACTAATTTAGTTGAAATACTGTAGAAGACGGTACAATAGGAAAAAGCTGATGAACCTATAACTGCATTTCAACTGGGCACACTGTGGGAGTATAATTTTTTTTTCATATAGCAGCCAATGCTTACAGGCATTTAGAAAATTGTTAAAGTAATTGGAAGAAGTAAGTAGGCCACAACTGTATGCATTTGTGAAAGGCAGACACTGAGTTAAGCAGCTTAGGTGTGTTGATAAACCTGCCTGAAAGTGGCTTTGCTTCATGTATTGCTTTTTTTCTGGAAACAGTTTTATTTTCTGTGTGCTCAAGCCTTACACTTTCATTAGAAACCAACTTTTGATTGTGCTGAACATATTTTAAACAGGAGCATTTTAAATGCACCATTCTTTCCTTCCTATATTTAGTGGCTCTAGATGATAAAGTTCATTTTCTACCACTTTACCACCTGTAGGGCAGTGACAGTAATGGCTCAAACAAGGAGAACAAATGGCTGGCTGATACAGGCATTAATGAAACAGCAGACAGTTCTCTGCTGCACAAAGGTGCAAGTGTGAATACCAGTTCTCCAGACTAAAACTGTCCCCTGTATCTGCAAATAATTAGCTGCACTGGAGCAAATGGGTTGTACATGCAGTTTTCTTGATGTATTGTTCAGTATTTCCCAGGAGCAGTTCAAACGTACAGTACCTAAGAAGTCCCTTAGACCTAAAGCATAGTTTTACATGTCAGAAGATTAAACCTAATTAAACACAAAATACAAGAAAGTAGAAGAAACTCTAATGTGTAAAAGAAACCAGAGCATGGGTGCTTGTTGGATTATGAAGGCTATATGTGCCACGTATCCTTACTTTGACATGAACTTTTGCATTTTTTAAGTTTTTTCAATGAAGAGGCTTGGGGGCTATTTTTTCAATACTGTCTTGACAGATTACAGTAACTGTATTTCTTTTAAAAAGACTACATTATCCCAGTGGAACAGATTTTCATGCATAGATTATTCACACTTTAAAATATGATCACTTCAAACTGTAAATGAAAATAAAATAGATAGTTATATCAACCTGTGCTGGACCTGCACAAAAGAATGTTTGAGTAGCTGTCCAGCTATGTTTCAGGAAGTATTTTATCCAACTTCCAGACATCACAATGCTCAAATCACCAAACATTTATTAACATACTTTATAAATGTATTCTAATAACCTCTTTCTTTCTTGAAACAAATCAGAGATAACATGCAAACAGAATGTCTGATCTGAAAGCTTCAATTTTTTAAAAGCTGGAACAAATCCTGACCTGAATTTTACCGTTTTTTTACCCACCATTCTCTTCATACAAGAAAAGATTCATTGTTTTCCAACAAAGAATTACTCCTTATGAGTATTCCAGTAACAGCAATGTGGATGTCGGCATTCAGAAGAAACACTGCAAACAAGTACACAAGTTCTCATATTCCTATCTGGTAGCCATGGTGAAGGCTATCCTTTTGGACAACAAGGAGAGGCACTTAGGTCTCAGTTCAGAAAGAGCTCGCTCCTCTTTAGAAGAAATGAAACCTAAGATTCTCACACGAAACCTGGGAGAAAAAGGCAAAATGAAAAATTCATGTTAAAAATACCAAAGCCTGCAGCACTATGAGCACTTAATGCAAGTGTTGCATTGGTCTCCAAAAGCACGTCCACTCACACCGAGTTGTACGTTGCAAGCATGGCAAGGTAAACTTTCTCCACGCACAAATCTCAAATTAGGGCAAAATGTTTCAGGATTCTCTGATACAATGATGTTTTTTGGAAATGCCTCCAAACACAAATGGAAGTAAAAGGCCACAGATGCAAATGCTACCTTAGTCCTCAATGTTCAACTATTCTTCAGGGGTTTGGTTTTTTTTAAAAAAAGTACTTCCATGCACCAATATTCCAGCAAAACATGAAAGAAAACTTACTTCTATCTTGTAAAAACATGAAGTACTTCGAGCTCAGCATAACAAATTCATAAGAGTCTAAGTTGATCGTAGCTGAACATGAAGACAAACTTTTCACCTTCATTTTTAAGCTTTGCTTCATGATCATTTTATTCTATGAGTTTATACAAAAGCAAGTTTTAGTACTCAGAGTAAAATCTGGCAACTGTGAGGAACCATTTGTATACTTGTTCCTCTTACCTTACAATTCTTTCCTCCTACAAGCTGAGTTAATTAAAGCCAAGACACTTCTAAAACATGCACAATGGATACATTTGAAGTTTATGATGAACGAAAGTGGTAGAGTGTTTATAATGTATTATGACCTAAAAAGTTGGTGTTCAATAATGAATAGGGTTCTACAACTTGGCCTTGGTGCTACCAGATCTGCGGACTACCACATCTGCAGACTACCGCTGCAATGTCAGTAACATATCGGGTTACACTTTCTTTTTAAACCTCTAGTGGTAATTAAAACAAGCCCTGATTTAGAGTTTAATTAAGAAACAAGATAATGGGATAATAGAAGTCCTATTTAAAAAGCTTAACATTTTCAGTCTGATATCTCAAGTCAATTAGCAGACTGTACTGCACATCTTTTAAAGGAGCACTGCCAACCCTTATTATTGGCTCCCCATGTACTTGTTTAAATAGGTTCCCTTCCTGGTGCAGAAGTAGGAGTAACTGATTTTTTTTAACCTCCTGAAGCAAGGAAATAAAAATACTCCAGAAGTTTGGTGGTGAGTTTGGTTCTGGTTTTTGGTTTTGTTTTGTTTTTTTAATTTACTTAAGAAACATAACTGAATATTTGGCAGCTCTAAAAAACTAAGTTATTGGACTAAGTCACACAGTACACAAATGTCATCCAGCACTTTAACATGAGAACCCTCGTGGGTCATCTTCTATTCAAAAATCTTGTTCCCTTTTGCTCTGCACTGTCATAGTTCACTTCCACCGTATCCACTGCAGCACCGGGGTGCTGCATGAGTACTCCAAATTATTTCTGGGTCAGTCAGCACACACGGTATAGACATACCTATATGCTTTATGGAATTTGCCCCAAATAAGGAGTCGGCATCAGTGATGTCTTTATCATGGTAACAATAATGATTTTTTGCACCTACTCAACATTTTCTTCAAAGTCACAACAAAAATTCTCCTCTTTTTCTTGTTGCAGCAGGAGAATACAATCAGCCTCTCCGCAGTTTCACTAGTGCTAACGCAGAAGCTGAATTTATGTCTACTTAACTAATTACATTAACGAATTGCTCATTGAAGTGATCTCTGTGGATCCTGACAGGAAATCATGCAGGGAGAATCTGAAAAGACAGTGGAGGGGAATTCCCAGTGGTTTCCTCTTAGATTAATTCAATGTAGAACTGGGGAAATTGATTACTCATCAAATCATGGCTCAGCTTGCTACACAAAGCCCAATTTCAGCATTTTTAATTCAAGTATTTCAGTATTTTCAATTTAGTATTTTCAATATTTCAGATTTGCGTTGGAAAAATAAGTTCAAATGGCCAGACATTCAGGGCAAGATTTATGAAGCCAGAACAAGGGAGGAAATCTCAGACAAGAAAATATCAAATTTTCAAAGTTAACATTGTTTTATAAAAAGGCCATAACTGAACCTGACAACCTCGACACAGAAATCATCACCTAAATTTAAACTGATAAGCAGGTTAAAATAACAAAAACACAAATAAAGAAATAGTGAAAATCCGGGACAATAATTCGTAATTACTTTCTGTAAGAGTCAGATCTCCTATGTTGTCTTTGTCCCGCTTTGCCTGAAGGACAGAAACAATCAGAATTGTAGAGCTCTAATTTTCAAGTTCAAGATTATTTCAGTGTGTTCTACCCCACAGCAGTGCATTCTGGAGTATTTTCAGGAAATATTATAGTAGTAATCTGTATGCTCCCCACTTTACACTAAAGGCGGCTGGCTAGAGGTTCCATCAGTGTGTAAATTAAGGTCTTCATTTGTTTGCAATGAGTGAAGGACCAATGAAAAAGCATAAGCACAAGGCTCCAGAACTTATTCTCCTTATAGGACAAGAGGAAAAAAAAGGCATTACATATTTATCCTCTGCTTTTACAAACTATCTATCCTCAATACAATGTAAAAATAGCATAAACAATAGCAGGTTATCTTCCCCACCCCCCACAAGTGCTGTCCACAGTTTGTGGGATCACACTGTATGCCTATTGAAGTGGCAAATTTTTTTCTGCAAACGCATCATCTCAACAATTGCTGAATTTCCGGTGAAATCTGAACTCACAAGCAAAATAATAAGTTCTCAGTAAGACACATCCTCAGTTAACACCACCAACACCACAGTCTTTAGCCATAAACTGTGGTCTATGCCCACCCACAACAGAAAAACCATGCTTTTCAAACCCGTATATGCACTAAAGATTCGCAACCACGCACTGCAGAGATCAAGTTTTATTCTTACTGACTTGTCGGCTTCTTCCAAGGCCACAGAAGCATTTTCCATGGATACAATGGTTTGCACACAGAGCACACTTTCTCTTTCCCTGTCCACCCTTCACCTCCTTTTCTTGAACTTTTTGTCTGATCTGCTGCTTGCAGAAGAAAAAACCCTGGAGCTAGGGTAATACAAACATTGAGTCTATTTGCCTTTTAACTAATAAGCTACCATGTGCCAAACCACTATTATAGTTTTTGGGGTTTTTTTTTTAATTTTTGTTGTTGCTGTTGGAGAGAAGGCAGGCAGAAAGGAGGAAATGCATTTGCTTTTTTGTATTTACAACTCTTGAAAACCAGAAAACACAGGGGAAATCACGAACTCCATAACCACAAGAAAAAAATTTATATTGCAGGTCATTTTGGTATGTGAGGAGGAGTATCAGACTACTGCTCCCTTACCCGTAAAGCATCAAAGATGCAGGTCGGTCAGCCAGTTATTAAAGGACTTTTGAGACAGTAATGTTCTCTGCAAAATACCACACAGATTATTTTAAGTGTCACTACAGTTTAACTGTTGCCACTAGAGAAAGCAGAAACACTTGGTTCCAGTTTGTTCCTCTAGTGTGGTTTTGCTGAAAAATACACCTAAATTTTATTTCTAATATAACCTCCTATGATAAGCATAGCTTAACCTTTTCTCCCCCCTCTCCAACTCATGCTTCACTCATTTGAAAAAGCTCAATTTTCTTGACTTGGGTCTTTCTGCACTTTTTCCTCTCTTTAGACCAATTTGGAGCGGTAAAGACGTCCCTTTCCCCATTTAAGCCTTTTATGTTATGGTACTTACCTATTTTTAGACTTAAATGTTTCAGTCAGTATGAGGCATTAGGATAGAAAATAATTGTTGTGATCTGTTCCTCTCTGTTGCTTAATGAAGTAAAAAGGAAAGTTGTATAGCAGTTTGGCAGTCTTACTGGCTGTGAAGTGTCATTAAGTAAGAGATGGCAAGTTTTATCACGCACCTCTGACTACTAAATTCACAAAACAAACAGAAGGTTTACCATGGGAGGTAGAAAGAGATCAGGCAATATCCTCAAGTCACTCTTCCAGTAAAACAGCGTGTGGTTACTAAAATTGCTATGGGAACATGGGAGTTCGTCAGAAACACATAGTTCTAGGTGAAAATGTTCCTTAACCTTTTACATTACCACTACCACAAAAAAACTCAAGGTGTAGGAAGTCTGGTGCTCGTGTACCAGGAAAAACTAAAACATTTAATTTGAAATAGTGTCATGCTAAAATCTTTTATGCAGTCTTTGTTGTTAAGCTGTAGTATTTGATTAAGGAAAGAAAGTCTCCCCATGTGTCCTCCAGTAATGCACTTCACTTGATTTTAACACATTCTTTAATTGCAGCTGAAAAGAAGAGGCCACAGTGAAGGGGTAAACAAGAGACAACTGTTTTCTTTTGAGCCAGTGCTGCATGCAATTATTCTGCTCAATAGACTACTCATATGATTTTGGAGGGAAGTTATATTTGGGTATCTCCATTGTGCACACAAATTCTGCTCTGACTTGCCTCCATATTTTATGGTTCCTTGATAATGAAAGTGCATTAAAAATAAACAGTCCTTTGGCAAAAAAACCTGCTAAATTCACCAGAATTTAACTAACTGTCTGCCACATTATTCATAGTTCCTCTTAACCACATATCCTGTTTCCAACTATTCACAGTTTGTGAAACAAGGGCTTACTCCCTCTAAACATCAATTAAAAAATATCTTTAAGGACAAAGTAAAACAGTATTCCTCAACAGATAGCTATTACACAACCTCCTCAAATATATTTGGATTTTTATACCACGCTCATAGTAATTGTTGCACTGAGGAAACCTTATTACTCTGATTTCTGCAAAAGGGCCAAAATGTGGCCTGGAAATGAATATAAATGTCAATTATTAAAAGCAATGTTCCAAACGCAGAATTCAGGCTACCCAGATTATTTGAATCACAAAACCTGGCTTCTCAAAATACAAATGAAGTCTTCTAAACACCAAGAAGGAAAAAAACAAAAAAACCCTATTTTAATTATCCATGCAGCATATTTCTTTCTGCTTCCTGTCATTTACCCCATTAGGACAGTCCTTTAAAGTGACACGGGAGAACAGCAAAGGGCATTACAAATTTTTATGACTTTTCCAAAGTCATGGGTATCATGAACGTGATTTAATAAACCAGACCAGCTGGGTTGATGGAGCACAAGGAATGAATTAGTCCCTTGCTCATTAAAAAAAAAAAAAAAATCAAGAAAAAATAAACAACATACACAAGCTTTTTGCTTTCAACAAGCAAGTTATCTACCAGATGATAAGGTTAAAAAAATTACTAGCAGAAATATCCAAAGTCATGGGTATCATGAACGTGATTTAATAAACCAGACCAGCTGGGTTGATGGAGCACAAGGAATGAATTAGTCCCTTGCTCATTAAAAAAAAAAAAAAAATCAAGAAAAAATAAACAACATACACAAGCTTTTTGCTTTCAACAAGCAAGTTATCTACCAGATGATAAGGTTAAAAAAATTACTAGCAGAAATACAGAAAACTGATCACACTGGTAACTGAATTTATCTGGAATATGGTAAGTACCTAAGCTGGCCACAGGGCCTTGGCAAACATGAAAATGACCAAACCAAGAATATAAGACTAATAATAACGCAAAAAGATTCCCATTTCATAGGAAATCTTTCTCCATAAGAAATATTTTCTATAGCCTTGGTATCCTGATGAGAGTGTATATAATAAATTATTCAAATAATAATAAATATGTTTGGGATCCAAAGACCTGAAAGACAGGATTATGTATTTGGTTACATCTATTTGAAAAATTATGCCCAGTTGTTCATTTCTGTTGGAAGGCACCAGAACTCCTACGCCACAAGAAGCTCTAAAACACCTCCTGCATGTTTGCTACACCCATGTAGGCACAAATGGCTAGTGAGAAAGCACCTCTTCCAGAAAGCAAGGTGACACACCCCAGCGACTTTAGGACTAGCCCAGCTTCATCCTCTATCCACCTCTTCCCTCACTTCTCCAGATTCTCTACTTCTATAAAACCCTATTTTACAAAATATAGCCATACTGAGATGCAAATCTGAAGTTTCACTTACACTGTTTTTAACTATGCCATAAACATAATTGTCAAAACCCACTCATCTACTCACCCACCAGTCTGCTGTGTGTGCCATATTTGTATTGCCAAAAGTAAAACATAAAGGAGTAAACTGCAATAATACAGTCCAGACCTGCACAATAGTTACAGCACAAAATTAAAGACAATAAAAGAATGCATGGATTTCTCACTTTGAGGTATTGGCCGCGTCTCAGACATACTTATTTATTACTTCAGAGTATTTGGCAGTGCAAGAATAGTTCAGATTGCGTCAACTGTTACAACACAAATTACGAATATCCTTGTTCCCCTCTGTTCACAAGAACCAGAATTGAGACATCCTGCTTCCCAGTAGACAGTGCTTCGGTTCTATTCCTGAACTTATCGTCAGTGTGCGGCGTGACCTTTTGCTAGTATTTTACCTCTGTGTGCATTAGTCTGTTTCAGATTAAAGAATTCAAATATTTCTTTTTTGTTGTAAAGCTTTTAACAATTTACAAATAGAAATCATATTGAAAATAGTATGTCAGAATTCCAACAGACTTTGTTAAAAAATACATTCTTTTAAAAACGTAATTCCACTCCTAATTCACAATCGCCTGCTACTGTTTAAGTTGTTACACCTAAAAGGTCTGTCTGGTCTTTGAGAGTATTGACAGAGAAAAAAAAAAAAAACCCGGATCCCTACTTCACTGCAAAGACTGTTTCATTACGATAAAGAAAGGGTTAATTTTGCATTTCCAAAACTTTTCAGAAATCTAATTTAAGAATTGAATCAATAATATAGACAAGATCCCAAGGGGAGGGGGGCACATATTAGAAGCAAATGGTAGAACGTTTCAGGGCGTTATTTTTTTCCTTTAAACAAAGCATAATTTTTAGATGAAATAAGTGAGAAAGCAGGAATAATAACACTGTTGCCTATGTTCTGTAACGAGCACAAAATACTTCTAGCACCAGTGAACACTGTAGGTTAGGATGCAGTTTCATGTGAAATTTGAGCAATACCTTCCACTGGCAGAATACCACTGTTAAAAAAAAAAGTGTCCCAGCAAAACCCTGTTTCCAGGCTTAGCCTGACAATAATTAATGTTATATTTTGTAATATGCTTTCTATAAACTTTTTCAATTTATTAAATATAGCAATATAACATTTTACAACCATCTTTCTGTTCCTTACACCTTATGAAAACTAAATGTGAATTCAGTCTAATAATTGGCTTGTGAATTTTGGTTTTACAAACCTTCATCTTCTAACACATTTAAGAAACAACCATACGTACACAAGACAGCAATGCCACAGAAATGCAGCCATCCACCACTCTACTTTCCCTAGCAAGCTGTCCAGCTTCTCCATCCTCATTCACCATTCTCATGCGAGTGTTTGCAGTGGACTGAAAGAAGGTAAATGCTTTGACTGTACCTTGAAGGGAAACCACATCAACACCACCGCTTATGCCTGACTTGCTTTTAGAGGCATACATACATTGCAAACATACAGGTGCAGTCTCAGGTGCCACAAGACGGCACATCTCGAAGTACTGGGGACTGTGCATCTAATGATGGCTCAGCACACCAACCTGCTGCCTGCAGACCTGTTTGCAAAGCAGCGCTGAGCAAGCAGTGGACCACAGGTTTATACTCATTCCTATGTCACACATCAGCTTGGGTGTAGGTGTAACTAGGTACACAGCTTGTCACACTGAAATAGAGGCAACATGCAATTTTAGCAGATAGTGTGTTAAAATAAAGAATATTGCTGTTTGTTACTTGTGAACAGGAGGGGCAAAGCTACACAGAATCCAAACCTTCCACAGCGCTTCCACAGCTTTTTCTACGGAGCATTAACACTGTATTAAAATTAGGATCTAAAGAAACCACTGCAGAATTATAAGGTGTATCAGTTAACAGGTTAAAACACTGGTATAAGGAAATATGAAAGTGCTAGACTAAAATCAAGAGCTGCATTTAGCAATAGTCTGAAGGAACATTTTCCAACTGTGGCAAAAATCTGCTATTTTTAAGTACAGCAAAAATGGATCCTGCTGCAAGGAATTTATAAATGCATACCTTATTCAGACACAAAGCAACAAGTTAAAAAAAAAAAATCCACCACTAATTTCAGACCTTCTTAGGGAAATTAATCATAAAAGTTACCTATCACAATAATGTACTTTCTCAATGCAGAACACTGCAGATTTTAGAAAGAAATCTGCAGCAAATTAAAGTCAGCATTTAAAATGTTGAAGCTTTTCAGAGATGCACTATTAATTAATTTTAACATATAATCTTCATGTCCCACTCACCAAATCCTACACTGTAAAATGTGAAGTCAGATTACAGACGCATAGAAGAAGTAGAAAAAAAAAGGTGCCTTGAAATGCTACTCTGCTTATTGGTCCTAAAGCTTAAATCACTCTTAAAATAAACTAAGTCAATAATCATAAAGAGTGACAAGAGATCAGAATCCAGGTCCCAAACTGTTTGTTTCCTGCACTACAAGTTCTGCCCAGAGTAACTGCAACCACAAATATATGCTCAAATGCTATTTTAATATAATATTAAATATAGAATACCACAAAACTCGCACTCCAGGCACAGAGCTACTATTGCCTCTGGTCCTTTATCCTGTATGTTGTTTTTACCTCATTTCAGTGCTTTCATTCTCGTCAAACAGCTCCTTATTGTGCATGTTTCACATAATTAATATAATGCCAGGTTACGCTAACTACAGCAATAATGGTTAATGCTTGACATAGGTCCCGAGTCTGCCAGGTTATGAGCAACTCATTATTTTCCATTATCTAGTAGAGACTGAGTGATTTTAATGAGAATCAATTTCATTGAAGAACTCATCTGCGATGCTATAGCACTTTTGTACATCTCCCATTAAATAGCATCGCTAATGAAAATTCACTTGGACAGCTTAACATAATACCCAGAATGGAAAATGTGACAAACTGACTAGAATCATGTGGTTTTTAGAAAGGGCCAAAGCAAATTAGGAACCTTTCACAAAAACTAAGTGCAATTCTGTCTAGGAAAGAGACCCTTTGATTTGTGGATTTAATGTCTCTGTTGCTTTCCTCCTCTAAAAGGGTGGTCCCACCTTTGACTCTCTCTGGAACCTGGGCATTCTTGCTTACTTTTCTTGTTTAAACAAAACAGAGCAGATTAAATACTAAATTAGTCATGACTCTATTCAGCTTCTTTTTCAGGACACTGCAGAAGAGTCTAGTTACACCTTCATAACTGAAATCTCTCCATAACTGCAGAATAATTTAGCTTGAAATGGGCCTCAGGAGGTTATCTGGCCCAACCATCCACACCCCTCTTGCTCAAAGCAGGGGTAACTCTGAAAGTCCAAGTATTTTGCTTTACAGAGAATTTTCAACATATAGGTTCCCCAGAAATATCCACTTCTGACATATTACTCAAGGACAGCACTTTCACAGCATGAAAATTTAAATCTCTTTTAAACTTTACAGCTACAGAACCACATAAGCTGTTCCTTCCAGATTTAATTTAGCATTTTCAGCGATATTCTCTATTTTCTCCCCTCCAACTTGAAAATCTTATTTAAAATACTAGTTGAATACATTGAAATCCTTTTGATAATAACCACTACCATCTTAGACAAGAATCTCTGAGTTTCAGTTGTGGTTGCCTTAATCACTGTATTCCGCTTTATCTTTTCTTCATAACTATGTCATTTTTTACTTTTTGTATTACTGCACATGTTACAAGCAACATCCTTTATTTCTGTGATTTCCTTAGCTAGCTACACATCAATTATTAGTTGAGAAAACAAAGTGGTAGGCTAATTCCTGCAGCTCAAAGAGGGTTTTGCTCCTCAGTCATTCATTTCCTGCCTCAGTCAATTCCATACATTCCATGTCTCTCTTGATCCTTTAACCAATACTATTTTGGCAATTTTATCTTATCTGTTACTAATGTGCACAATATCTACTCTAAATGTGTTCCATATTGACATTTCCATAATTTCCATTCTCCTCCCCCTCCCATTTTCTCTTTCATAATGCGCGTTGATTATAATCAGGTAACTTTCTTATCATTGCTATTTCATATCTGTATCTTTTAGTTAAATGTACTTTACTTACAAATCAAATTCTTCTTATTTTATTCCTTGGTTTATGTTTGGACACAAGAGAAAATTATTTTAAAACAGCTACAGTATCATGAGATAAGCTCACCATCTGTAAAACTTCATATGCAAACTTTACATAAAGCTTTTTGAGACCATGAATTGCTTGGGGTAAAAATTATATTATTTTAAGGTTGAGCCTATGAATGACACTACTAATAACAGAAAAAGAATCTAATCAAATAGCACTTCAGACAAACATGTACAAACATGATTACAAAAACAAAAAATAACCAAAATGCTTAGCAATTTCCTGCTTTTTAAATTTGTAGGAATTCTTGAAATACTCAATTGTCTCTCCATCTCACTGATTTCATTAACAAGAAATACAAATGCATCAAGCTTAATAAATTCCATGCAAGTAATTTCTCCTTCCTGCCTCTGAAAACTGGAAGTTTTACGAGCTTATCAAAAATCTTCCTGATTTTTGTATTAGTAGCAATACTAAAGGCACAAACATACATATAGAAGAGTCTCACTTTTATCGACATCTGCAAAGCAAAAAAGACATCTGCAAGCAGACTTAAGATGTCTGCTAAACTGTGGGAGATGACTGCCATTTTGGAAAGCATGAGTCCAGCAACCATGAAGAAGAAGTGTAACAGTTAAGAACAGGGCATACTTTTAAGTTGGCTTTTCTTTGCTACGTCACACCCTTCCTCATGCTAACAACTCACAGCCACCTGCAAACCAGAGTTCTGTTTCCTTCTGTGCCAGTGCAATTTTTTTGTAGGGCCGCTGGAAACTTAAGCACTCATGATTTCTAGAAACCTCCAGGACGCTGGTTTTGTTTCATTTTCTAATCCATTTCAGGGATCTATTTTGCAGTGTAGCCTTACAAACATATCAGCACAACTGAGAAAGCAGTCAACTTCATTCACCAGCCTTTCTTCCACTGACTACAGAAGAAAACACACACTTGGGGTTTCAACGGATTTAGACGGAGAATCAATACACTTCTCAACTGCCAGCAGGAGGAAGGGGTTTGGTTTTGTTTTGCTTTTATTTCCAAGGTTCATCTCTGCAGTCACAATTTGTTCTACTGCTTTTGTCTTTGCCTCGCAGGACTCTTGACAACTGTTGACATAGGTATCTATCCACATGCAAAAAAATCCCACTTAAGCAACATTAAGGTTTAGAGTCTGTATCAGTAACTTCAGGATAAAAACCATCTCCAACATTTTAACGAGAACAGCCAAGGAAACTCAATCCCACACTGTGCTATTCCCCATGATGCCTGCTCCAGAGGCAACCTTCTCCTCCTTCCTGATCGAGGATTTCCTGCCCCTTTCCAAACTGATTTCCATGTTCCATGCACCCTACAGACAGAGTAACGGAATTGTAAGCAAAACAGATTTTACTGTCACTTGCACATCTGCAGTCCCTCACTACATATATATATATTTTTTTTTTAAATTTACAAGTTTAAATAGGAATTTTTATTACAATCAAAAGAATTATTGTAAAAATCCTTTTGGTCACCTCACCCATCTTTTCTCTAGTACATGAGTGCATTCTATCTTATACTCTCTGGAAATGTTTTTTTTTTCCATTTTCTGTAGAGCATTCATCTACCTGGGGGGAGATCAGTCACCTGCTTCTACATTATTTTATACACCACCTTCATAAAGTGCAGAGTACACAGCTGAATCCCTGTACTAGATTCAAGACTGGAAGGAAGCCCAGCCAAGCACTCTCCTTCGCCCAGGTGCATTATTTCAGCACCTGGACTGTGTGCTCTCCCCGGTGCCTGTCGTGGTTTAATTTCAGTCGGCAACTAAGCCCCATGCAGCCGCTCGCTCACTCCCCCCCCACCCGGTGGGATGGGGGAGAGAATTGGAAGAGCACAAGTGAGAAAAACTCGTGGGTTGAGATAAAGACAGTTTAATAATTGAAATA